>NC_066618.1:302500-602500 GCF_025201925.1 Gopherus flavomarginatus
GAGTTCTGAAACAACTCAAATGTGAAATTGCGGAACTATTAACTAAGGTTTGTAACCTATCCTTTAAATCGGCTTTGTACCCAATGACTGGAAGTTAGCTAATGTAACACCAATATTTAAAAAGGACTCTAGAGGTGATCCCGGCAATTACGGACCGGTAAGTCTAATGTCAGTACCAGGCAAATTAGTTGAAACAATCATAAAGAATAAAATTGTCAGACACACAGAAGAACAAAAATTGTTGGGCAAAAGTCAGCATGGTTTCTGTAAAGGGAAATCATGTCTTACTAATCTATTAGAGTTCTTCTTTGAAGGGGTCAACAAACATGTGGACAAGAGGGGGATCCAGTGGACATAGTGTACTTAGATTTCCAGAAGGCCTTTGACAACGTCCCTCACCAAAGGCTCTTACGTAAATTAAGTTGTCATGGGATAAGAGGGAAGATCCTTTCATGGACTGAGAACTGGTTAAATGACAGGGAACAAAGGGTAGGAATAAATGGTAAATTTTCAGAATGGAGAGGGGTAGCTAGTGGTGTTTCCCAAGGGTCAGTCCTAGGACCAATCCTATTCAACTTACTTATAAATGATCTGGAGAAAGGGGTAAAAAGTGAGGTGGCAAAGTTTGCAGACAATACTAAACTGCTCAAGATAGTTAAGACCAAAGCAGGCTGTGAAGAACTTCAGAAAGATCTCGCAAAACTAAGTGATTGGGCAACAAAATGGCAAATGAAATTTAATGTGGATAAATGTAAAGTAATGCATGTTGGAAAAAATAACCCCAACTATACATACAGTGTGATGGGGGCTAATTTAGGTACAACTAATCAGGAAAGAGATCTTGGAGTCATCGTGAATAGTTCTCTGAAGACGTCCACGCAGTGTGCAGCGGCAGTCAAAAAAGCAAACAGTATGTTAGGAGTCATTCAAAAAGGAATAGAGAATAAGGCGGAGAATATCTTATTGCCCTTATATAAATCCATGGTACGCCTACATCTTGAATACTGCATATAGATGTGGTCTCCTCGTCTCGAAAAAAATATACTGGTATTAGAAAAGGTTCAGAGAAGGGCAACTATAATGATTAGGGTTTAGAACATGTCCCATATGAGGAAAGATTAAAGAGGCTAGGACTTTCCATCTTGGAAAAGACGAGACTAAGAGGGGACATGATAGAGGTCTATAAAATCATGAGTGGTGTGGAGAAATTGAATAAGGATAAGTTATTTACTTATTCCCATAATATAAGAACTAGGGGCCACCAAATAAAATTAATGGGCAGCAGGTTTAAAACAAATAAAAGGAAGTTCTTCTACACACAGTGCACAGTCAATCTGTGGAACTCCTTACCTGAGGAAGTTGTGAAGGCTGGGACTATAACAGGGTTTAAAAGAGAACTATATAAATTCACGGAGGTTAAGTCCATTAATGGCTATTGGCCAGGATGGGTAAGGAATGGTGTTCCTAGCCTCTGTTTGTCAGAGAGTGGAGATGGATGGCAGGGGAGAGATCACTTGATCATTACCTGTTAGGTTCACTCCCTTTGGGACCTCTGGCATTGGTCACTGTCGGTAGACAGGATACTGGGCTGGATGGATCTTTGATCTGACCCAGTATGGCCATTCTTATGTTCTATTCATTACCTCTCTCTGGCCTCTGCAGAGCTCTCTTCATTCGGCCATTCATGTTGCTGCTGGATGAGCCCACAAACCACCTGGACCTGGATGCCTGTGTGTGGCTAGAAGAGGAGCTGAAAACGTAAGCGTGACTGGAGGCAGCTATTGCTGTGCTCTGGTGCCTGTGCAGCCTGCTGGGGCATCCCAACACAGCTTGCTCCCTGGAGCAATTGCTCCCGGTAGCTGTTCTGTGGGTGCCAGCTGTGGATGTGTCTCTTTGCATTATGGTGGCACTGAGGTCCCATTGTGCAGGGTGCTGAATGGACTTTAGGAGTGTCCATGCCCAAAAGGACTCTCGCTGGGAGGCATTACTGAATTAGTATTTACCATGGAGCAGACTAGGTCCTCCAAAAAGTGTGTGTCAGGCAGAATAGACAGGAAGGAGGCCCCGATTGTGGTGAGGGATCATCCTCTTTTCTGGGATTGGGCCCAGCAGCTTTCCCTAAAGCTTTTGCAGCACCTGGTTCTCTGTAGTGGGAGGGAATCCAGAGTGGTTCTTAGTGCACATGAACCCCTCCTGGTCCCTGGCAGGGTTGCCAGCCTAGGAATCTCATTTCAGTCGGACCTCTAATAGCTCTGTGTGGTGCTGCAGGTTCAAACGGATCCTTGTGCTGATCTCCCACTCCCAGGACTTCCTGAATGGCATCTGCACAAACATCATCCACATGCACAACCGCAAACTGAAGTATTACACGGTGAGTGAATGGGGCCAGGGTGTGACAAGCTCCTGGGATTGGGGAGGAGACCCCTGTTTAGGCCATCGACTCCATCCCAGACCCAACCCTGGCTGCAGGGCAGGACTGTGTAGTCTAGAGAGCACCTGCTTGCAAGAGGCCTGAGCAGCTTGCTTCAGCTATGTGCAGGGAGGGCCTGGCCTTTGGGAGCTGTGTCATGGTCTATGGTCTCTCCCTCCAGGGAAATTATGATCAGTACGTGAAGACCCGTCTGGAGCTGGAAGAAAATCAGATGAAGCGTTTCCATTGGGAGCAGGATCAGATTGCCCACATGAAGGTATCTATTTAACTGGACTGTAGTTCTCTGTCTTCCCCCACATGCACCCCACTGTAGCAGCTGCCGCAAGGTAATCCCTTGTCTTATTACAGAATTACATTGCACGATTCGGTCATGGCAGTGCCAAGCTGGCCAGGCAGGCCCAAAGCAAAGAGAAGACCCTTCAGAAAATGATGGCTTCCGGGCTAACGGAGAAGGTGGTGAATGATAAGGTAGGATGGAGAAGCGGGGCTGTCTGTGAGAGATAAGGACTATAAATATGGCTGGAGAAGTAAAATGAGCTGCAGCTGGTAATAATCATCAGAACTGGAAGCACAGCGGGGCGGGGGGCAGTAAATGGAGCTCCAGCTCTAACAGAAGACTGGCCAAAGGAGAATGCATTTGGGTCTACTATACAGAGGCTTCTTGTCCCAGCATGGGGGTGAAGGCTTGTCCAACCCTCCCAAGAGATCCAAAGCAAGGAATGCTGGGGGGGTGGGGGAACAGCCCCTCCCTTCAGCTGAAGGATTAAAGTGGGATGGAGGCATGAACACACTTACCCCTCAAAGGAAGCAGAATGGGTAGGCAGATGCCGGCAATGGGCAGAATGTCGCAGCAAGCCTCCTGCTAGTGAGTTACAGACCTGCTTGACCTGGTGGCCTCTAGGAGCAACTTGTAAAGCCATCGACTGCTCCCTGGCATCATGGTACTCTGGGCTCCAGGGATGCAGGCAGTTGCTCCTCCATACTTGGAAGCCAAGTCATATTGGAACTTCAGGGCTCCCCTGGTACCCTGGGTGGGGCAGGAACTTAAATGGGGGTGTGTTTTGTTCCCAGACTCTGTCGTTTTATTTCCCACCATGCGGGAAAATCCCCCCTCCTGTCATCATGGTGCAGAATGTCAGCTTCAAGTACATGAAGGATGGGGTGAGTGTTCTCCGTCCCCAAGCACACTCGGTGCAGTGCCTGCCTGGGTTGCATGAAGGTTCCCCTCTCCCCTTGTTTGGATCCTGGGGCCACTGACCCAGCTTTCCCATCAGGCCGCAGCATGGGGAGGGGCTCAGCTCTTGCAGCTGTGGCTTGTCAGAAGTGCCCCAGCTGGGCCTGCTCATCAGCTTCCCAGATGCTTTGGGAGGTGCCCCTCTCACGGTCTCCCCTGTGGATTGCAGCCCTGGATCTATAATAACCTGGAGTTCGGGATTGACCTGGACACACGTGTGGCACTTGTGGGACCCAATGGTGCTGGGAAGTCAACGCTACTGAAACTGCTCACAGGAGAGGTATGCTTCCTGTATGGCTATCTCCCCTTCTTTTCCCCACCTGCACAGCCTTGGTGTCACCTGAGGGAATGGACAGTGCCCAAAATGCTTCCTTGTACAGAGCCTCTGTTGTATTATTGTAGGTGGAATACATGGGTCCAAAAAGTCAAAGATGAACACTGACTGGGTCATGTTAGCAACATTAAACCATTTCAAACAAGGTTGGGGGGTTTGTATACATAGACTTCAGCCTACTTAGTACCATGGCAATCATTGTTGTTAATTTTTTTTTAACCTTTCTATTAAAGATACAGAAAGGAAGGAAAACAGTTACAGCATTTAAATGTAAAGTATTAATAAGGCTTTAATTTTAACAACACTTCTTGTTCACTTTCCCCCAGAAAGAGAAGTTCATAGAATATCAGGATTGGAAGGGACCTCAGGAGGTCATCTAGTCCAACCCCCTGATCAAAGGAGGACCAATTCCCAACTAAATAATCCCAGCCAGGGCTTTGTCAAGCCTGACCTTAAAAACCCCTAAGGAAGGAGATTCCACCACCTCCCTAGGGAACCCATTCCAGTGCTTCACCACCCTCCTAGTGAAAAAGTTCTTCCTAAGATCCCACCTAAACCTCCCCCACTGCAACTTGAGACCATTGCTCCTTGTTCTGTCACCTGCTACCTCTGAGAACCGTCTAGATCCATCCTCTTTGGAACCCTGTTTCAGGTAGTTGAAAGCAGCTATCAAATCCCCCCTCATTCTTCTCTTCTGCAGACTTAAACAATCCCGGTTCCCTCAGCCTCTCCTCATCAGTCATGTGCTCTAGCTCCCTAATCATTTTTGTTGCCCTCTGCTGGACTCTTTCCAATTTTTTCACGTCCTTCTTGTAGTGTGGGGCCCAAAACTGGACACAGTTCTCCAGATGAGGCCTCACCAATGTCAAATAGAGGGGAATGATCATGTCCCTTGATCTGCTGGCAATGCCCCTATGTATACAGTCCCAAAATGCTTTTAGCCTTCTTGGCAACAGGGGCACGCTGTTGACTCATATCCAGCTTCTCGTCCACTGTAACCCATAGGTCCTTTTCTCCTGCCTAGCCATTCGGTCCCTAGTCTGTAGCAGTGCATAGGATTCTTCCGTCCTTAGTGCAGGACTCTGCACTTGTCTTTGTTGAACTTCATCAAGTTTCTTTTGGCCCCATCCTCTAATTTGTCTAGGTCCCTCTCTATCCTATCCCTACCCTCCAGTGTGTCTACCACTCCTCCCAGTTTAGTGTCATCTGCAGACTTGCTGAGGGTCCAGTCCACGCCATCCTCCAGATCATTAATGAAGATATTGAACAAAACCGGCCCCAGGACCAACCCTTGGGGCACTCCCCTTGATACTGGCTGCCAACTAGACATGGAGCCATTGATCACTACCTGTTGAGCCCGATGATCTAGCCAGCTTTCTGTCCACCTTATAGTCCATTCATCCAGCCCATACTTCTTTAACTTGTGACAAGAATACTGTGGGAGACCGTATCAAAAGCTTTGCTGAAGTCAAGGAATAACATGTCCACTGCTTTCCTCTCATCCCCAGAGCCAGTTATCTCCTCATACAAGGCAATTAGGTTAGTCCAGGCATAACTTGCCCTTGGTGAATCCATGCTGACTGTTCCTGATCACTTTCCTCTAAGTGCTTCAGAATTCATTCCTTGGGGACCTGCTTCATGATTTTTCCATGAGGTGAGGCTGACTGGCCTATAGATCCCTGGATCCTCCTCCTTCCCATTTTTAAAGATGGGCACTACATTAGCCTTTTTCCAGTCATCCGGGACCTCCCCCAACTGCCATGAATTTTCAAAGATAATGGCCAATGGCTCTGCAATCACATCCGCCAACTCCTTTAGCACCCTCGGATGCAGCACATCCGGCCCCATGGACTTGTGTTCATCCAGCTTTTCTAAATAGTCCCGAACCACTTCTTTCTCCACAGAGGGCTGGTCACCACCTCCCCTTGCTGTGCTGCCCAGTGCAGCAGTATGGGAGCTGACTTTGTTCGTGAAGACAGAGGCAAAAAAAGCATTACTCTTAACATCTCTTGGTAGCTGCAACTCCAAGTGAGATTTGGCTTTCCTGATTTCACTCCTGCATGCCTGAGCAATATCATTAGACTCCTCTCCAGTCATTTGCCCAGTCTTCCACTTCTTGTAAGCTTTTTTTTTTTGTGTTTAAGATCAGCAAGGATTTCAGTGTTAAGCCAAGCTGGTTGCTTGCCATATTTACTATTCTTTCTACACATCGGGATGGTTTGTTCTTGCAACCTCAATAAGGATTCTTTAAAATACAGCCTGGTATCCTGGACTCCTTTCCCCCTCATGTTATTCTCCCAGGGGATCCTGCACATCAGTTCCCTGAGGGAGTCAAAAGTCTGCTTTTCTGAAGTCCAGGGTCCGTATTCTGCTGCTCTCCTTTCTTCCTTGTGTCAGGATCCTGAACTTGACCATCTCATGGTCACTGCTTCCCAGGTTCCCATCCACTTTTGCTTCCCCTATTAATTCTTCCTAGTTTGTGAGCATGAGGTCAAGAAGAGCTCTGCCCCTAGTTGGTTCCTCCAGCACTTGCACTGGGAAATTGTCCCCTACACTTTCCAAAAACTTCCTGGATGTCTGTGCACCACTGCATTGCTCTCCCAGCAGATATCAGGGTGATTGAAGTCTCCCATGAGAACCAGGGCCTGCGATCTAGTAACTTCTGCTAGTTGCCAGAAGAAAGCCTTGTCTACCTCATCCCCCTAGTCTGGTGGTCTATAGCAGACTCCCACCACATCATCACCCTTGTTGCTCACACTTCTGAACTTAATCCAGAGACTCTCAGGTTCTTCTGCAGTTTCATACCGGAGCCCTGAGCAGTCATACTGCTCTCTTACATACAATGCAACTCCCCCACCTTTTCTGCCCTGCCTGTCCTTCCTGAACAGTTTATATCCATCCATGACAGTACTCCAGTCATGTGAATTATCCCACCAAGTCTGTTATTTCAATCACATCATAGTTCCTTGACTGTGCCAGGACTTCCAGTTCTCCCTGTTTGTTTTTCAGGCTTCTTGCATTTGTGCACAGGCACTTAAGATAACTTGCTGATCGTCCTGCTTTCTCAGTATGAGGCAGGAGTCCTCCCCTCTTGCACTTTCCTGCTCATGCTTCCTCCCAGTATCCCACTTCCCTCAGGGCTTTGGTCTCCTTCCCCTGGTGAACCTAGTTTAAAGCCCTCCTCACTAGGTTAGCCAGCCTGCTTGTGAAGATGCTCTTCCCTCTCTTCGTTAGGTGGAGCCAGTCTCTGCCTAGCAGTCTTCCTTCTTGGAACACTATCCCATGGTCAAAGAATCTAAAGTCTTCTCTCTGACACCACCTGTGTAGCCATTCGTTGACTTCCAAGATTCGATGGTCTCTAAATGGGCCTTTTCCTTCCACAGGGAGGATGGACGAGAACACCACTTGGGCCTCAAACTCCTTTATCCTTCTTCTCAGAGCCACGTAGTCTGCAGTGATCCGCTCAAGGTCATTCTTGGCAGTATCATTGGTGCCCACGTGGAGAAGCAGGAAGGGGTAGTGATCCGAGGGCTTGATGAGTCTCAGCAGTCTCTCCGTCACATCATGAATCCTAGCTCCTGGCAAGCAGCAGACCTCTGTTTTCCTGGTCGGGGTGGCAGATAGATGACTTAGTCCCGCTGAGGAGGGAGTCCCCAGCCACCACCACCCTCCTCCTTCTCTTGGGAGTGGTGGTTGTGGAACCCCCATACCTAGGACAAGGCATCTCATGCCTTCCAATCGGAGTTTCCTTCTGCTCCCTTCCCTCAGATGTATCAACTAGTCCACTCTCCACACTAATACCTGTGGAGCTAGTTGAAATGGGCTGAAGCTGTCATTGTTAAAGTCCATCCCATTTCGTAGAAAACAAAACAAGACAAACACTCACAAAAGGGGAAAGAGAAGAACAGCTGAGATAGAAAGTGCAGCATCTGTCTCTGATATTGGCATTCACTTGTAACTTCACTACTGGAAAAACACAAGCAGAGCACATGGTCTAATCAGCTGCTCCAAGACTTGTCTATCTTGTACCAGCATCAGGCTATGCAGGGCACTGCATTTAGCTACCTTTTCCTGGTCACAAGCTTAAAACAATGTTGCAAAGTATACAGTCTTGGCGGGATAAGCAAGACTTATGTTAGACAGAAGGAAAAAGTAGAGGGATAGGAAAGAGAAGAAATAAGTTGGAGAAGGAAGAGAACAGAACGGGGAAGGATGAGTGACAGTCTCACATCCCAGGTGATATTTAGGATTTAGCTGGAGCTGGTGGAACCGGTGGTGTCATCTGGCTCCATCTCTCTGGCCTGATCTGGTCAGGATATCTTTCAGGATTAGGATGAAGAAGGTCCAGGGTCCCAGGAGCTGTTGGGCATGGCAGCTACAATGGTAAAGCTGGCTCCTTCCCTTTCTCTAGATCTTCAGTCAGCCGGCATTGTAGTAGTCAGATTTCCTCCCCAATGTCTTTTCTTTTAAAAACCCCGAAAGGGGAGGGATGGGTGGAATAGCCTATCTCTCGTTATTTTGCCCACTGATTAGACCTAATTTCTGACACACCAATTTTGTTTCACTGATTTTTCAGTTCCACCCTTCTCTTGTTTACAAAGCTTGATCTTAATACAGTCCTTGAGTTATATCAGGAGACCTTTTTGTTTGGACTAATTCAGTCATTCGTCCCATCAACACTTACTGTTATAGGTTATTGTTACACTGTATAAACTTGTATCCACTTTCCCAGAGTTGAGCTCACAATCAGAATAAATTTGTAGGCCCAATTATTACAACACATGATCCATTTAATGACCCCAAGAAGCACCTCCCCGGCCGCTGTTAAAATAAGGTTGCAGGAGGAGAGAAGTGATAAGGCCACTGTGCATTGCTGCCACACTATTCAAGCCAGCAGTCCCAGCTGACTCCCATCGGCTGGAGCAAGATAAAGTGGGCTATTGTGGGGGGGTGGCTTGGCTGCCATTCCCTTGTGAAATGCCTTTGTCTTCCTTCCAGCTGCTGCCCACAGATGGGATGATTCGCAAACACTCGCATGTGAAAATCGGCAGATACCACCAGGTAATCCCTGCAGGGGCACTGAGGAATGTCACAGGCTGCTGGGGGTGGCTACCCGGGAACAGAGAGGTCTCATCTCTCCATTCTTCTCCCCAGGCCCCTCCCACAAGCCTGGCCTAAGAGTCTCTAGCTCCTGCTTGCTGGGTCACAGGCTGTGCCTCCAGGTGAAGAGGCGCCTCATTCCAAGCCCTGCGCTGTGCTGTGACTAATGAGGAAGAGCTGCTGCTCAGTGGAAGGGCTCTGGACTTCCTTCTAGCTTAGGGGTCGGCAACCTTTCAGAAGTGGTGTGCCGTCTTCATTTATTCACTCTAATTTAAGGTCTCGTGTGTCAGTAATACATTTTAACGTTTTCAGAAGGTCTTTCTATAAGTCTATAATATATAACTAAACTATTCTTGTATATAAAGTAAATAAGGTTTTTAAAATGTTTAAGAAGCTTCATTTAAAATTAAATTTAAAATGCAGAGCCCCCTGGACCAATGACCAGGACCCGGGCAGTGTGAGTGCCACTAAAAATCAGCTTGCATGCCACCTTCGGCATGCGTGCCATAGGTTGCCTACCCCTGTTCTAGCTCATGTCTCCTCTTGCAGAGTGTGGCTATTAAGCAGACCATGATGGGAACCCCTGCTTCCCTTGGAAAGTGTGACACTGCTGCTATGGGCCTGTCTGTTTTGTCTCTGATCCCTTGGAACAGAGACTGCAACTCTGTGCCTGGTACAGGACAAAGCATGATGTTCTTTACAGAACTCCGTTTGATATGGAGGTCTCTTCTTTATGCCTTGTGAACCTCTTACCTGCCAGTGCCTCAGTGTGGTATGGGTTGCTGTGATCTGGGGATGGAGGTGTATCTGAAATTCGGCTTCCCGCTCTCCAGCTTGTACCCACAGAGGTGAAGAGGTTGTGGGGGCTGGGAGAGGCTTGCTGGCTATGAACTCACTCCCAGCAGGTGACTGAGATATCTGCTTGTGCTGGCCTGAAGTTGGTCTTCTCTTTGTCTAGCACTTGCAAGAGCAACTGGACTTGGACCTCTCACCTCTGGAGTACATGATGAAGTGTTACCCAGAGATCAAGGAGAAGGAGGAGATGAGGAAGATCATTGGCAGATATGGTCTGACTGGGAAGCAGCAGGTAGGTGTGGACTACAGTGGGCATCTATTCCATGGGGCCTGCTCTTGCTGTGCTACTAGGGATCCAGAGCCACCGTTTGTCCTTTTGTTCACCTGCCAGCCATCTGGAGTTACTGGGCAGCAGGCTACACTGGGGAATGCAGGTGCAAGCTGTCTCGGGGCTGTGGCTGGGTGAGAGAACTCCCCGCAGCCCTCTCTCCCCACAGCAGCACCTGGGCTGGGGCTGGGGGAGAGGTACCTCTCCCCACTGCAGCAACTTGGGGCCATTGATAGGCTGCTGTCGAGCCGCACAGCTTAGAGGAAATTTAGCCAACCACCAAAGACTTGATTCCATCATCTCATGGAGCAGGTCCTCAAGGAATCCATTTTGAAGCACTTGGAGGAGAGGAAGGTGATCAGGAACAGTCAACATGGATTCACCAAGGGGAAGTCATGCCTTATCAACCTGATTGCCTTCTATGATGAGATAACTGGCTCTGTGGATATGGGGAAAAGCGGTGGACATGATATACATTGATTTTAGCAAAGCTTTTGGTACTGTCTCCCACAGTTTTCTTGCCAGGAAGTTTTAAAAAAGTATGGATTGGATGAATGGACTATAAGGTGGATAGAGAGCTGCAGGCTGGATTTGATTTAAATCAATTTGATTTAAATCACTAGTCAGGAAGACTTGATTTAATCATGGATTTCTACATAAACGTGCATTCTTGTTGGTTGTTATAACCTTAATACATATTCTTCACAACTCAGATGTAGGTTTCATTTTTAGAAGGTACACACTATACATTTTAAAGTGATTTTATTTTGAAAACTTTTCAGATTAGTTTTACAGTGATATCAGAAAATTAATGATTGTTTGGTTATTTCATTTACCAAAGGTAATTGAAACAGATAGTTCATCTCCCAATGACTTCATAAATATCTCCAGTACAATAGGTTAATCATTAATATTTGGAGAATTTTCTTGCCATGCTGTATTAAAAGGAGAACATCCCCAGACAAACATTTAAATTGTTTTATTTAAAACAACAATGTTATGTATTTTGGATTTTTTCTTCAACAGCAAACTTTTATAATATTTTAACAAAACAGGCATTTGAATTTAGGAGGCATTCAAGTTTTTTAAAATCAGGTTTGTTTTTGTTAAAATTGTTTAACTAAAATAGTTTAAATGAAATATATTTTTTTAAAATATGTATGTCGACTGTGTCAGCCAGGTCAACATAAGAAACTTAAAATATTGGCTTCTGCAGCTAACTCTGTCGTCTTCACCTTCATTTTCCTGTTTGTTCACAATCTGGAAAAGAAAAACAAGCTTTCATGCTTTTTCATATTCCAAACGATTTCTCAGTTTGGAATGAATTAGTCCAAAGGAAGAAAATATTCTTTCTACACTGGCAGAAGAAGCTACTGCGGTTAAAAGCGAGATTATCACTTCAACAGTCTCTGAATGCAGGTGCATAAGTGACTTCCACCAGTTCACTGGTGTGACTTTCTTTAAAACATCATCAGTAAACATATTTCTTGAATGGTTCACCATGGCTCTGAAGTTTATTATAGTTGGCGTTATGGAGGGATGACTGCTGGATGTCCATGTCATAGCCAACTCCTCTTCTTCAGCAGTGAAGGTTTGACCCTGGTACCAAGTATTGAGAATATTTGCTGGAAATAGTGCTTGTCCCATTTGTTTGCTTGTTTTTTTTAATGTTTGTAATTTAACTCTCTGTCATTGCATATTTCTCTTTTTAAAATCTCACTCAGTTCCTTCCAGATTTCAACAGTGTCAGCAATAAAACAGCAATTTCCTTGAATTTTGTTCAAGGCTACAGAAATAGGCTTCAGGGTACTCAGCATGTGTTCAACATTTCTCTTAAGCCTAAGGTTGAGAATTTTGGCTGTGACGGTGCCGTCTATTTTTTCACTATTTTGTTCACAAACTGTCATCAGATTAGGCCAGTTCTTGATGTAGTGCTCAAAACAGTCCACTGCTGAGTTTCATTGCACGTCTTGTGGGAGAGTTAGCTTGGTTCCTCCCACTTTTTTCAGAGCAGCTGCTGCAAAGTGGTTGTTACAGAAGTATTTTGCAATTTCAACATCAGCCTTTATTTCTGGAAAACTGAAGATTCCGCTTGGAGGTGCATCAAATGAGCACTGCAACCATATGTTGTTAGCTTGGGTCTCTCTCTCTCTCTCTCTCTCTCTCTCTCTTCTCTAAATTTCTTCTCATCTTGGATACACTTGCAGCATTTGTCTGTGACCAAGCTGCGTACTAGACATTTGAATTTTGTTTTTCACAGTTTCAAGTATCAGAGGGGTAGCCGTGTTAGTCTGGATCTGTAAAAGCAGCAGAGTCCTGTGGCACCTTATAGACTAACAGATGTACATGCATCTGACAAAGTGGGTATTCACTGACGAAAGCTCATGCTTCAATATGTCTGTTAGTCTATAAGGTGCCACAGGACTCTTTTGGTGCTTTTCACAGTTTGTTACAGCTTTTACTGCTGCTATTTGTAAGTATTCTGCTGTGTGTGCATTTCCTGATGTATCTATCTGTAGTTTCTGTAAGGAAGACATTCCCTTCTTCTGTTGCCACACAAGCACGCATAACAGGATCATTATGGACATTGCTCCACCCATCGAGACTCAAGTTAACAATTTCACCCTTTAGACCTTTCGTACGCTGCTCAATTTCTCTTTCGTACACTTTATCCAGCAATTTACCTGCTACATCTGCTTTGTTGGGTGGACTGTATCCTGGTTTTAATGACTGAACCATGTTAATGAAATGAGGGTTCTCAATCATATAGAAAGGAGAGTTTGTTGCATAAACAAACCAGGCAATTTTTTCATCAATTACCTTTTTTTGTAATCTGCTGGTTCTTACCACAAACTTATCTATGGTGGTTTCTGGATGATGGAGATTTTTCTTTTTTTTCTTTTTGCTACAAGTGATCTGCTGTGGCTATGTGACATATGTGATGTGACTGAAACACTAACATTGGCAGATAACTCTGAAACTATAGAAAATGAAGGGGATCTTTAAGGTAGATAGTCTTCAGAATCCTGTATGTTGAGGTTGGATTCTCCTGAACAAAATAAGTCAAGGCAGTTGTTTAATTATTACCATACTGCTCATTTAGTATTCCTCATTGCATTCACTGATACTCAGTACTATTTTTAAGGTGAAATCGTAAAAGGAAGGTCTGCCTATTTCTGCTATTTGTTCTTTTTATCACAACTGCATCTAAAATGATAGTATCATAGAGTAATAACTGCATTTTTTGCTTAAATTAGAGTGAATAAATGAAGACTCGGCACACCACTTCTGAAAGGTTGCAGACCCCTGTTCTAGACTGAGCACTGAGTCCCATTGGGTAGATAGTAAGATTAACCTAAATAATCTACACTGAAGCCCCTGGAACCCCGTAAGATTGAGTCCCTAATCCAGGAACTATTGAAACTCATTTACAAAACTTTCTTAAACATTACATGACTATATTGTCTCCTACTATAGAATTAGAATTTATAATCCCTATTCTATGATGAGATATCTTTGAGCTATAATGATCTTAATTGAAACTATCTTTATCTTTATTTTTTTTTCTCAAAGAATTTTATCAAAGAAATCTTTTTTTAATCATTGATTTTTATCCACCCTGGAAAGCTAGCTAGATCGTTGGACTCAACAGTTGGTGATCAGTGGCTCAATATCTAGCTGGCAGCCGGTATCAAGCAGAGTGCCCCAGGGGTTGGTCCTGAGGCCGGTTTTGTTCAACATCTTCATTAATGATCTGGATGATGGGATGGTTTACACTCTCAGCAAGTTTGCGGGTGACATTATGCTGGGGGGAGAGGTAGATATATGCTGGAGGGTAGGGATAGGGTATAGAGTGACCTAGACAAACTGGAGGATTGGGCTAAAAGAAATCTGATGAAGTTCAAGTGCAGAGTCCTGCACTTAGGAAGGAAGAAGCCTGTGCTACAGGCTGGGGACCGACTGGCTAAGCAGCAGTTTTCCAGAAAAGGACCTGGGGGTTACAGTGGACAAGAAGCTGGATATGAATCAACAATGTGCCCTTGTTGCCAAGAAGGCTAACGGCATTTTGGGCTACATTAGTAATAGCATTGCAAGCAGATTGAGGGGAGTAATTATTCCCCTCTATTTGGCACTGGTGAGGCAACATCTGGAGTTAACCCCGCCCCCCACCAAAATACAGAAAGGATGTGGACAAATTGGAGAGAGTCCAGCGGATGGCAATGAAAATGATCAGGGGGGCTGGGGCACATGACTTACGAGGAGAGGCTGAGGGAACTGGGCTTATTTAATCTGCAGAAGAGAAGAGTGAAGGAGGATTTGATAGCAGCGTTCAACTACCTGAAGGGGGTTCCAAAGAGGATGGAGCTAGGCTGTTCTCAGTGGTGGCAGATGACAGAACAAGGAGCAATGGTCTCAAGTTGCAGTGGAGGAGGTCTAGGATATTAGGGAAAAACTATTTCACTAGGAGGGTGGTGAAACACTGGAATGGGTTACCTAGGGAGGTGGTGAAATCTCCTTCCTTAGAGGTTTTTAAGGTCAGGCTTGATAAAGCCCTGGCTGGGATGATTTAGTCGGGTTGGTCCTGCTTGGAGCAGGAGGTTGGACTAGATACCTCCTGAGATCTCTTCCAACTCTAATCTTCTATGATTCTGTCTTATCAATGAGAAGTGTGTTGGATGATCATATATATCTAGAAAGAGAAAATGGAGGCCACGTTTATAGGATGGGAGACTGTCCTGGGAAGTAATGACTCAGAAAAAGGTGTGAGGGTCATGGCAGATAATTAGCTGAACGTGAGCTCCCAGTGTGATTCTGTGGCCAAAAGAGCTAATGTGATCCTGGGATGTATTATCAGGGGTATCTCAAGTACGGGGGAAGAGATGATCTTATTTCTGTATTTGGTACTGGTGAAACTTCTGCAGGAACACTGTCCTGTTCTGGTGCCCACAATTCAAGAAGCTGACAAATTGGATAGGGTTCAGAGAGAAGCCGTGAGAGTGATGAAAGGATTAAAAAACATGCCTTGTAAAATAACGTTAAGTGGTGACTTGATTAGTCTATAAATACCTACATGGGGGAACAAATATTTCGTAATGGGCTCTTTGGTGTAGTAGAGAAATATCTAATGTGATCCAGTGGCTGAGAGTTGAATCTAGACAAATTCAAACTTGAAATAAGTGTAAATTTTTGATAGTCAGGGTAATTAACCCTTAGAACAATTTACCAAGGTGGTAGTTGATTCTCCATCACTGACCATTTTAAAACACAACTGGATGTTTTTCTAAAAGATCTGCTCTAGGCATTATTTTGGGGCAGTTCTATGGCCTGTTATACAGGAGATCGGACTAAATTATGGTCCTTTCTGGCCTTAGAATCTATGAATCTCTGGCATGTTTGTCCATCTTGATCTTACAAACCTCCAGTGATGGAGATTCCGCAGCCTATTCCAGAGTTCCTATCCCTTTATCATTAGAACGTTTTTCCTAATATCTAATCTAAATCTCCCTTGCTGCAGATTAAACCCATTACTTCTTGCCTTCAGTAGACATAAAGAACAATTGATCACAGTCCTCTTTATAACAGCCCTTAATAGTCTTCACATATGTTATCAGTCCCCCCCTCAGTCTTCTTTTCTCAAGACTAAACATGCTCATTTTTTTTTAACCTTGTCTCATGGGTCAGGTTTTCTTAGGGTGGCCAGATGTCCTGATTTTATAGGGACAGTCCTGATATTTGGGGCTGTTTTTATATGGGCTCCTATTTTCCCCCCACCCTGTCCCAATTTTTCACACTTGCTATCTGTTCACCCTAGGTTTTCTATACCTTATCATATTTGTTGCTCTCGTCTGGACTCTATCCATTTTGTCCACATTTTTCCTTATATGTGGCACCTAGAATCAATGTTCCCTCAAAATTTATTCTGCACATGGATTGAAAAAATTAATGTGCACTGAGGTATGTAGGGATGTGCGCCACCAGTAGAAACAAAAAACCTAGATATAATATATACCCCTCTACCCCGATAT
The DNA here is from genome assembly GCF_025201925.1 of Gopherus flavomarginatus. NCBI lineage: Eukaryota > Metazoa > Chordata > Testudines > Testudinidae > Gopherus > Gopherus flavomarginatus. The sequence goes on from NC_066618.1 coordinate 318,749, forward strand.
AACACAAATTCGGATATATCGCGGTAAAGCAGCGCTCCAAGGGGGCGGGGTTGCGCGTTCCAGCGGATCAAAGCAAGTTCAATATAATGTGGTTTCACCTATAACATGGTAAGATTTTTTTTTTTGGCTCCTGAGGACAGTATTATATCAGGGTAGAGGTGTATTTTTAAAAAGTTACAATAGGGATAATTATTCCAACCAGGACCGGTGAGGCATTTTAGAACTCACTGCTCAAATAATTAAATTTTAAGTGTAAGAGCGAAATAAAAATTATTAAATGCATAGACTAGTCAAAAAAACTAAAATAACACACTTTGAAAGAATATAATTACAGAGAATATGTGTGCAAGAAGTAATAACAACAATAATACAAGTATGTGTTGGGGAGTGTGTGTGAGAGAGAGAGACTGTCTGTCTGTGCTGGTTCCGAGACGCTGTGCACTGTCTCCTAAAGGCACTCGCTGAAAGTTCTGCTGCTCCCCTTGAGCCATGTCCCCTCTACCCCACTCTGCGGAGAGACCATGCACTGTCTCTTTAAGGCATACACACACCGCCTGGACAGAAGGCTTGTTTAGACCTCAGAGCTGCTGCAAGTCCTGAGCCCTGTCCCCTCCTCTGTGGAGATGGGGTGCAGGGGAAGGGGGACAACCTGACATCAGCACCTCTCTTCTCTCCCCCCTGCTCTGCACAACCAGCAGGAGGGTCCTGGGAGCAGCTGCAGGAGCAAAGTGGCTGCAAAGCAGTGGGTGGGGGTCACCTGAACACACGCTGCCGTGAGTGGCTCTGCTGATCAAGTGCATGGCACTTGAATAATTCCTGGGTAGCTGCCCAACTGCACAGCTTAGAGGGAATGCAGCCTAGAACTGGGCACAGTGCTCCAATTGATGCCTCACTAGTTATTCCCTGTGTTGTGCATTTGATTTTTTTTTTTGTCCTTCTTAAGTGTAGAACTTTCCACTTGTCTTTATTTACTTTCATCTTGTTGAATTGTAAACATGCTCTCCTCTCCTGGACTTCAGGAGGTCATCTAGTCCAATCCCCTGCTCAAAGTAGGACCAAGCCCCAGACAGATTTTTACCCCAGTTCCCTAAATGGCCCCCTCAAGGATTGAACTCACAACCCTGGATTTAGCAGGCCAATGCTCAAACCACTGAGCTATCCCTCCCCCCATTAATTAAATATTGAATAGTACTATTGGACCCTGGACTGACACCAATATACCCTCCCAGTTTCACATCGAACCATTGATAACGACTTTGAGTATGGTCTTTCAATCAGTTGTGCACCCACTTAATAGTAAATTTATTTATATCACATTTCCCTAGTTTTCTTATGAGACTGTCACATGGGACTGTGTCAGAAACCTTATTAAAATCAAGGTACATCACATCTGCTGCTTCCCTATCCATTAGACCAGTAACCCTGTCAAAGGAGGACACTCGGTTGATTTGGCATGATTGTTCTTAACAAATCCATGCTGGCTGTTTCTTGTCACTCTATTATCCTCTAGATACTTACAAATTGATTGTTGAATAATTTTTTGCAGTATCTTTCCAGGTATTGAAGTTAGATTTGACTGCTCTATAATTCATGGAGTCCTCTTTTTGTTACCCTTTTTAAAGATAGGTACACCTGTGCCTCGATATAACGCTGTCCTCAGGAGCCAAAAAATCTTACTGCGTTATAGGTGAAAGCGTGTTATATCAAACATGCTTTGATCCACCAGAGTGCGCAGCCCTGCCACTCAGGAGCTTTACTGCGTTATATCCGAATTCGTGTTATCGAGTCGCGTTGTATCGAGGTAGAGGTGTACTATGTTTGCCCTTCTCTAGTCTTGTGGGACCTTGTCCATCCTCTGTGTTCTTGAAGATCATTGCTAGCGGTTCTGAGATTGCTTCAGCTAGTTCTATAAGTACCCTGGAATGAATTTTATCACGCCGTACCAACATGACTACATCTAAATTACCTAAATATTCTGTAACCTGTTCTTTCCTTATGTTGGCTTGTGTTCATTTCCCCGCTTGTTGTTAATACTGATTGTGTATCTGGTCACTGTTAAGCTTTTTCGTGGTGACATATCAGCAGCCTCCTTGACATTCCATGAACTTATTGGACATGGTGTATTTCACCATGTTACTTTTCCAACAGATATCCGGGTACATTTTCCCCCATAATTACCTGGTTTTGTGTCTTGGAAATTTCTGTTTGTTCCAGAAATGTCTTATCCACTTCCCCTTCCTGATTTGGTGGTCTATAGGAGTGACATCATTGTAGGGGTCCACTAGTCTCTCTCCTCCCCCTTCCCCCTCCCCTTTTTTTTCTTTACCCAGAGACTTTCAACTGGTCTGCCCCTCACCTTCTGGACCTCAGAACAAGTGTGTATATTCTTGATGGAACACTTCCTCCCTTTTTTCCCTGCCTGTCCTTCCAAAACAAGCTATACCCCTATAGCACTATTTCAGTCATGAGAACATAAGAACGGCCATACTGGGTCAGACCAAAGGTCCGTCTAGCCCAGTATCTGTCTACTGACAGTGGCCAATGCCAGGTGCCCCAGAGGGAGTGAAGCTAACAGGCAATGATCAAGTGATCTCTCTCCTGCCTTCCATCTCCATCCTCTGATGAAAGAGGCTAGGGACACCATTCTTTACCCTTCCTGGCTAATAGCCATTTATGGACTTAGCCACCATGAGTTTACCCAGTTCCCTTTTAAACATTGTTGTAGTCCCAGCCTTTACAACCTCCTCAAGTAAGGAGTTCCACAAGTTGACTTTGTGCTGCGTGAAGAAGAACTTCCTTTTATTTGTTTTAAACCTGCTACCTATTTAATTTCATTTGGTGACCCCTAGTTCTTGTATTATGGGAATAAGTAAATAACTTTTCCTTATCCACTTTCTCCACATCACTCATGATTTTATAAAGCTCTATCATATCCCCCCCCTTAGTCTAGCCTCTTTAATCTTTCCTCATATGGGACCCTCTCCAAACCCCTAATTGTTTTAGTTGCCCTTTTCTGAACCTTTTCTAATGCTAGAATATCTCTTTTTGAGGTGAGGAGACCACATCTGTACACGGTATTCGAGATGTGGGCGTACCATGGATTTATATAAGGGCAATAATATATTCTCAGTCTTATTCTCCATCCCCTTTTTAATGATTCCTAACATCCTGCTTGCTTTTTTGACTGCCTCTGTGCACTGCATGGACATCTTCAGAGAACTATCCACGATGATGCCAAGATCTTTTTCCTGGCTCATTGTAGCTAAATTAGCCCCCATCATATTGTATGTATAGTTGGGGTTATTTTTTCCAACATGCATTACTTTACATTTATCTACATTAAATTTCATTTGCCATTTTGTTTCCCAATCGCTTATCCCACCACGTCTCTGATGTCAATTATGTCATAATTTAGCTTGTGTACTAATACTTTCAGTTTTTCCCTTTTTTCCCCATACACCTTGCATTTGTGTATAGACTTCTAAGATGCTGAACAGATTCCCCCACTGATTTATCTCTTATTGCTCCTTTGACCCTACTGTAACTTTCCATGTCCTCTCACTCTACCCTTGCCATCCAGCCCCTCTGTTAAGGTTGCCCTAATTATGCTTTCATCACCTTCCCCCTTTGAACCTTGTTTAAAGCTCTCCTTGCTAGGTTGGCAAGTCAGTGTGAAGATGCTTGTCATGTTGAGTTGCTTGTCCACTATGATCCCTAAATACTTTTCAGAGTGATTGCTTTTCAGGTATAGTGCTATTCTATAGCACTGGTGTGCATCCCTTGTTCCTAGTTGAAGAACTTTGCATTGGACTGTATTAAAATGCATTTTGTTTGAATGGTCCCAGCTTACAAAGCACTCCAGATGGCTGTATGTAACTGCCCAGACCTCCTCATTACTTTCACTCTGCCAATCTTTGTCATCCACAGAACCCCACTAGAAACATCCCTATTTGATAATTCACCATTGATGACTACTTTTTGAGATCTGTTAGCCAGTTCTTAATCCATTTAATGTGCACCTTATTGATATTGTGTAATGCTAATTTTTTTGATCAATGGCATGGTACTAATTCAAAGGCTTTACAAAAATCAAGAATACTACTTCTACACGGTTACTTTTGTCAGACAAACTTGTAATTTCATGTTTAAAAAAAAAAAGGTATTATATTCCCCATCCATTTTTTTACTAATTTGAATCCTGTCAGCTTTTCCAGTTCCCCAGCTTTTAAAGATATTTGAAAAACTAACATCAGTGGGCAAAAGATCATCTCAATCAGCTATTCTAGAACTCTATATTGATTTTAAAAATATTTTAACCCTAGTAGAGATTTCTTAATATCCTCAGGTAGACTTTTTTTTATTTTAAGTGAATTTTATAATGTGGTATTACACCATTGTGGGTTCGACTCTGGTGGCTACAGTTTTACGCTTAACAGAGTGAAAGTTACCTGTTCTACTTGCTTCAGGTTTAGAGTCTCTAGGCACACATGAAGACCAAGGATAGTGACCACACAGACATTCACAGGTACAAGGTCTAGTCTGTCTTACAACTTAAAGGTACAGTTAAAAAGTTATGATGACGCAAGCTTATAGTTATACTCACACCCTTAACGATACTGTCGGGGTCTGATGGGTGTTTCATGGATTGGTCATCAGTAGAGGGATGGTTCCTGCTGGACTTTTCCTATGGGAATCTCAATTTTCCTGCTCTGGTCACCCCCTTTTTATAATGTGATTCTGCCTGTTCCTACGTTCTGCACATGTCCATAGACATGTCAACCCTCTTTTTCTTTACTGGTCTGATTTACCCTAAAAACTTAAGTGACCCTGTTTTCTATGGGCCAGGGGTCGGCAACCTCTGGCATGGGGCTCACCAGGGTAAGCACCCTGGTGGGCTGGGCCAGTTTGTTTACCTGTCGCGTCGGCAGGTTCAGCCGATCGTGGCTCCCACTGGCTGCGGTTCGCCGTCCTAGGCCAATGAGGGTGGCGGGAAGTCGTGGCCAGCACATCCCACACCACTTCCTGCTGCCCCCGTTGGCATGGGACGGCGAACCACGGCCAGTGGGAGCCACAATCGGCCGAACCTGCCGATGCAGCAGGTAAACAAACTGACTCGGTCCACCAAGGTACTTACCCTGGTGAGCCGTGTACCAGAGGTTGCTGACCCCTGCTATAGTCTGTGTAGGTTCTCTTTATTCTCATTAGCTTTGACACACAACCTGTGTCCCGTGGTTAAGGCACATGTTGACAACAGATGTGCCTTTAATTTTAAATCATAAAAACGCTGTAATCTTCTGGCTAATTTTTCACAATATCACCATTTGGTACCTCTCTTCCCATCATCTCAGGGCATTGTGTTATTCCTTGGTCATTTATTTGTATCAGCATTTCTTGTCTCCAAGGCCTAAAAGAGCTAAGCTAAAATCTTGCAAGCCTCAGCCAACAGGTTCTTGCGTTTCAGCTTGTCTGTCTTGTATCTAATACATGATTCCCTCTAAGGGCATGTCTACACTTACCGGGGATCGACCCTGCTCCAATCAATGCACCAGGGGTCGATTTATTGCAGGGGTTCTTAAGCTGGAGGTCGGGACCCCTCGGAGGTCACAAGGTTCTTACATGGGGGATTGTAAGCTGTCAGCCTGCATCCAAGCCCCACTTTGGGGTCTCACTCAGAGGCTTGCTATGTGAAAGGGATCACCAGTACAAAAGTTTGAGAATTGCTGATTTGACTACTGAAGACCCATTAAATCGACCGCAGATTGCTCTCCTGTCAACTCTGGTGCTCCACCGGAACAAGAAGAGTAAGTCAACAGGAGAGAGTCTCTTGTCGATGCAGCGCGGTATAGGCACCGCAGTAAGTCCACTAAGCTATGTCAAATCCAGCTACGTTATTCACATAGCTGGAGTTGTGTAACTTAGGTCGACTTACCCTGGTATTGTAGACAAGGGCTAAATACTAATCAATCTTATACTTCTATAATCCTACAATGAATCCATATGATATTACATACATACATACATACATACATGTGTGCGTGTGTATATGTGTGTGTGTGTGTGTGTGTGTATATATATATATACACATCACACAATAAATGAAGAATAAACTAAAATCGTTGGCTACACTTAGTACTAATGGACTAAACAGTAGTTTATTCATGTGATGTGACTACAGCCTGCTTTTTTTCCAAATATGATGCAGAAATATTTATTTAAGACTGTCCCTTCCTCATTAACAGTTTTACCATCTTCATCAAGTAATGGGCCTGCGCAATTGCTAGGATTTCTCTCATTCATGATATAGTTAGAAAAAGATTCCTCCTTATTATTCTCAATTCTGCCAGCCATAAACTTATTTTTCCCTTGGTCTCGAGCTTCCCTTATCAATATACGAAAGTCTGTCTGCTTGGATGCTATGTAGTACTGATGCTTGCACTTCCAGCCCACAGATTATCATCCCCTGGATGGCCACCAATTTACACATCATCAACAAATCTTTTCTGTCTTTAGTGGGAATGAAAACATGGCATGTTCAACACGGGTCACTGGGACTATTGGATTGTTGGCCATACCTACTATCTGGTGTAGCACGGTACCTAAACAGAAAGAAACAGGTCCATTAGTTGACAGGGTCCCTGTCTGAAGGCCAGTTGTAGGATCCTTCTTTCCTTCACCTCCACGTGGACTAGATTTTTTTTGTGATGAGGCATCTTTTGCACTGCTTATTGGAAGGGACCTGAGCGGCTACACTGCACTCTTCACTCCCCCTTATTTTTGGATTATTCTTGGATCTGTCTGAGATGGACTTGGCGTCTGCTTTGTTTCCCATCCATATACTAACCCAGCCTGACCTTGCCTGGTTCTAGATCTGACGTTTGGGTCACAGTACAAAGTGGTATGAACTTGTCTTGAGTTGCAGCCACTCTCTGGAATGGAGTTCTCTAGTATTTATTTACTAGAGATGGAATGTATGGGCCTAAACAAGGTTTGGAGTGTGGTATACAGGGTCTCAGTCTGTTAATACGATGAAAAACACCATTAAGAATGCTTTCTAACCTTTTTACTAAAGATACTTTTAACTGTTTCTTTCTTTTCTGTATTTCAAATGTGAAGTAGGTATGGTTTTCATTTTAACAGTATCCCTTGTTCCCTTTCCCGTTAGCTGGAGCAAGGGTTTTTAGAATGAAAAACACCTGCACACACCGCTACTTGTCTCTTTATTGGTGTTATAGATGATATTCTCTTTTCCCCAAAAGAAGAGAGACTAAGTTAATTGAAATGGGCTGCTGTTAATGTCTAATCCCATTTCCTAGAGGGGAAAGAACAGAACGGCAAAGATAGAACATGCAGCTTCTGTATCTGATGCTGATTGTCACTTCCAGCCACGCTACTGGAAAAACAGGGCACAGAATGTGGTCTTCTCAGCCCCTTCGAGACATCACAAACTTGTACCAGTGTTGGGCTGTTTAGGACATTGCATTTAGCCACCTTTTTGGTTGCAGTGTTGGAAAAGATGCAGTCTTGGCCAGCTAAGCCACTCTTATTAGACAGAAGGCAAAAGGGGAGAGAGAGGAAAATAAAGTAGTAAGGTGGAAAAGAAAAGGAACATGTTGCGGGGGGTGGGTGTTTGGGATTCAGCCCATGCCAGTGGGATTGGCAATGTCATCGGGGTTTCTCTCTTCACCCAGGAAATTTCTTGGTGTCAAGATGACAAAGGTCCATTGATATTACAGTGGATCCCGGGAGACGGAGGGCAGTGAGCAATTGTCATGGTAGCCCATCTGTCGTCCCTTAAAATTTCCTCCCAAAGTCTTTCCCTTTAAAAACCACACAAGAGAGTGATGGGTGAAATAGCCTGCCTTCTCATTATTTTGTCTGCCAAGTAGGTCTAATTTCCAACATATACATTTTAAATGATTTCCAATCCCACACTGCTCTGGCTTACCAGGTGTATTAACATAGTCCCTGAGTTATATCAGTAGGCCTTTTTGTTTGGACTAATTGAGTCATCTAGCTTTAGCGGCTTTATATAGATTTCAAGGTCAGATGGGACCATTATGATCAGTTAGCCTGATTTCCTGTATAACGCAGGCCAGAGAACTTCCCCAGAATAATTCCTAGAGCAGAGATGTTTAGAAAAACATCCTATCTTGATTTTAAAATGGTCAGAGATGGAGAATCCACCCCGATCCTTGGTAAGATGTTCCAGTGGTTAATTACTCTGTTAGAATTATGGATTATTACAATTATTACTCTGTTAGTATTTTGGATTATTTCCAGTCTGAATTTGTCTAGCTTCAACACTGGATTGTGTTATACTTTTATTATTAAATATTTGTTCCCCATGTGGTCACCCCTTTAACCACCCTTTTGTTAAGCTAACACATTTGAGCTCCTTGGGTCTATCACTACGAGGCATGTTTTCTAAATCTTTGATCATTCTCGTGGCTCTTCTCTGAACGCTCTTCAGTTTATCAACATCCTTCCTGAATTGTGAACACCAGAACTAGACACAGAATTCCAGCAACGGTCACACCAGTGCCAAATACAGAGGTAAAATAACCTCTCTGCTCCTACTCGAGATTTCCCTGTTTATGCATCCCAGGATCGTACTAGCATTTTGGCCACAGCATTGACTGGGTGCTCGCATTCTGCCGATTATCCACCATCTCTTCCTCCTGCCCCAAGCCTTTTTCAGTCACTGCTTCCCAGGATAGAGAGTCCCCTATCTTGTAAGTATGACCTACATAATTTGTTCCTAAATGTATAGATGTACATTTAGCTGTAGTAAAATGTGTATTTAGTTGTGCCCAGTTTACCAAGCAATCCAGTACAGTTGATCTGAATCAGTGACCTGTCATCTTCATTATCAATCCCCCAGTTTTTGTGTCTTCTGCAAACTTTATCAGTGGTGACTTTTGTCTTCTAGGTCATTGATTAAAATGTTAAATAGCATAGGGTAGAGAACAGTTTCCTGTGGAAAACTGGAAACACTGGAAACACAGCCGCTTGATGATGATTCCTTTTTCAGTTACATTTTTGAGAGCTATCAGTTAGTCAGTTTTCATTAATTAAATGTGTGCCATGTTAATTTTATTATTCTAGTTTTCAATCAAATACCGTGTTACCAAGTCAAACTCGTGCTTAATACAGAAAAGGCAAAAATTTCAATATTATTGCATCTCTTATCAATTTTCTACAGTTCCACACTTCTGCTTTATATTAATTTATATCAATTTCCCCTTTCTTCCATTTTTTTATAGCTGCTTTCATTTCCCCTCTAAACCACAGTTGGGTTTTAACCAGCTTGGCCACCTTTCTCGATTTGTGGCTTTTTGGGCATCTAGAAAGGTGTTTCCTAAATGATTCCCAATTATCGTTCAAATTTTTCCGATTAAATACTTCCAGCTGGTTTGGCTCTTAATTCCACAAAGCTAAAAATAATTAACTTTCCCAGCTAGTCGTTCTAGTAGAAACATCCAGTCACTCTGAAACTGAGGGCATTATTTAGGGCTGTGGGTAGGATGTGGCTAACACCCCTAAATTAATTCTGTACCTGATGGGACTTCAAGCATGAGCAGCATCTTTGACTGCTCCCTGTTCCTGCTTCAGAAATCTGCAGGATCCTTGGTGCAGTGGTGGGGGAAGGGTTAGTCAAGGCAGGAGCCCACTGCAGCTGCCCTGCTGTAATGCAGAGGTGCTGCCCATGGAGAATTCAACTTCTAACATGCAGTACTCCACCCTGACTCTCATGGGAGGAACAGTCTCTGGGAACTGATGCAGTCTGTGCCTGTGCAGAGCTGTAAGCAGTGTCTGTTTGACAGGTGAGCCCCATCCGGAACCTCTCTGATGGGCAGAAGTGCCGTGTGTGTTTCGCGTGGCTGGCCTGGCAGAATCCCCACATGCTCTTCCTGGATGAACCCACCAACCACTTGGATATAGAAACAATAGACGCTCTGGCAGATGCCATCAACGAGTTTGAGGGAGGAATGATGCTTGTCAGCCATGACTTCAGGCTCATCCAACAGGTAAGGATGGTGGGAGGGGTTCGTCAAGTGCTTTTCTCAGCCAGTAAATTGGGAGTGAGCATCTGTCTCTATCAGACCCACTCTAGCTCAGCCAGATGTGGTGGGCTGGATGCACGAATTCCTGGGTGAGATTCTGTGGCCTGTTACGCTGATCACCTAATTTGGCGTAATGGCTATGAATGTGCTTAGCTGAGTTAGTGAGCTGCTGGCAGCTGCAAAACCTTGCCTGCTTTGGCTGGACAAAAGGGGACAAGGGAGCTTGGGCCCCTATGTGGGGTAGGGAGGGAATCCCCCACCTCGTGTTCCTCTGAGCAGAGCTGCTCTAAGGACCACCTTCCTGTGTTTTCAGGTTGCCCAAGAGATCTGGGTCTGCGAGAAGCAGACAATCGCAAAGTGGCAGGGTGACATCCTCGCTTACAAGGAACATCTCAAGTCAAAACTAGTGGATGAGGAGCCCCAGCTCACCAAAAAGACCCACAATGTGTGAGTGCTGTAGGGGTCGGTCAGGTGCTCTCCCTGGAGACTGACACAGTGGCCAGCCTGACCCACCCTCCTGCTGCCTGGAATCGGACTCTGCTGCTGTCTCTGTGGTTCTGTTCTAGCATTGCTGCAACATTGCTTCTCCTCGACCCTCCCTGTATCTCTACATCTGGACAACCCCTTCCCTTCTATTCCGATTGCACTCAGGCAACTGTATCCACACCTGGATGGTGTCTCATCCTACACCAGACCTTCTACTCCAATAGGCTGGAGTCATGGTGATGGCAGTAGGGAATCTGACTTGCAGTGATACAGAAGTGGAGACCCTAGCCCATCTTCTCACCCTTCACCTCCAACTTTCTGCTTCAGTTTAGAAACTTCACTTCAAACTCCTCGGGCCTTGGTTTGTTTTTTAATGATTATTTAACAGTGTAATTACCAGATCTGCCTGAGAATCCATCAGTCAATAAAGAGGGAAGAACAGTCTCCTGCTTTCCTTCCTCCTCCTGTGAGGTGCACTGGGCGTGAGAGCACGGAACCAGCTCTCAGCTAGTGCTGAGCTGCTTGGGTTTTAGTGCATGATACCGGGCCCTATCAGCACCCTGTCCTGGACCTGGGGCAAATGGTGGAGTCTTTCCTACTGACACCAAATGCCCCCTGTTAGTACAGGATAGTCTTCCAGTACAAATAAGTACAATTGGGTGATGAGGCAACTATGGGTAACTGAGCTGCAGAGGTGCTGAGGTGAGTTGATACAATAGTACCATTCATTTCAGGAGTGCAATAAATAAGACATGTTAAATAAAAACTACAGTTCTGTACTTTTCCAGGGCACTTGCGTGCCTTTATCTTCTTACTGACTTAGTTGAATGTGACATAATGCAGCTCTTTCAGCAATCAAGATCATGTATCTTGGGCTGGGCAGTTCTCCCTTACTTATTGGGCTGAAAGGAAGCCAAAATCCAGTCTTTGGTGTTCTCATTTTCTAGCAGGTTTTTAGAAAGGAATTGGTGCTTGTTTCTCCTCAGCCCATGCATTGAGGCTGTGCCAATTTCCAGAATAGGCTGCTAATCTATATTCATGTACTTTACACCGAGTCAGAGAACTTGTCAGAAGTGAAGAAGTTAAAATCTTTACTCCTGCAAAGGCTACTTCCACAATAAACAGCTCAGAAGACAAATAACCTTCAGACCAAACAGCAAGAAGCTTGTAATCTTGTTTTTGATAGAGGTAGGTGTCTTGGTATTTGACATATCAGAATGTCATATGGGACTAAAAATGAGCACTGCACAAAATCACTGTGTCACACTCTAAACTAAACTGGATAAGAGATTTCCAACTAGTAAATAGGGAATCATCTAGTGCAGTCCAGCATTGAGCTGTTCTCAACCAATGTTCTTCAATATCTTTATCAATGATATAGAAGAAAATATAAAATCACAGTTTGCAAAATTTGCAAATGACAAAAATTTGTGGGGTGGTAAATAGTGATGGGGGACAGGTCAGTTGTATAACATTATTTGAAATACACAGAAAGCTGAGTGTATCTGAACAGTGTTTCTATACTGCCAAATGCAAGGTCATACAATAGCCACAAAGAACGTAGGTCACATTTAACGGACTAGGGAGCTGTATTCTGGAAAGAAGTGACTCTGGAAAGGAGTTAAGAGGTTATGGTGGAAACATGAGCTCCTAGGGTGTAGCTGTAGCTGTTCAGTTCTGGTGTCAACATTTCAAAAACTATGATTGTAAATTGGAAAGTTTTCAGAGAAGCCGTACAAGAATTATTTGAGGTCTGGAAAACTTTTCTTAGTGTAAGAGACTTCAAAAGCTCCATCTACTGAATTTGTGCAAGAGAAGCTTAAGAGGTGACTTGATCATGGTCTACAAGTACCTGTATGGGGAAAGAGATTTCTGATAGCAGATGCCTTTTGGATCTAGCAGACAAAGGCAGAAGGAGACTGAAGGACTGGGAGCCGAAGCAAGACAGTTTTTTACCAGGAAGGATAACTAATCATTAGAAGAACTTCTCTAGGGGCTGTAGTGGAGTGTCTCTAACAGACTTGCTGTAGCTCAACCAGATGTTCTGGGCGGGATGCAGGAATCCCTGGCTGAGATTCTCTTCCCTGGGCTAAGCAGGAGGCCATCCTGGCTGATTAGAATAGTCTCTTGTGCCCTTACTCTAGGAATTAAACTGGTCTGACTACCTGACAGGTTTATGGATTTATCATGCTGAACACCCATCTTCAGAAGGCCAGCAGCAAGGCCTGGGAAGCTTGGAGTGCAGATGAAGTGGGTGGGTGGAGGGGGAAAGAGAATGCTTTTAATTAACAAAAATAATGTACAAATCTGACCAAATTATTCAGAGTAACAGCCCGTGTCCCATATGTATTGTGATTGGCTATGTTCAAAGGGTGAGCAGCCACTCAGAGATCACATGTGACTACATGTCATGTCTCAGCTGAAGCTCAAGCAGTGTGCAGGTGAGTTGTGCCTGTCCAGGGCTAGGGACCAACAAAACCTGGCTGCAAAGGGCTGATTTGGATAGTTGAACAATAACCACAAACTCATGCATACAAGGTGCTCTCATGGCTCCAGAGAGCCTCCTTGTGGCAGGCATTCCATGCTCACTGGCCAAGAGCAAGGGGCAGTAATGCCCGGCACACACCTCATATTCCTCTGGCCACTGCACAGCAACTCCGGACATGCCCATCTTAAGTAAATGAGAGTTCAGTAAATTAATGGGAATAGATTGTAAGGCCAGAAGGCATGGCTGTGATCATCCGGTCTGGCCACCTGCATCATCCAGGCCTTAGGAAGGGACCTCAAGTTCTGTTAGTCCAGCCCCTGGACCAAGCATACTTAGGCTGACCATCCCTGGCTTCCCTGCATTAATTCCTGTTTGAACTAGAGCATATCTTCTAGAAGAGCATCCACGCGGGGGAGGGATAGCTCAGTGGTTTGAGCATTGGCCTGCTAAACCCAGGGTTGTGAGTTTAGGGATCTGGTGCAAAAATCTGTCTGGGGATTGGTGCTGCTTTGAGCAGGGGGTTGGACTAGATACCTCCTGAGGTCCCTTCCAACCCTGAGATTCTATGGTTCTAAGTTGTTCCAATGGTTCATAACCTTCACTGTTAAACATTTGCACCTTATTGCTAGTATGAATTTGTCTAGCTTCAGCTTCTAGCCCGGGGATCTTGTTATACCTTTGTCTGCTCGATGGAAGAACCCTTTGTCCAATTTCTGTTCTCCATGTGTGTACTTGCAGACTTTGATCAAGTCATCCCTTCAGTTGTTCTGGGTTAAACTAAATAGTTTGAGCTCTTTGGGTGAAATCTACAAAGGTACTTGGGCATTGCAATGCTGAGCATCATGGGGCCTAGGAAATCACAGGAACAACACTGCAATCCCCAAAGCCTGAGTTCCGTGCGTAGGCTCCCTCTGTGATGAATAGGGAGAGATGTGAGCCTGAGAATGCAATCCCCAAAGCCAGCATGGGAGGGAGGGAGATGTCGATGAGAAGGGTGTGCATGAAGTCCATCCCTTCTCGAGCACCCATGTCCAGGCTGCAAGGAATTGCCTGTCTCTGCTTAGTGATCCATGAATCCTGCCCCTAGAGGCAGGTGGCTTAGTATCCTGAGTGTTTCCACACAAAACATCCAGAAGAGGAGGTGGTGCCCATATAACTTTTAATCCAGGGTTTAGAGCACTTAGATGGGATGTGGGGGAGCTGGGTTCAATTCCCCCTTCTCTGCCAGAGTTGGAGAAAAGATTTGAACAGGGGTCTCCCACCACTCAGTGCTTGCATGGGGAAGTTATGGAATATTCTGATGTAGGCACCCTCAGTCACTCTCTTTGAAGCTGTTCCACTGCAGATTAAATCATTAAAAAGTGACTGGTGCAAGGGGACCATAATTGGAGTCTCCCCCCTCCCAGGGGATGGCGCGTGCCCTAACCACTGGACTGCAGAGTTATTCTCTCACTCTCTGGCCGTATAACTATTAAGTATTATTCCACAGTATAATAGAACTACCACCACCTCTTCCTCCTCCTGGATTTTGATTGGAACCTGATCCAGTAGGCAGCCTCTGAGTATGCCTACAGGATTAGGCCCTGCATGTGACTTTAGACAGCCAAACGGAGAGAGAATAAGACTGAGAATATACAATTGCCCGTATATAAATCGATGGTACACCCACATCTCGAATACTGTGTGCAGATGTGGTCTCCTCATCTCAAAAAAGATATACTGGCCCTAGAATAGGTTCAGAGAAGGGCAACTAAAATGATTAGGGGTTTGGAGAGAGTCCCATATGAGGAGAGATTAAAGAAGCTAGGCCTCTTCATCTTGGAAAAGAGGAGACTAAGGGGGGGATATGATAGAGGTATATAAAATCATAAGTGATGTAGAGAAAGTGGATAAGGAAAAGTTATTTACTTATTCCCATAATACAAGAACTAGGGGTCACCAAATGAAATTAATAGGCAGCAGGTTTAAAACAAATAAAAGGAAGTTCTTCATGCAGTGCACAGTCAACTTGTGGAACTCCTTACCTGAGGAGGTGGTGAAGGCTGGGACTATAACAGCGTTTAAAAGAGAACTGGATAAATTCATGGTGGTTAAGTCCATAAATGGCTATTAGCCAGGATGGGTAAGGAATGGTGTCCCAAGCCATGTTTGTCAGAGGATGGAGGTGGATGGCAGGAGAGAGATCACTTCATCATTGCTTGTTAGGTTCACTCCCTCTGGGACACCTGGCATTGGCCGCTGTCGGTAGAGAGATACTGGGCTAGATGGACCTTTGGTCTAACCCGGTACAGCCGTTCTTATGTTCTTGCCTGGCTTGTGAATTGCTCTGAGCCTTAGGTGGGAGACAGGCATTTGGACACCCGAGGAGAGGCCGCAGCGCCTCACATGCCCAGAAATATAAACATAGGTGGCGAAGAAACTTTTACCCTGAAAACCTAGGTGTTGGGTGAGTTTAGGTGCCTAACTATTGCTGTGGATCTGGGCCCTTGAGTCTATTACTATAAGGCAGGTTTTCCAGTTTTTTAATCATTGTCAAAGTTCTCTGACCTCGGTGCAATTTATCACCATCCTTGTATTAGCAGGAGTGTTGCAAGCAAGACACAAGAAGTAATTCTTCTGCTCTACTCCTTGCTGATTAGGCCTCAACCGAAGTATTGTATCCAATTCTGGACGCCATATTTCAGGAAAAATGTGGACAAATTGGAGAAAGTACAGAGAAAAGCAACAAAAATTATTAAAGGTCTAGAAAACATGACCTATGGGGGAAGATTAAAAAAATTGTGTTTATTTAGTCTGGAAAAGAGAAGACTGAAAGGGGACATGATAGTTTTCAAGTACATAAAAGGTTGTTACAAGGAAGAGGGAGAAAAATTCTAGTTCTTAACCTCTGAGAGTAGGACAAGAAGCAATGGGCTTAAATTGCAGCAAGGGCGGTTTAGGTTGGACATTAGGAAAAACTTCCTGTCGTGGTGGTTAGGGACTGGAATAAATTGCCTAGGGAGGTTGTGGAATCTTCATCACTGGAGATGTCAAGGCTGATTCCCCACTCTGGCACTTAGAGTGCAGAAGATGGGGGCCCGCAAGGATTCTAAAAATTAATACTGGCCACTCCAGGCTGGTATTAAACTCCCAAGGTTACAGCTTTTCTCTGACCTTGGATTGGTAAATGCTGCCACCACCCAAGTGCAGAACCCCTTTGAAAGCCCAGGAAGGTGTACTTGGGAATTCCTTCCTGTGGGTACCCTCAAGCCCCTTCCACCACCTCCACTCCCAAGGAAGAGCTGAGAAAGAAGGGGTGGGGGAGGAAATCAGCTGTTGCCACCAGCTAATTAAACAACATATGCACAAACCTCTTAAGACACAAAAATCCAATTCTGTTCTTAAAATAGGTAAATTTTATTTTTAAAAAAGGAAGAAAATACATCTGGGAACTCAGGCTATTGCTCGATTTTAAAAGAGCTACTACCAGGATTAAGCACCAAGAATAGCTTCCTTGAGGTTCAGTTTAAAGGATACAAGCAAAACAAAAGCACCTGAGGTTAGCATAGAGGAATCTACAAACCATAAAAAAACATAAAGGATAAACCTAATTGCATCTTCCTAAACGTTTCCTGATCTACTTACATATCTGGGGTTTTAAATAAGTAGTTTTTAGGTATGATACTGATGATTTTTTTATACTTGGCCCCAGCTTCTTACAGCATAGCTGCTGCCCGGTCCATCTCTCCCCAGGAGAACAACAACAGACAGACAAAAGGGGAGTCCTTTTTCAATTTTAAAAAGTTCTTGCCTTCCCATTGGCTCTTTTGGCCAGGTGCCCACTCACTTCCTTTTACCTATGCATCGCAGTGTGACTTTTTAACCCTTTACAGGTAGAGCAATTAGAGAACAGCTACTAAGAGGGGTTTTATAGCTACTGACTGGTTGGGTGTCCATAAAAGGGAGCTTCCTCCCCTCCCCTTTCATTTATCACACAAGATTTCTAAGAGCAGGTTAGACAAACCCCTTTCAGGAAGCTCTAGATCAGTGGTTCTCAAACTTTTGTACTGGTGACCCCTTTCACATAGAAAGCCTCTGAGTGAGAACCCCCCCCCTTATAAATTAAAAACACTTTTAATATATTTAACACCTTTATAAATGCTGGAGGCAAAGCAGGGTTTGGGGTAGAGGCTGAGAACTCATGACTCCCCATGTAAGAACCATGTGACCCCCTGAGGGGTCCTGACCCCCAATCTGAGAACCCCTGGTCTAGATAATACATAGTCCTGCCATGAGTGCAGGGGACTGGACTAGATGATCTCTTAAGGCCCTTTCACTCCTATCATTCTATGATTCTTGAATTATGAGCCCCAGAACTGGAGGCAGTGCTGCAGAAGTGGCTGCACCAGAGCCAAATACAGGGGTAGTGTAACCTTGCTACTTTTACTCAATATTCCCATTTATACCTCCAAGGATCACATTAGCCGCTTTGTGCACAGTGGTGGCTGGGGGCTCATGTTCAGTCAATGAGGCATCAGGACCCAAGTCTTTTCCAGAGTCACTGCTTCCCAGGATAGAGTCTGCCATTCTGTAAATATGGTCTTCATGCTTTGTTCCTAGCTGGGTAAGGACATTTGGCCAGATTAAAACACACATTGTTTGCTTGTGTCCAGTTTACCAAGTGGTCCAGATTGCTCCATTATTTACCTCTCCCTCAGTCTCTGTGTTGTCTGCCAACTTAACCAGGAATGATTTTGTTTTCTTCCAGGTCTCTAATAAAAATATTAAATAGTTTAGGGCCAAGAACTGATCCCTGCAGTACCCCACTAGAAACATACCTGCTGGATGATGATTCCCTGTTTAGTTACATTTTTGAGATCTGTCACTTTGCCAGTTTTTAATCCATTTAGTATGTGTCATGTTAATTTTGTATAATTCTGTTTTTCATCAAAATGTCCTGTGGCACCAATTGACATGCCTTACAGAAGCCCATTCCATAAACATTGTTGCCTTTTATCAACACAGTTTGCGAGCCATTCTGCAAGCCAGTGATGCAGGGGCAGCTGTGTGTCACATCTGATCCACACGTGGCCTCTAGCCAAGCAGAGATCCTGACACTGACAAACCTCTAATCTCGGGGTGGCCCATCCGCCAGGCTGGACACAGGGCCTGATGCTGATAGACTCCTCTGAGCCCTAGGAACAAGTTCTGACTGACCCACCTCTCCCATCCCCATCGGAGTTGGGGTCTGACACTGGTGTCTTCTGCTCACTACTAGAGCCAGACTCTCCTGCGCTTCCAACCCCTTTCCCAGCACTGTGCATTGATTGACACTGATTCCTCCAGCCAGGTGCAGATGGGAAGCCAGACGGGGCTCGCAGAAGTGGCACATTTATTAGTGTTTGTTTGGATTTTCCTTTTATGAGATGTCTTTTATGGTTCTTAATCATCTGAAGTAATCTCTTCTCATCAGTGGGACGTTGGATAGAAAGTACCTCGGTCTGTCCTCCATCACATTGGCTGCACAGTCACTCCTCTCTCCTTGATTTAGCTGGGGATTGGTCCTGCTTTGAGCAGGAGGTTGGACTAGATGACCTACTGAGGTCCCTTCCAACCCTGATATTCTGTGATTCTCTCTGGGTTAAGACTGCTTTGTACCTGATTCTTACCACTAGTTTGTGGTCACTGATTCATCCCCAGGAGAGCTCCAGAGACCCCCCCCCCCCCGCAGCCCTGCATATCCCCCAAGGGTGAAGAGATTCACGCCGGACCAAAGACCAGGGGCGTCCATGGAGGCACTACTGCCATAGAGTTCACCCCAGTCTTTGCAATGTGTCCTCTTTTTGTGAGTGGGACATGTCTCCAGAGAGCTGCCTGGGCTAGTTTGGACTGGGGATAGGGTCACGCTGGCTCTCAGGGGTCACCTCACTGTGATTGTTCAGCTACAGAGTCAGTGTTTCCTTCTTGCTGCACACATACTTTGCCTCCAGCTGGTTCCAGCAGCTCTTGGGGGAAGTTGGTCAGTCCCTCTTTTATGATTTGCAGTCTTCCCACCAAGCAGGGGTAGATTTAGGAAACAACTCTCCAACACCCAGTAAAGACCCATACTGGGTCTATTGGGGACAAACCCCCAACCTTTGGCCCTGTGCTGGGCTGGTGGAACCTGGCTCCCTGTGAGGGGCTCAGGGGTCTGCCTTTCTTAGACTTTGGCAGTTTGCCAGACCAATACAATTTCATTGAACCAAATTAGTTTCCTCTGAGTTCCTCTCTGGGCTAGTGGGGCTCTCACCCAAGGAAGAATTGCTGGCTGGATCCACTCTGGGAAGCTCCTCCCCTCCTTAGCGGTCTCACCTGTGGCAGGTGATACCCTCATTATATAGCTATCCCTAGTGGTTTACAGCCTGGCTTGTGGTGCCTGGAGAGTTATCAAGAATGAGTGCAGAAGCTGGGAAGAAGCGAGGCCGAGGCCCTGTCTCTGGGGACAAGAAATCTAAGCGGAAGGTGAAGAGGAGGGAGACCTACTCAGTCTATATCTACAAAGTGCTGAAACAAGTGAGTGAAGGGCTTATCCTACCTGGCTACTCTAATCAATTCTAGCTGTTATGTTGTTACCCCTGCAAGTGGGGTGGGATTCCCAGAAGGAGACTGTGTGTGTGTGCTCAGAAGCAGATAAACACATGTTAACACACCATGTATGTGTGACTTCAGCCTCCTTAGGTCTCTGGGTGTTTTGAACTGAGGGGAGGCACTGGAGAGGGGCATAGTGTCTGCAAGATCCTATGGGGTACCGCATCCTAACCCTCACCTGGGACCTAGGACAGGATTGTTGCTAGCAGCCCCTCCCCCAGGATTTTATCTCTAGCATTTGTGCTACCACCCCTTCTATATGCAAAGATTCCTGGTCTGGCTCTATCACCCTTTGACCAATGCCTCTGTCTGGTGTCTTCACACACGCAGTCCACTACCTTCTAGGGTTAGTCATCTTTTGTCAATTACACCTGTTCCTTGGGCCGTCTGTTAGCTCCTCCTGTCAGTCAGTAGCTCTGAAATCAGTGGGCACCAGACAAGTGCAGGGTTCCTGTATTGTCTTCCCAGAGCCCTAGTGACAAGGGCTGTCCCTCCCCCACTCCGGGATGTGAGCTGCACATACCGCCAGGGTGGGATGCACCAGTGCTGGGGCTCTTGAGCGGCCTAGAAAAAGCCTCTACATAAAGTTGGGGGAGGGAGTTGGCAGCTGCTATGGCCCTGCTGGGCTCCCATGGCAAAGTCCTGCTTGATGGCTCTGTTCCCTAGCTCTGCAGCCTGGTGCAGAGTGGACTGGGGGAAGTGGGTGGTAGCTGAGGGCTCCCCTCCTCAATATCTAGTGGGGTTGTGCTGATATCTGTGAGATGAGTGCTCTATTGCTCACCCCCTGAGCAGGGGGCTGCACTGTGTGCCGTCTATAGGAAAACACTAGTGTCCCCCGCCATCACTACCTGCTGTCTCCATTCCCAAGAAGGGTGAGCTCGGGGGCAGAGACTGCCTGCTGCACCCAGCACTACAGGGCCTCATCTTGATATTCCTGTAATGCTGATCAAAGCCAACAGGCTGGGACTGGCCTACTGCCACTCTGAGACCAGACTGGAGTTGTCTTGGCTTATGACAAATCTGGCTGGAGGCAGGAGTGGTGCCCTCCTTAGGTTCACAGACCCTTATTTCTTCTCCTGCCAGCTGCCTTCACTGGTCCAGAAATGCCCCTGCTGCGTGCCATGCTCCCATGCTGTCAGTCCCTTTCCTGCAGCTCCCCTGGTGCAGGGGAAGGGACCGAGACAAGCGTGGGGGTGGGATGAGATGGGGCAGAGCTAGCTACCACCCCTCCTCACACTCTTCCCTTTCCTGCCAGGTTCACCCTGACACTGGCATCTCCTCTAAGGCCATGAGCATCATGAACTCCTTTGTGAATGATGTCTTCGAGCGCATTGCCACAGAGGCCTCCCGCCTAGCCCAGTACAACAAGCGCTCCACTATCACCAGCCGCGAGGTGCAGACCGCCGTCCGCCTGCTGCTGCCGGGGGAGCTGGCCAAGCACGCTGTGTCTGAGGGCACCAAAGCAGTCACCAAATACACCAGCAGCAAGTGACTGCAAAGGCAGCGTGGGGTGGGGGGCTGTGGAGCTGATGACTCTGTTCCTACCCACAGGAATAAAACTTACAACCTCTAAGGGGGAGCAGTGACTGTGTGTGTGGGGGGGGGGGTGTTAAGTGTGACTCCGCCACTGGCCGGTGCTGTCCCTGAACCAAGCCGGCCATGCCCTCCATGTCCCAGCTGGTGGGGGTTGCAGGTCCATGGGCCGGTGCTAAGTAGGACAAGGTCCCCTCTGACTCCACGAGGGGGGTCCCAGCCAGGTGAGTGTGCCCTGCCCAGGCCTGGGTGGCAGGGGGTGTCCCCTGGGGCCAGGCTGTGCGGGTCCAGGGTGCTGCCAGCTCAGGCCACCTGCCCGGGCCGGGCCAATCTCCGCTCCCATATGTCAGGGCAGCTAGCAAGTGTTCCACTGATTAGGGCTGTTCTCATGGAGACAATGGGGGGTGGAGTTTGGTCTCCAGGGTGATGGGACAATTCCTCCACGCAGGGCAGCCCGGGGGGCAGAGTGGAGCAGGCATGGACACCATGTCCAGCCGGTGAGGCCCAGTGTAGGGGGATGGGGAAAAATCTGGGCTGCACCTTGGTGGGAGAGGCCCCAGGCATGGTGTGGGACAGGAGTCAGTGCAGCATGTGGGGCCTGGGCACTGGGGTATTCTGGGGTGTCAGCTTGGGGAGGTCAGTGGGATGTGGGCACTGGGGCAAGGGTGTGTGTGGGCAATGGGAGGTCTGTGAGGGTTTGAGGTATTGTGGGGCAAGTATCTGCCTGAGGTGGGAGATCAGTACAGCATGGGGGGTGTGAGCACTGGGCTGATGGGGTGGAGGTTTGGTGAAGGGCAGAAAGAGGCAGTCTGAGTTTGACTTTAGGCTGCTGAAGGGGAGGTGGGTGCTCTAAGCTGGGTTGCTGTTGTGGGCTGGGGAGGTCCATACACTGACATAACCCCAAATCACTGAAGCGGTGAATTACACCTGCTGCAGTTCTGTGCAATCCCCATGCAAACAGCCCATGGGCCCTGGGGTTGGGGCTTGGCTGCCAGAGCTGTTCCTCTGAAGGGAGGACAAGGGGGCAGTTGGCCCCAGCAGCATGGGCTGGGGCCACATCTCCAGCCCCCTGGCCCTGAGGAGATGTCCTGCTCTCTCTAGCACCTACATGAGGATGTGGCTCGAGTCCCAGGCTGCCCTGAAGGAGCTGCTGGCTCAGGAGCTGCCGTCTCAGCCCCCACGGCCTGAGAAGGACCAGAGGTTGTTTTTCCACATGCTGGCCACCTTGTTCCTGCGCTACACACAGATCCTGCGCTGCCTGGAGACCTGCTACGACCAGATGGTGCATCCGCAGAAACGCCGGGTGCTACAGCACATGCTCGATGGGGTGATGGGCCGGGTGCTGGAGCTCAAGAATGAGATGGTGGAGACGGAGCTCTCAGAGTATCATTACATGGACGACGTGCTGCAGGACCTCAAGCTCACCCCAGTGAGAGGGGCCTGGGGCTGCAGCATCTTGGCATAAGATGTGCAGTGAGCTGGTCTTGGGATGGGGGATGCTGCATCATAGGGTGGGAATGGGGTCATGTTGAGGTGTGCTGCCCTAGGGTGGGTGCCCAGTGTCAGGGTGCACTGTACTGGTGTGGGGTGGCAGTGTTGGGTAGGTGAAGGGTGGGGAGGCAAAGGTGCAGTGTTGGAGCACTGAGCTGGCCCTGGGTGAGGGAGGGGCAGTGTCATTGGGGTGGACTCTACTGGCCCAGGGTGGGCAGTGTTGGTGGGGTGCTCTGTACTGATGCTGTGTGGGGGTTGCACACTACTATTGTGGAACTGCAGTGTCATTGGGGTGTATTGTTCTGGGGTGGGGTCATCTTGGAAATGTGCTCCCTCCCCCTACGAAGAGGAAGCATTGTAGGGCAGATACTGACAACAGTGCAGTGGCTGGCTGGGGACACTGCTTCCAACAGTGGTAAAGAATGTGAAGAGAAGTTTGATTCCTAGGACTGTGATACAGTATTAGCAGTTTGGATAATATGCAAGAGGAAATGGAATTTCTCACTGAGGAGAAATGTTATAATTGGTATGTGTGACAGCTCAGGTATGAGCTGTGTGTGTGATCTCTCCCTGGATGCTCTTTGCACATGACAGGCAATCTGCCAGAATGGAAATCCCAGGGTGACCTCCCTTTAGACTAGGTCACCCCCTGTTTCCACCATCCTGTTGTGGTTACAGAATGAGCAATGTCTGACCTCTGCAATCTCTTGAGTGTGCTCCTTAGGTGACTGGTTCTGCTCCCTCTCTGTCTCGGGGGGGAGGGCGGGGAGGGGTGCCTACAGTTCTACCTCTCAGACTGGATCCTGGTGTCACAGACCCCTTCTTTCCAACCATGTTGTCATGACCGGCCCTGCTGCAGTTCGTATATGCAAGACAGTCCTCTCGGTGCCTCTGACTTGCTGCTGTTAAAGTGACTGACTCAGCAGCTTCTTCCAGACAGATGCATTGTCCATTCACCCAAAGATGCACAGCAAGCAGAGGAATGGGTAAACCACACGAGGTCCGTGAGATCCAGGACATAGTGTTGGAGCGGTCTGGAGAGTGACTCCAGCACCTGAAATCCAGGATGGAATGATGCTCTGGCACATCACCTGACACATAGGGTCACAGCACCGCTCAAATTTGGCCTATCTGTCCCTCCGTCATGAGGATGGAAGGGGGGCTGAGCCAAATATGAGTGAAGTTGCAACACTTCTCAGGTTTGGCCCAGCTGCTTCTGTCTGGCATTTGGGCGGGGGGAAAGGGGTCCAATTTTGAGTGAGTGGTGTTGCAACCAGGCTTATTAGATTCCAGTGCCACTTGGGTTTGGCTCTCCATGATGGATGAGCAGCTACCTGGGCTACACCTGAGTGGTGCTGCACTCCTGTGTGCCAGGTCAGGACACCTCTTTTCTCTTCAATGTTGCCCACAGTGTGCGGGTACAGGTGGGCGATGGGAGTGAGCGGAGCCACTGGTCAGCCAGAATCAGGAGGAGCCGCTCTGGCTTGGGAGCAGAGCACTCCTCCATGGGGCTGGGCAGTGAGTGCCTAGCAGTGTGGTGGGCTGGGGGTGAGTTGTAGGGGCTATGGGGTGAGTGGGGAATGTTAGGGGACTGCAGGGTGAGGGGTGGGGCTGCTATAGAGTGAATTGGTGTTTTGTGGTGCTGGAGTTGGGAGCTGTGGACGGGTGAAGTGTTGTGGGCTGGGGTGTGCAGCAGGGCTGATGAGATGGGGATGGTGGAGGGTTGCTGAGGTATGTGTGGGGCATTTGGGGGTCTGTGTGGATGGGCTGGGGTATATGTGAGATGGGGGTACTTTGCAGAGCAGTCCCTATTCAGCACGGGAGCAGAGCAGGAGTTTGTTCTCAGAGCCAATGGGGCCTGGCGTTCTGTGTTGCTAGATGCACTGTTTGGGAGGGACAAAGTCTCTATCAAACAAAGCAGCTTAAGAGCAGAGGGACTCAAAGCTACTTGTTGTAAATTGTAGTTGCTGCTGTATGCTTGTCTCAAAGTTATCTAGACTGCAAAGGTGGCATCTCTCCTTGCCAGGTGTCAAGTGGATCTTTCATCATGTTACAATATTTTTGCTTCTTTTGGGAAAGCTTAGAAAACTGATTCCTTAATTTTCTGTGATAAACTTGACAGTAAATCAAATGAGAAGTCCATCACTAAATAATGATTTATGGAAAGGTTGATATTATCCATGCCATCTTTCCATCTTGGCTGTGCCTTGCTGCTTTGTTTTAAAGCTCAGCACACAGTTTGATACCACATTAGTAATAAATACCCACAGTGTAAGTCCTCGGACTGCTGTTGTGAAGATTCAGTAAGATAAAATTTTCTGATAAAATGTTAGCTTTTGAATGTATGTGTTATAGTGTTAGCACACACAAGTCTCCAAAATCTGTTTTACACATGACAGAATTACCAGCATGAGTCCCATCACTTCTGCAGGCCTTCTGCACTATAAAATTTGTCACTGACGGGTCTCACCTACAGCTCAGCACCTTTCTCAGGTGAGCCCAGCTGCCTCAGCCACATCCCTAAAGGTCCTGCCTTACTTATACAGCCTTCTGACCGCTCAGCCTATATCTCCTCCTGCAGTTTCTCTCTGAGCTGCTGGGCCCTGCTCACCCCTAAGGCAAGGTTCTTTTCACTTTAGGCTCTAGCCTTGGAAAAATAGGCCTGTTACCTACCTTCCTTATCCCCTAGCCAGGATATTTTCCAGTAACCTGTTCACCCATTTTTCCCTTAAGGACTCTTGGCATTATCACTGGAGATACATTATCTCTGTCATAGTTTCATTTCCAGCTTGTTCTCCTTTACAGCCTCCTTTTATGCAACTCTATGCAGTCACCCAGGATAATATCAGGTCAGTAGACTGAATTACATATAATCGCATAAACAATACAGAGTTCTCTGTTCTCCATAGCATTACTGAAACCTGGTTGGACATGTCACATGACTGGAATCTTAAAATGAGCAGCACAGGCTGCAGGGATGTGCTGGCTGCTGCTTCCCGCAGCTCCCATTGGCTGGGAACAGCAAGCCATGGCCACTAGAAGCTGCAGGAGGCCATGCCTGCAGACGGCCCATGTAGACAAAGTTTCATGGCCCTCCAGCCAATTACCCTGAGGGTTGCGTGCCGAAGTTTGCCAACCACTGTTATAGACCAAATTGAAATAGAGAACAGGATGTGGCTAAGCGCCTTTCTGTAATGTGTGAAAAGAGTGTGGGGTACTTTTAATTTGGTGGAGGTCGCATGGCCAGTAGTAAAACATAGTAGAGTTTCTAAAAGTTATAGATTATTTTCTAACAAGTTATAGCCAACATGAAGTAACTCTGTCCATTATGCTGGATAGAAATTAATCATTGAACTGGAAGCTCTTGGTTGCCTAGGGACCAGTGATTGTTGACCTGATTGCATTTATTATAGGTGAACAGAGGACAGTCCTTACCAGTAATGTGTATATACTTGGTGTTTCAAGAGTGAATTTTCCATAGGAAAATTGAGTGAAATTGATTGCAAGAGAAATTAAACCGGAAAATGTGACAGAAAATTGGGAGCTCTTTAAGGAGAGTTTTAATTGACCAAGAAGCTATGATTGCACAATCAGGAAAGAGGACAACTTTGACTAAAAGCCCATCCTCTTTCAGTGGGGAAGTGAAGGCAGCAATTAGAGATAAGAAAGCAATATTAAAAAAAATGGAGAATATGTCTAACAATCAATATAAATTAGAAGTTGAAGTGTAAAAAATTGATAAGGGAAGCTAAAGACATTGGGGGGAAAAATCTGAGAGTGGCAGGTCTAAGAACAATAAGGACTTCTAAAAGTACATTATGAACACAGTGTTCAATAAATATTCTATATTTGGAAAGAAGCAGGATGATGTATTCCTATCACATGAGGATCATGAAATATTTTCCAGTCCCTTAGTAACCAAGGAGAGTGTTAGACCGGATCTACTAAGGATAAATATTTTTAAATCAGGCCTACATAACCTGATTGTAAGTGCATTAAACACTGGCTAACTGATAAGTCTCAAAATGTAATTTTAAATGTGGAATTGTCATCAAGCAGGTATATTTTCAGTGGGTCCTACAGGGATCAGTTTTGGCCCTATGCTATTTAATATTTTGATCAATTACCTAGATGAAAACAAAATCATCACTGATGAGATGACACCCAAATTGGGGGAATGGTAAATGAGGAAGATGACAGATCACTGACAGAGCAATCTAAATCGCTCTGTAAACTGGATGCCAACCAACAATGCAGTTTTTAATACTGCTAAATGTATACATTTAGGAACAAAGAATGTAGGCCATACTTTCAGGATGAGGGGCTATCCTGGAGGTAGTGACCAGGGGTGGCTCCAGGCCCCAGCACACCAAGCACATGCTTGGGGGAGCGCTCTGCTGGTCGCCAGGAGGGCGGCAGGCATGGTGACTTCGGCGGCATGCCTGTGGAGGGTTCGCTGGTCCCGCAGCTCTGGTGGACCTCCCGCAGGTGTGCCTGCGGAGGGTCTGCTGGTCCCACGGCTTCAGTGGAGCTGCGGGACCAGCAGACCCTCCGCAGGGACACCTGCGGGAGGTCCACTGGAGCCACGGGACTGGCGAGTGGCAGAGTGCCCCCCGCGGCATGCTGCCGTGCTTGTGCAGCTCTAGACATTTCACCACTCCCTGGTGGTGACTCTAAAAGATTTTTGGGGGAATGGTGGATAATCAGTTGAACATGAGTTATTTTATAGACTCTAGAACTGGAAGGGACCTCGAGAGGTCATCGAGTCCAGTCCCGTGCCCTCATGGCAGGACCAAATACTGTCTAGACCATCCCTAATAGACATTTATCTAACCTTCTCTTAAATATCTCCAGAGATGGAGATTCCACAACTTCCCTAGGCAATCTATTCCAGTGTTTAACTACCCTGACAGTTAGGAACTTTTTCCTAATGTCCAAACCTAAATCTCCCTTGCTGCAGTTTAAGCCCATTGCTTCTTGTTCTATCATTGGAGGCTAAGGTGAACAAGCTTTCTCCCTCCTCCTGATGACACCCTTTTAGATACCTGAAAACTGCTATTATGTCCCCTCTCAGTCTTCTCTTTTCCAAACTAAATAAACCCAATTGTTTCAGCCTTCCTTCATAGGTCATGTTCTCAAGACCTTTAATCATTCTTGCTGCTCTTCTCTGGACCCTCTCCAATTTCTCCATCTTTCTTGAAATGCGGTGCCCAGAACTGGACACAATACTCCAGTTGAGGCCTAACCAGCGCAGAGTAAAGCAGATGAATGACTTCTCGTGTCTTGTTTACAACACAGCTGTTAATGCATCCCAGGATCACGTTTGCTTTTTTTGCAACAGTATCTCACTGTTGACTCATATTAAGCTTGTGGTCCACTATGACCCCTAGATCTTTCTGCCTTACTCCTTCCTAGACAGTCTCTTCCCATTCTGTATGTGTGAAACTGATTGTTCCTTCCTAAGTGGAGCACTTTGCATTTATCTTTATTGAACTTCATCCTGTTTACCTCAGACCATTTCTCCAATTTGTCCAGATCATTTTGAATGTTGACCCTGTCCTGCAAAGCAGTTGCAATCCCTCCCAGTTTGGTATCATCCGCAAACTTAATAAACGTACTTTCTATGCCAACACCTAAATCGTTGATGAAGATATTGAACAGAGCCGGTCCCAAAACAGACCGCTGTGGAACCCCACTTGTTATACCTTTCCAGCAGGATTGGGAGCCATTAATAACTACTCTCTGAGTACGGTTATCCAGCCAGTTATGCACCCACCTTATAGTAGCCCCATCTAAATTGTACTTTCCTAGTTGATCTATAAAAATATCATGCGAGACCATATCAAATGCCTTACTAAAGTCTAGGTATATCACATCCACCGCTTCTCCCTTATCCACAAGGCTCGTTATCCTATCAAAGAATGCTATCAGATTAGTTTGACATGATTTGTTCTTTACAAATCCATGCTGGCTATTCCTTACCACCTTCCAAGTGTTTGCAGATGATTTCTTTAATTACTTGCTCCATTATCTTCCCTGGCACAGAAGTTAAACTAACTGGTCTGTAGTTTCCTGGGTTATTTCCCTTTTTATAGATGTGCACTATATTTGCCCTTTTCCAGTCTTCTGGAATCTCCCTCATCTCCCATGATTTCCCAAAGATAATAGCTAGAGGCTCAGATACCTCCTCTATTAACTCCTTGAGTATTCTAGGATGTATTTCATCAGGCCCTGGTGACTTGCAGGCATCTAACTTTTCTAAGTGATTTTTTACTTGCTCTTTTTTTATTTTCTCTTCTAAACCTACCCTCTTCCCGTAAGCATTCACTATATTAGACATTCCTTCAGACTTCTCAGTGAAGACCAAAACAAAGAAGTCATTAAGCATCTCTGCCATTTCCAAGTCTCCTGTTACTGTTTCCCCCTCTTCACTGAGCAGTGGGCCTACCCTGTCCTTGGTCTTCCTCTTGCTTCTAATGTATTGATAAAAAGTCGTCTTGTTTCCTTTATTCCCATAGCTAGTTTGAGCTCATTTTGTGCCTTTGCCTTTCTAATCTTGCCTCTGCATTCCTGTGTTGTTTGCCTATATTCATCCTTTGTAATCTGACCTACTTTCCATTTTTTATATGACGCCTTTTTATTTTGTAGGTCACGCAAGATCTCGTGGTTAAGCCAAGGTGGTCTTTTGCCACATTTTCTATCTTTCCTAACCATCGGAATAGCTTGCTTTTGGGCCCTTAATAGTGTCCCTTTGAAAAACTGCCAACTCTCCTCAGTTGTTTTTTCCCCTCAGTCTTGATTCCCATGGGACCTTACCTATCAGCTCTCTGAGCTTACCAAAATCCGCCTTCCTGAAATCCATTGTCTCTATTTTGCTGTACTCCCTTCTACCCTTCCTTAGAATTGCAAACTCTATGATTTCATGATCACTTTCACCCAAGCTTCCTTCTACTTTCAAATTCTCAACGAGTTCCTCCCTATTTGTTAAAATCAAGTCTAGAACAGCTTCCCCCCCAGTAGCTTTTTCAACTTTCTGAAATAAAAAGTTATCTGCAATGCAGTCCAGGAACTTATTGGATAGTCTGTGCCCTGCGGTGTTATTTTCCCAACATATATCTGGATAGTTGAAGTCCCCCATCACCACCAAATCTTCGGCTTTGGATGATTTTGTTTTTTGAAAAAAGCCTCTTCCACCTGATTAGGTGGCCTGTAGTAGACTCCCAGCATGACATCACCCGTGTTTTTTACCCCTTTTAGCCTAACCCAGAGACTCTCAACACTTCCATCTCCTATGTCCATCTCCACCTCAGTCCAAGTGTGTACATTTTTAATATACCTTTTTCCCCTGTCTATCCTCCCTGAGCAAACTATACCATCCACACCAACATTCCAGTCGTGTGTATTATCCCACCAAGTTTCAGTAATGCCAACAATGTCATAGTTGTATTTATTTATTAGCACTTCCAGTTCTTCCTGCTTATTACCCATACTTCTCACATTTGTATATATGCATCTAAGATACTGGTTTGATCTTGCCTCCCAGCTTTGCCCTGACCCTCCTTTCTCTCTGCCATTATAGCCCGTGCTCCCTCCTGTTTCCAACCCATCTCCCAGGTCTTGTTCCCCACTTACCTGTGGGGTTTGCTCACCTGTCCCCATCAAACCTAGTTTAAAGCCCTCCTTACTAGGTTAGCCAGTCTGTGCGCAAATAAGGCGTTTTCTGCTCCTCGAAAGGTGAATGCCATCTCTGCCTAGCAGTCCTTCCTCAAATAGCATCCCGTGGTCGAGGAAGCCAAAGCCCTCCTGGCGACATCATCTTCGCAGCCGGGCATTCACCTCCACGATGCATCTTTCTCTGTCCGGGCCCCTACCTTCGACAGGAAGAATCGAAGAGAATACCACCTGCGCTCCAAACTCCTTAACCCGTACTCCCAGAGCCCTGTAGTCACTCTTGATCTGCTCAGTGTCACACCTCACAGTATCATTTGTGCCCACATGGATGAGTAGCATGGGGTAGTAGTCAGAAGGCCGGATAATCCTCGACAATGCCTCTGTAACATCTTGGATACGGGTCCCTGGCAGGCAGCATACCTCCCGGGATGAACGGTCAGGGCGACAGATGTGTGTCTCCATCCCCCTCAGCAAAGAGTCTCCAACCACCACTACCCTACGCTTCTTATTATCAGTGGTGGAAGCAGACCTCCCAGCCTTAGGGGTACGAGGCTTCCCCTCCTTAACTGTTGGGGGTGATTCCTTCTCTCCTGTATCAAGAAGAGAATAACAGTTATCTATTACCACAGCAGGAGGGTTCGCAGCAGGGGTGGAGCACTGCCTGCTGCCAGAAGTAACCAGCTGCCAGTGTCCACCCTGAGCCATCTCCTCCTCCACTGGTGTGTCAGTAGTCCTGAGAACTGAGACAGCTACATCAGCTGTCTCCACATGGATACTGTCCAGGAATTGCTCATGGATACGGATGTTCCTCAGCCTAGCCACCTCCTCCTGTAGCTCTCCCACCTGCTGCCTGAGAGATTCCACCAGTAGGCACCTTTCACATTAGATGCCACCCTCAGCCTGGATATCAGTAAGTGGAAATTGCAAGTTACAGTCTTTGCAAACCCACACCAGAACCTGGGTAAAAGCATCCATGCTTTGGTGCTCTGTCTGGCTACAGGCGCAGGTGGAGGAGACAGAAGCAGTGCTGCCACAGGTGTTGCGGGTCCTCCTAACCATCGTAAGCCTCCCTCTGTCAAACTCTCTCAAATTCCCATCTGCAGCTCCCTGTCCGCTCTGCTCTGCTTTGAACAGAAAAGTTTTGGATGTGGCTTGGTTTATAGGTTCAGGGGACCAATGGGTCACAGATGAGACCGACAAGGGACCCCCACTCCCTTGCAAAACTCCGTTAGCAGCTCCTGGTTGCTAAGCTCCCTGGTTGCTTGTGCGCAGCTTTATAAAGCCCTGGCCTGAGTGAATGCCCCGCCCACTGGTTAAGGCTCAGCCAATTACCAGAGGCCTCTAGCTTTCAAACCTTCCTTGGTAGCTCAGCCTCCAACTGCCAGCTACAGCACATGGTCCTTCAAACAAACCACCACAACAACCAATTTTACCTGTGTCTTGGTCACTAGTGTGACCCCTGCTGGAATACTGTGTTCCATTCTGGTGTCCCCAATCCAAGAAGGATGTTGACTAAATTGGAAAGGGTTCGGAGAAGAGCCACATGAATGCTTAAAGGATGCCTTAGACTCAGCTGCTCAATCAGTGTCTCTATTTCTCTTAACAAAGAGAATCCTAGAACCATAGGGTTAGAAGAGACCACAAGGGTCATCTAGTCTAATCCTCTGCCAGGATGGAGGATTTGTCTGACCCATCCAAGACAGCTATTCAGCCTCTTTTGGAAAACCTCCAGTGAAGGAGCTTCTACAACCTCCCTAGGCATCTGTTTCATTGTCCTACTGTTCTTGCAGTTAGGAAGTGGTTTTTTTTTTTTTCTGAGATTTCATTTAACTCTGCTGTGCTGTAGTTTGAACCCATTCTCTCTTCTCTCTTGCCACAGTGGCAGGACAACAACTTTTCTCCATCTTTTTTTATAGCAGCCTTTCAAATTCTTGAAGACTGCTGTCATGTTCCCTCTTGATCTCCTCTTTTTTCCAAACTAAACATACCCAGTTCCTTCAGTCTTTGCTCACAGGGCTGCATTCCATCCCTTTGATCATCCTTGTTACTCAGCTCTACATCCTTTCTATGTATTGTTGACCAAAATTGGACACAGTACTCCAGCTGAGGCCTAACCAGCGCTAAGTCGAGCAAAACTATCACCTTCCATGACTTGCATGCTCTGTGTCTGTTAATGTAACCTAAAACTGCATTTGCTTTTTTCGCAACAGCATCGCAGTGTCGACTCATGTTGAGGTGGTGATCCACGGTGCTGCTGACAAGCCAGTTATCATCCCTCATTCTGTTTTTGTGCATTTTGTTTTTTCTTCCCTAGGTGTAGCACCTAACATTTGTCTGTTAATGTCACTTTTTGTTTATAGCCTAGTTCTCCAATTATCAAGAGTCCTTTCCTTTTGATTTTTTAGCTCTATTCTCCAGAGTGTTTGCACCCCTCCCTAGCTTTGTCATCTGCAGATTTGGTCAGTATGCGCTCTATTCCTACATGCAGGTAATTAATAAACATGTTAAATAACACTGGAGCCAGAACAGATCCTTCCAACACAGAAGGTTAAGAGATGACTTGATTGCAATCTCAAAGTATCTACATGGCAAATAAATACTTAATGGGCTCTTCCATGTAGTAAACAAAAATCTAACATGATCCAGGGGTTGGAAGTTGAAGTGAGACTTCAGACTGGAAATAAGTCCTAGTTTAACAGTGAAAGTAATTAATTAACCCTTGAAACAATTTGCCAAGAGTTGTGGTGGATTCTCCATCATTGACCATTTTAAAATCGACACTGGATATTTTTCAGAAAAGATCTTCTCTAGGAATTATTTTGTGGAAGTTCTAGGGCCTATGTTATATAAGAGGTCAGATTAGATTCTTCACAATAGTCCCTTCTGACCTTGAAATGTATAAATTTTGCACCCAACTGTCCAAAAAGAGCTGGCTGAGGAGATCTGGTCCCTGCTGGTGTTACATTTTAGTAAATGTTGGGATATCGTGATGTCATCTTTTCAGGCTGAACCAGATTTCCCTTTGCAGATGGCTCACCTGTAATACCATAGCCCTTACTTGAGTCTCCTTCTCCCTCCGTCTCACTCAGGATAGCATTGCAATAAGACCAGGAGCTCTTGAACTGGGTGGGTGTGACTCCCCCCACCCCCATGGGGGTGCAAGATGGAGGTGGGTGGGAGGTGTCAGCTCTGTGGGGCAGACAGCCATTAGCCCCCCCTTAAATTAACCCATTTTTCATTTATAAGGGGCATCACAGTAAGAGGCTTGCTGTGTGAAAGGGGTCACCAATGAACAAGACTAAACAGACCATGAGCTGTTAAAGAGCACCCCTTTGTGAAGGGTTTCATGTATTAACAGACAAACATTTTGTACATATCCTGCAGTGGTTCATCCCAGCTGATTGACTGAGGTTGTTTTTTAAGCTGTCTCCCACCTGAGTCTAGTGCATACTTCTACCCAGGAGTTCTCTTGGTTCTGCTTTCTGCCCTTGGTGTTAGGCCTCTTGCCTTTATCAGAGTAAGATCCTTCTCTGCAGCCAGGGAGGACTATCTGCTGTGACTCTTCTCCTGGGACAGTGGCTGATCCTCACCGAAGCAGACTTCTGGCCCCTGACTGGGAGACCCTGGACTGCAATAGGTCCTTTTGGATACCTGCAGACTGCAGCCTCTCTAGGGGTCTCCCCTCTCTAAGAGCATCTTTTACATGGTCCCCATTTTGTGGGGGTTGCTGGAGAGCTCATCCTCTAGGCCAGTGGATTCAGCAAGGGCAAGTCATGTCTGACTAAACTAATTGCCTTCTATGATGAGATAACTGACTCTGTGGAGGAGGGGAAAGCAGTGGATGTGTTGTTTCTTGACTTTAGCAAAGCTTTTAATATGGTCTTCCACAGTATTCTTGTCACAAGTTAAAGAACTATGGGCTGGATGAATGGACTATAAAGTGGACAGAAAGCTGGCTAGATCATCGGGCTCAATGGGTAGTGATCAATGGCTCCATGTCTAGTTAGCAGCCGGTATCAAGCAGAGTGCCTCAAGGGTTGGTCCTGAGGCTGGTTTTGTTCAATATCTTCATTAATGATCTGGAGGATGGCGTGGATTGCACTCTCAGCAAGTTTGCAGATGACGCTAAACTGGGAGGAGTGGTAGATACGCTGGAGGGTAGGGATAGGATACAGAGGGACCTAGACAAATTAGAGGATTGGGCCAAAAGAAACCTGATGAGGTTCAACAAGGACAAGTGCAGAGTCCTGCACTTAGGACGGAAGAATCCCATGCACTGCTACAGACTAGGGACCGAGTGCAGAAAAGGACCTAGGGGTTATGGTGGATGAGAAGCTGGATATGAGTCATAGTGTGCCATTGTTGCTAAGAAAGCTAACAGCATTTTGGGCTGTATAAGTAGGGGCATTGCCAGCAGATCTAGGGACATGATCATTCCCCTCTATTTGGCATTGGTGAGGCCTCATATGGAGAACTGTGTCCAGTTTTGGGCCCTACACTACAAGAAGGATGTGGAAAAATTAGAAACAGTCCAGTGGAGGGCAACAAAAATGATTAGGGGGCTGGAGCACATGACTATGAAGAGAGGCTGAGGAAACTGGGATTGTTTAGTCTGCAGAAGAGGAGGAGGAGAAGGTGGGGATTTGAAGCTGCTTTCAACTACCTGAAAGGAGGTTCCAAAGAGGATGAATCTAGACTGTTCTCAGAGGTGGCAGATGACAGAACAAGGAGCAATGGTCTCAAGTTGCAGGGGGAGGTTTAGGTTGGATATTAGGAAAAACTTTTTCACCAGGAGGGTGGTGAAGCACTGGAATGGGTTACCAAGGGAGGTGGTGGAATCTCCTTCCTTAGAGGTTTTTAAGGCCCAGCTTGACAAAGCCCTGTCTGGGACGATGTAGTTGGGGATTGGTCCTGCTTTGAGCAGGGGCTGGACTGGATACCTCCTCAGGTCCCTTCCAATCCTGCTATTCTATGAGTGGTTCTCAACCATTCCAGACTGCTGTACCCCCTCTCAGGAGTCTGGTTTATCTTATGTACCCCCAGTTTCACCTCACTTAAACTACGTGTTTACAAAATGAGACACAAATGTCACAGCACACTACTGCTGACAAGTTGCTTACTTTCTTATTTTTACCATATAAATATAAAATAGAGTAGAATATAAATATTGTACTTGCAGTTCAGTGGGATACTTGAGCTGTTTTCATGTGTGAGCCTTGTCTGAAGCCTGAGCCCAGAGGGCAGAGCTGGAACGTGTAACTTAGCTTTGTGGTGCCCCCTATGCCATGGGTCCCTAGGCAGTTGTCCTGCTTATCACCTCCTTAATGCCAGCCCTGCACTTGCGACCCCCTAACCCCATCCTGTAACCTCCCGCCCCTTATGGCTGCAACCCTCATGTTGAGAAACCCTGATCTAGGTGAGTTGAGTACCCCTAGGGATATGTGTACCCCTGCATGAGAACCACTGCTCTAGGCTCCCTACACAGCCCTTTCTTGTGAGCTCCTCTCCACAGGAGCTTCCCTGTCTCCCTTGGGAGGTCCCCTCTCTGAGCTTAGGTAACCTTTATGGGTGCTCTCTTACAAGGCAACCGCTTGCCCCACAGTGGGGCCTTCCTAAGGTGGTCACAGACTGGCTGGCCCCTCATGCCCTATGAAGGGCGGCTGCCCCATGACCCAAGGACATTCCACAGGGCTGGAGCAGAGCTCCCATTGGCCCTTTTCAAAGAGCGCAAGTAGGCAGGTACTTATCAGCCCCAGGCAAAATAATGGAAAAGCTGATTTAAAAAAAAATGAAAGTAGAGGAAAATAATGCCAGTTGTCAGACACTCACAGGCCCTCTGCTCAGTACGGTCCCTGGGAGGACCCCTCCCTTCGGTGCAACAGCCCTTCTCAGGGGTCCACTCGCTCTCGGGTGTTAAGTGCTGGGCTCCACCACCTCCTGGAACTGCACCTTTCTGAGCCTGTGGCTCAGGAGTCCACTTCCTCTGGGCCTAGGGTTGCCAACTTTGTTTGGACATATTCCTGGAGATTGAATCACATGACAATCTTTAATTAAAGATTAATCTTTAATTCCTGGAGACTCCAGGCCAATCCTGTAGGGTTGGCAATCCTATCTGGATCCCGGGCACTCGACACTCAGAGGGAGCAATGCCATCCTGATCTCTAGCCTGCAGTGACTCTCTGCCAGTGTAACACAAAAGGGTTTATTAGTTGTTGGGAATACAGCATGGAACAGACCTTGTTAGCACAGAAATCAGGAACCTTCAGCAAAGACCATCGGTGGGAGGGCTGTGTCCAGAGCCCTGGGCTCTGCCTCCCATCTCCTGGTCTTGGACTGAGACTAGTTTCCAGCAGCCCAGCCTCTGACCCCCTATAGCCCCTCCTCCTGTCCTTTGTCCCTTTCCCAGGCAAAAAGGTCATGTGAACTCTCTTCCCAACACCTTGCAGAAGAGGGGGCCATGGACTGCAAGGGTGTCAGCTTTGTCCGTGCAGATGATACTCACACCTGCCTTCTAGGTCTCTGCAAGCTCACACACCCTTATCCTACCACCTAGATACTTACGCAATACATAGGGGAAACTGAGGCAGGCACAGTATTCAGAGAAAGTAAGAACATTCCCACTTAGTCACATCAGTCAACATGTTTTTATGGAAAACAGGTCAGCTCACCAGATCTGGTTTCATTTTCTGAGGAGATTACCAGTTTGGCTGATAACGATATCTGCCTAGAAGTAATACATTTGACTTGTAAGGTGCTAGTATGACATGACAGTAAAGCAGTATTAACTGGATTAAGAGCTGGCTAACCGACAGATCTCAAAAAGTAGTTATCAGGGGCAGCATTGAGTGGGGCTGTTTCTAGTGGGGTTCTGGAGGGAGTAAGATTCCACTGATCACTGTTAATAACATTTATGCTGAAACCAAGCTTGGCAGGGAGCAATAGCGATAGGATAGGAAAGTCACACACAGCAGTCTAGAGTGCTTGGTAAGCTGCAACGTTCCCTCTAATTTTCCCTACACATATGACACATCACCTCCATATGGGTGCACATAACAAAATTCATGTTCCAGGGTGGTGCTGAGGGATTTAGGGGGGCTCAGGGCTGGGGCAGAGGGTTGCAGTGCAGGGGGTGAGGGTTCCGCCTGGGGGTGTGGGTGCCAACTTTTTTCTGTGCCTGTGGGTGCTCGTGCCCCCATCCCGACTCCACCCCTGCCCCAAAGTCCCTGCCCTAACTCTGCCCGACCCTGCCCCTATTGGACCCCTCCCCAAATCCCTGCCCCAGCCCCGCCTCCTCCCCCAAGCGCGCCACGTTCCCCCTACTCCCCCCTCCCTCAAGCTTGCCTCACGAAACAGCTGTTTTGTGGCACAAGTGCTGGGAAGCAGGGGGGAGAAGCAGGACACGGCGGCGTGCTCAGGGGAGGAGGTGGAGGTGAGCTGGGGTGGGGAGACAGGGCGGGGAGCTGCTAGTGGGTGTAGAGCACCCACCAATTTTTCCCTGTGGGTGCTCCAGCCCTGGAGCATCCATAGAGTCAGTGCCTGTGGGCTGGGGCCGGGGATGAGGGGCTTGGGGCTGAGGCAGAGTGTCAGGGTGTGGGGGGATGAGGGCTCTGGGTGTGGGCTCTGGGGTGGGGCTGGGGATGAGCAGTTTGGGGTACAGATGGGTGTTCTGGGGCTGTGGTGGGGAGAGAGGACTCCCCCCAGCTCTCTCTCCCTGCAACAGTACCTGGGCTGATGAGGGGTAGAGGTGCCTCTTCCCACCGTGGCAGCTCTGGGGCTGAGGCTGCAGAATAGATGCCTCTCCATCCGCAGCAGATCCAGGGCTGGGATGGGGCCAGGGGCCTCTTCCCCCCGTCCACAGCAGGTCCGGGGCTGGGTTGGGGCTGGGGGCTGGGTGCCTCTCCCCCTGTCCACAGCAAGTCTGGGGCTGGGTTGGGGGCTAGGGGAGAGGCGCCTCTCCCCACCGTGGCAGGTCCAGGACTCGGGGAGAGGCATCTCTCCTTGCTGCAGTCCTGAGCACCTGCACGGTGCTTGATAGGCTGCTGCATGCCTGCGCAGCTTAGAGTTAACTTAGAAGTTGGGCCCATTCAAACAAAATCAATTTTAATATAGTCAAATGCAAAGTTATTATTCAAGGAATGCAAGTTGTCACAGAGCCACAGTTAAGTGCTTTGGAACGGTCCCAGGGAAGACCCCTTCAGGGAGCCAGACCCCCTTAGGATCACACTCTTTCACTAGGGCAATCCACTTGGCTTCACTGCCTCCTGGGACTGAACCTCGGAGCCTTCAGCACCCCTACATCACACCGTGAGCTCCCTTCAGTGAATCCACCTGAGATGGGCACCTGAGGGAGATTTGTACCCCCAAAGGGAGCTATGCACTGCCACCTTCTTAGTCTGCAGGAACTCTCAGCAGTGGTGTAAAAGCAGGAGGGTTTATTAGATATCTGGAAGACAGTGTAGAAAATCCTTAGTTAACCTAGAGAACAGGAAGTTATAGCACAGTCCATCTGGGTCAGTCCTAGAGCTCTCTGACCCCTTGTTAGTCTCAGTCCAGGAGCATCTTCCTCCTTCCAGCAGCCTGCACCTAACAACCTTTCCTGGCCTTCCTTTGTCCTTGTTCCTGGCAAACATTGTCACCTGGCCTTCTTAGCCCTTTGTTCTCCAGCTGGTGACACCCTGCTGGCTTCCTAAGGAAGGTGGGCCATCTATGGTGCTTGCTAGGTGCCAAATGTCTGGGCAATTGGAGTGGCCATAATCTTTTCGGACTCTCCATGGGCTATCTCAGCCATTAGTGATGATCTTCAAAAAGTCAAGGAAGATGGGAGGGATTCCAGAGGATTGGAAAAGGGAAAATCTAGTGCCAATCTCTAAAAGGGAAAATAAAGACAACCTGGGGAATTACAGACCAGTCAGCTTAACTTCTGTGCCCGGAAAGATAATGGAGCAAATAATTAAGCAATCAATTTGCAGATATGGGGTTCCCTCTCTTGCTTCCCAGGTTTGGGGGGCAGGTCCAGGGGCACCTTTGGGTGCAGGAGGGGGAGGAGTGGGGTACAGCCTGTTCCTGTTGCTCCCAGGAGGAGAGGAGAGAGCAGAGTTCACTGAGCTGTTGGGCTCTTTGCTCCCCTGTGCTGCACAAGACCAGCGAGGGGAGGGGAGAGCAGGGCTGAGTGGTGTGAAGAGGCTGGAGCTTCTTGCATCAGGGCAACCCCATTACTCATCATAACGCTGCGCCGGTGGCAATAGGGGGGTTGGGAAAGCAGCGTCAGGAGCAGTGGCATAACCAGGCTGGGACACTTGGGTGGGGCCCGACTTGCGGTGGGTGGGCAATGACAAGGAATGGGGGGGTAGGAGGAATTGGGGCTGCTTCCCCCA
This sequence comes from Gopherus flavomarginatus, assembly GCF_025201925.1. Taxonomy (NCBI): domain Eukaryota; kingdom Metazoa; phylum Chordata; order Testudines; family Testudinidae; genus Gopherus; species Gopherus flavomarginatus. The sequence goes on from NC_066618.1 coordinate 358,462, forward strand.
CACCCTCTCCGGACGGCCTTGGGGGCGATGGACATGCTGGTCAGGGGCCCCCTGCGGGTGGAGCAGGGCAAGTGCTGGGGCCGCAGCAGAGCTGGGGCTGTGGGGGTGGGTCTGGATGCTAAGTGGGTGGGCCGTGGCCTACCCATGGCAACACCCCTGGTCAGGAGAGGGAGCTCCTAGTGCGGGGCTGGGTGCAAAGGCTGGGGTGGAGGGGCCCTGAGGCCGGGGCTGATGGCACTAATGGGGAGGCTCCTGTGCTCTCTCCCCAGGCTGACATGGAGGTGCCCATCCCCAGGTACTTTGTGAACCAGAGAGCCAAGGCCCTGAAGGAGCGTCAGCAGGTGCTGTCTGAGATCCTGGCCCGGGTGGAGCCTAGCATGCCCAGTGGGGTGAGTGCCTGCCCTGCGGCTGCCTATAAAAGGGATAATAGTCCACTGGCTGCCCCTTTCTCTGACGAGGGGACTCCCACCTGAAGTACAGGGCTGCACGAGGGGCTGGGGTGCAGGGCTGTGCTAGGCCCCAGAGGATGGGCAGGGGGTGGGGGTGGCACTGTAGTGGGTGGGGTGGGGAGAGTTCAGGAGAGTGTGCAGAACACTAACAGGTAAGAGGGGTGGGGTCTGTACCAGGATGGGTATGGGTCGGGAGAGAGGGATGGGGCTGTATCACAGCCTGGGGGATGCAAGGCAGGAGGAGGGAAGGGGCCGTACCAGGGCCTGTGAGGGGTGCAAGTCAGAAGGAGGAATGAGGATGTTCTAGGACCTGTGGAGGGAGATGCAGGAGTTGGGGCAGGGCTGTATCGGAGCCCATGGGAGAGAGCAGGGCAGAAAGGAGGGGTGGGTCTGTATCAGGCCTGCGGGGGGGGGGGGGAGGGGAGTGGGAGCTTTGTGAGGCTGGGTGTGGTCCCAGGGGGGAGCAGGGCAGGAAGTGGGGGCTCTGCCAGGGCCCTTTAGGGATATGGAGCTGTACCAGGGACCATGGCCTCCTGTCACCGGTGGTTCCCATGTATGAGGTGTCTGGGTCTGGCCCTGGATCGTTTTGACAGAGAATTGTGGGCAAGTCTGGGAAGACTGCAGCAGGCCCCCTTTGGCTGTTCTCCCTGGTGCCCCTGGCTGGGGCTGGCTATGGGGCGTGCGGGCTCTGTTCTCCCTGGCACCCTGGCTGGGCTGGCCATGGGGTGTGCAGATTCTGTTCTCCCTGGTGCCCCTGGCTGGGGCAGGCTATGAGGCGTGCAGGCTCTGTTCTCCCTGGCACTCTGGCTGGGGCTGGCCATGGGGCATGCGGGCTCTATTCTCCCTGGCACCCTGGCTGGGGCTGGCCATGGGGCGTGCAGGCTCTGTTCTCCCTGGTGCCCCTGGCTGGGCTGGCCATGGGGCATGCGGCCTCTGTTCTCTCTGGCACCCTGGCTGGGGCTGGCTATGGGGCACGCGGGCTCTGTTCTCTCTGGTACCCTGGCTGGGGCTGGCCATGGGGCGTGCGGGCTCTGTTCTCCCTGGCACTCTGGCTGGGGCTGGCCATGGGGCATGCGGGCTCTATTCTCCCTGGCACCCTGGCTGGGGCTGGCCATGGAGCATGTGGCCTCTGTTCTCTCTGGCATCCTGGCTGGGGCTGGCTATGGGGCGCGCAGGCTCTGTTCTCTCTGGTACCCTGGCTGGGGCTGGCCATGGGGCGTGCGGGCTCTGTTCTCCCTGGCACTCTGGCTGGGGCTGGCCATGGGGCATGTGGGCTCTGTTCTCCTGGCACCTTGGCTGGGGCTGGCCATGAGGCATGAGGGTTCTGTTCTCCCTGGTGCCCTGTGGCTGGGGCTGGCTATGGGGCGTGCAGGCTTTGTTTTTCCTTGTGCCATGAGGCTGGGGTTCACATGGGATGGATCGGGGCACAGATTCCCTAGCCCTCTTTGTGTCCTGCTCCCGCAGCCGTCCCGGCCTGCCATGCTGCGTGATGAGGCTGTGCAGCTGGTGCAGACGGCAGAGCGGATGCGCCAGGGCCGCCTTCGTTCCAAGTTCATGTGGGAGATCCGGCGGGATGAGGAGCGAGAGAGGCGGGCCCGGGAGAGTGGGGCCAAGGAGCTTGACCGTGAGCAGGCTGCTATCTGCATCCAGAAGGTAACGGGGACATGTCCAGCCCAGAGTGTAGGGTTGCCAGGGGTCCATTTTTTGACTGGAACACCTGGTTGTAAAGGGACGCTGGCAGTTCCAGTCGACACTGCCGACCGGGCCGTTAAAGTCCGGTCGGCAGTGCAGCAGTGCAGGTTCCCTGCCTGCCCTAGCTCCATGTGGCTCCCAGAAGCGGCTGCTAGGTCCTTGTGTCCCCTAGGCGCATTGACAGCCAGGGAGGCTCCATATGCTGTCCAAGTGCAAGCTCCACAGCTCCCATTGACCGGGAGCCGCGACCAGTGGGAGCTGCAGGGGAGGTGCCTGCTGGCAAGAGGGCAGTGCACAGAGACTCCCTGGCCACAAATGCGCCTAGGGGCTGCAGGGACCTGGCAGCCGCTTCCTGGGAGCTGTGGTAAGTGCCGGCGGGACCTTGCACCCCAACCCCCTGCCCCAGCCCAGAGTCCCCTTCCACACCTAAACTCCCTCCCGGAGCCCACACCCTGCACCCCTCCACACCCCAATCCTCTGTCCCAGCCTGGAGACCCTTCCTGCACCCCAAACCCCTCATTCCTGGTCCCACCCCAAAGCCAACCCACTCAGTCGGAGCCCTCACCTCCCTCCACCCCCCTGTCCCGCCTGGAGCCCTCTCCTGCACCCTGAACCCCTCATTTCTGGTCCCACCTGGAACCCACACCACCAACCCAGAGCCCATACCCCCTGGCACTTCATCCCCCTGCCCTAGCATGGAGCCCTCTCCCACACGCCAACCCCCTCATCCCCAGCTCCACCCCAGAGCCTGCATCCCCAGCCAGAGCCCTCACTCCCCTGCACCTTAACCCTCTGCCTCAGCCCCGTGAAAGTGAGTGAGCGTTGGGGAGAGGGAGGGGGAATGGAGAGAGCATGGGCTGCCTCAGAGAAGGGGTATGGCCTCAGGACAGGGGGCGGGGGCAGAGGTGTTCAGTTATGTGTGATTAGAAAGTTGGCAACCCTACCAGAGCGTGGGGGAGGAGGGAACAGGATACCCAGCAGACAGGTGGCTGCTGGGTGCCTGGGGTGCCAGAGGTCAGATCTGAGCAGTGCTCCCTACTGCCTTGTGATTCCCATTTCTCCCTTCTGGGCTCCTGCCACACTCCCTGCTTTCAGTCCCAGGGCTGAGACTCCCCAGGGGATCTCTCGTGGCTGCAGTTCTGCCTCTGCCCTGGAGGTGGCACTCTTGGACTGCCTGAGAACAGGCCATGGCGCGTTGCCAGTCCTAGTCAGCGCACTATTGCCTGCTGCCCAACGTGGAGCAGCCTTCTTGGTCCCATGCGTGGTTGGGGCCCCACCCTCCATGCCCTGGCTCCCAGCAGTCACAGCTTGGCCCCTGGGCCTTGTCGGTTGCCTCTCCTTGGGCTGCTTGCAGGCAGCCTGAGGGCTGGATCCAATCAGGGTGCAGCTGCCCCCAGCAGCGCAGCCCATGGATGTGTCCCTCTCCGGCATGCAGCCCTGTGCTGAGCTGGGCAGGGTAGTCATGCTGCACAGCATTCTAGGCCAGTGGTGCCCTGGCCAGGCCGCTGGGCGTGGGGTTCACACTGCAATGTGGGGGGCGAGGGAGCCTTGGTGCCCTGGGAGCAGCAGTGCTGGGGGCTCTGTGTTTGGGTCCCCAGTCCCTGCCTCATGCCCATTGTTCCAGGGGTCAGGAGGCACAAGCAGCCAGTTCTGGCTGTGTGGGGAGCTTGCCACAGTGAACACAGGGCTGAGAGTGGGGAGAGGCGTCATGTCAGAGGCTCTACTCCTTCCCCCTCACTGCCCAGAGGTGTGGCTCCCCCCACATCTGCCTACCACCCTGTGCTTGCTGGGCAAAGCTGGAGTTACAGGCCAGCTGCCCCGAGTCACCAAGCAGCCAATTCCTCCCAGATAGTCCGAATCAAGTCTAAAACGGCTGTTTGCCTGGTTTCTTCCTCCACTTTCTGAAACAAAATGTTGTCCTCCATGTGTTCCAGGAACTTACTGGAAATTCTGCATTTCGCTGTATTACTTTTCCAACAGATAGTTTAAGTTCCTCATTACTACCAGGTCTTTGGTTTGGGATATTTCTGTTATTTGTTCTAGAAATGTCTCATCTACCTCCTTGCACAGATTTGCTCTTCTACAGTAGACCCCTACCATGACATCGCCCCTGTCCCTCCCTTCCCCTTTTATCTTCACTCAGCAACTTCCAACTCGTCTGCCTCTCGCCTCCTTCTGGACCTCAGAACAAGTGTATATATTCTTGATATACAATGCAACACCACTTCCCTTTTTTTCCCTGCTTGCCATTTCTGAACAAGCAATGCCCCTCTATACCAGTATTCCAGTCATGAGATTTATCCCACCAAGTCTCTGTCATGCCAATTAAGTCACAGTTTAGCTTGTGTACTAATATTTCCAGTTCTTCCTGCTTATTCCCCATCCTCCTTGCATTTGCATATAAACATCTAAAATATTGAGCTGCCTCCCTCACTGATTTCCCTTTTGTTCTCCTATGAGCCTATTGTAATTTTCCGTGATCCCCACCAACATCTACCCTCCGTTAAGGTTGCCTTTTTCTATGTTTACCTATGGGCTTTTGCCACCTGCCCCCTTTGAAACTAGTTTAAAGCCCTCCTCACTAGGTTGACAAAGAAATGCTTGGAAAAAGACAGAGATACAGAGGCAACTCATGGACGTGATCCTGAGCTAGACTGTCCTGCAAAACATGCTCCCACTAGGCCAGCAGGCCCTGCAGGCCCATAATTTGGGATCCAGTCATGTTCTTGAGCCCCTGGATAATGCTGGCTACTGAGACCAGCAGCAACTCCTAACCTCTGTATCTCTGCAACACAGTTCCCAGCGACTCCCTCTCACCTCTCAGATCCAACTTCTGGGCACTAAGAACACTTGCAACTGAGAGTCCAGCTGTACTGAGCCTTGCAACACCTGACCTCCTGTCCAACACAGGCCAGAGAACTACCCAGAAATAACTCCTAGAGCAGATCATTCAGAAAAACATCCAATCTTGATTTTAAAATGTATCCGTGATGGAGGATCCACTATGACCCTTGGTAAATTGTCCCAATGGTTAATTATCCTCACTGTAAAACGTACACCTTATTTTCAGTCTGAATTTGTCTGACTTCAATGTTCAGCCAAACTTCTGTACTGGCGACCTCTTTCACATAGCAAGCCTTTGAGTGTGACCCCCTCCATTATAAATTAAAAACACTTTTAAATATATTTAACACCATTATAGATGCTGAAGACAAAGCAGAGTTTGAGGTGGAGGCTGACAGCTCACAGTCCCCCCCTGTAATAACCTCATGACCCCCGAGGGGTCCTGACCCCAGTTTGAGAACCCCTGTGTTAGACTTTTCTCTGCTAGGTTGAACGACCCATTACTAAATATTTGTTCCCCATGTAGATACTTACAAACTGTAGTCAAGTCACCGCTTAGCCGTCTCTTTGTTAAACTCCATAGACTGAGCTCGGTGAGGCTGTCCCCAGAGCTGCTAGTGGAATGCACAGTGTGTTATCAGCATACGATGAGATTATATCATCTGTTTTTTCTCCAGATACAGAATAGAACATGGGCGGTCGGTGGACACCCCCTTCAGGGAGGCTATCCTCCTCAGCCCTGCCCCTTCTGCACAAGACCCGATTCCCCGTGGCTGGAGCCCTGAGCCCTCCCCACCCCACTTCCCGTGGCAGAGAACTCCGGCCAGAGAATGGGAAAGGTGGCACGCCTCCCTCAGCCACCCAGTGGAAGAACTCTGAGCTTTTTATATGTGCCATGCAGGTTCCGGGGCTACTCAACTTCCTGGGTTCATCAGTAATCTCTGTCAAGTCCAGGTTGATACTGAGAAACCTGGGAAGCTGAATAGCACATACCACCTCCTCAGCTGTCCTGGAACCTGCCTGGCGCATAATAATAAGTAAAAACCACAATCTGGGTCTGTAATGGGGCGGGACTCACTCCTGCAGCACCTCCTGCTGGTGTCTTGGGAATTAGCTCCTTTCCAGCCTTGCAGCGCCCTCTGCATGCTGGTATCCCGATGCCGCTTGGCCCCTGCGTCCCTCCCTGGACTCCAGTGCCCCGTTATCTGGGGTGCTACCCCTTGGCCATACACCCTTCAGTCTCAGGGTCTCCCCAACCAGGGGAACCCCCAACCCTCTATTCCCACCTTGCCTCAGTTGTGGGCTGTGACGGTGCTGCCCGTGGGAGTTAGCTGAGGTCACTCAATCAGGGTGAACTGCAAACAAAATGGGGCAGACAAACACCAAACGCTGGTGCTTATTCCAATACTTAGATTTATAACCTAGATCTTACCCACAATACACACTACAGCCAATTCTTATTAACTAAGCTAAAATTTATTAAAAAAGAAAAGAGAGTGTGTTGGTTAAAAGATCAATATACAGACAGACTTGAATTCAATTCTTGAGGTTCAGATGCACAGCAGAGGTGAGCTTGTAGTTGCCAAAAGTCCTTTTAGAAATAGTCCATAGGTTATAATCCAATTTCCATATTCAGGGTGGCTCCAGTCAATGACTGGGGATCTCAGTCCTTGTGGCTTAAGGTTTCCCCCTCTTGAAACCCAAAGCAGATCTGAGATGAAGAAGGATCGTGTCCCAGGTTCTTATACATTTCCAGCAGCCTTTCGGCCTGAGAAAACAATAGGCTTAACTCCTTCTCCCAAACATCCTGGCAATTAGCACAGAGTAATTTATCCATTAAACAGTTCAGATACAGGTTACCACAACCTTCAAAAAGACACATAGACAATAATACTATTTCACTCGAGTATCATCATAAATGCTAATATTCCTTTTTTGATCTTTGAATTAAAACTATAGCAATAGACAAGACTTGTTTGCTGACATCCCAAGCCCTGAGCAAACACCTCTCCTTCTACCTCCAACAATGCAGACTTGCATTTCAAAGCTCTATTCATTTACATATCTTGCTAACCAGTTCTTAAGGTTCACCCATGGGTCAGGTCAGTTGGTGAGGTGAGTTAATTAACTCTTTCTGGCCCTGTCACCTTTCAGTGAGATATTATATTATACTCATAACATCACATGGGCTACTGCCAGTCACCATCTAGCCCCCACTCACTGGGGCAGACTGCAGTGTAAAAGCCACTCATCATAGGCGAGGGGGATTTGGACCTTCTGCCTCTGCCTACCCATGGGCTGCCTCCTGCAACCTCATACCTAATTGGCCTTCCACTAGGCCGCAGCCTGGGAGGTTTCCAGGCCAGAGCTCCCCAGCTCTCCTGGCCTTCCCCCAGGCCTGCTCCACTCCAGGTACCTCCTCTCAGCTCCCTACAGCCAGGTCCCTCCCTCTCAAAGCTAGAGAGTCTGTCTCTGGCTTCTGGCCCCAGCCCTCTTATAAGGGCTAGCTGGGCCCTTATTAAGCCAGCCTCCACCTGATTGGGGCATGGCCCCCAGCTGAGGCTCCTTTCCACAATCAGCCCCGTTTTTCCCTCCCTGCCACAGCCCTCTCCCCGGACTGTTTTAAGCCTTTTAAGGTAGGAGCGGGTGACCACCCTGCTTACAGAGTCCCATGGCAGCAGTTGTGCCAATGAAGGCTTAGCTTTCTCTGGCCTATTAGACCCATTGTCTATGGAAGAGAAATATTTATTGAATACTTCTGCCTTCTCCACATTATTATCGATAGCTTTACCATTTCCATCTAGTAATAGACCAATACCATTGTCAGGGTTCTCCATGTTTCCTAATATATTTTGAAAATTCCCTCTTGCTGTCCTTAACTCTTCTAGCCATAGAGTTCTCTTTGTGTCCCTTTGCTTCTGTCATAAACAGATAGCTAAGGGTTAATGTCTCTTTCACCTGAAGCACCTGACCAGAGGACCAATCAGGAAACCGGATTTTTTCAACTCTGGGTGGAGGGAAGTTTGTGTCTGAGTCTTTTGTCTGTCTGCCTGCTTTCTCTGAGCTTTGGAGAAGTAGTTTCTACTTTCTAGTCTTCTGTTTCTAAGTGTAAGGACAAAGAGATCAGATAGTAAGTTATATGGTTTCTTTTCTTTGGTATTTGCATGAATATAAGTGCTGGAGTGCTTTGATTTGTATTCTTTTTGAATAAGGCTGTTTATTCAATATTCTTTTAAGCAATCGACCCTGTATTTTATCACCTTAATACAGAGAGACCATTTGTATGTATTTTTCCTTTCTTTTTTATATAAAGCTTTCTTTTAAGACCTGTTGAAGTTTTCTTTACTGGGAAATTTCAGGGAAATTGAGTCTGTACTCAGCAGGGAATTGGTGGGAGGAAGAAATCGGGGAGATCTGTGTGTTGGATTTGCTAGCCTGATTTTGCATTCCCTCTGGGGGAATAGGAAAATACTTTTTGTTTCCAGGACTGGGAACAGAGAGGGGGAGTCACTCTGTGTAGTTTCACAGAGCTTGTGTCTGTGTATCTCTCCAGGAGCACCTGGAGGAGGGAAGGGAAAAAGGAGTATTTCCCTTTGTTGTGAGACTCAAGGGATTTGGGTCTTGGGGTCCCCAGGGAAGGTTTTTCAGGGGGACCAGAGTGCCCCAAAACACTCTAATTTTTGGGTGGTGGCAGCAGGTACCAGGTCCAAGCTGGTAACTAAGCTTGGAGGTTTTCATGCTAACCCCCATATTTTGGATGCTAAGGTCCAAATCTGGGACTAAGGTTATGACAGCTTCCCTTATCAATTTTCTACAATTCCTAACTTCTTATTTATGTTCATTACTATCAACTTCCCCTCTCTTCCATTTGTTAGATTTTATTTTTTTTACAGCTGCCTTCACTTCCTTTCTAAATCAGGTAGTTGTTTTTTTTAACTAGCCTGGCCTTCTTCCTCAATTGTGGGATTGTGACTTTTTGAGCATCTAGTAATGTGTTGTTACATGACTCCCAAATTATAATTCACATGTTTCTGATTTAATTCTTCCTCACAGCTGATTTAGAATTATAGAAGATTAGGGTTAGAAGGGACCTCAGGAGGTCATCTAGTCCAACCCCCTGCTCAAAGCAGGACCAATCCCCAACTAAATCATCCCAGACAGGGCTTTGTCAAGCCTGGCCTTAAAAACCTCTAAGGAAGGAGATTCCACTACCTCCTTAGCGAACCCATTCCAGTGCTTCACCACCCTCCTAGTGAAATAGTGTTTCCTAATATCCAACCTAGACCTCCCCACCTGCAACTTGAGACCATTGCTCCTTGTTCTGTCATCTGCCACCATTGAGAACAGCCGAGCTCCATCCTCTTTGGAACCTCCCCCCCCACCTTCAGATAGATGAAGGCTGCTATCAAATCGCCCCTCACTCTTTTCTTCTGCAGACTAAACAATCCCAGTTCCCTCAGCTTCTCCTTGTAAGTCATGTGCCCCAGCCCCTTAATCATTTTTGTTGCCCTCTGCTGGACTCTCTCCAATTTGCCCGCATCCTTTCTGTAGTGGGGCGGGGGCCCAAAACTGGATGCAGTACTCCAGATGTGGCATCACCAGTGCCAAATAGAGGGGAATAATCACTTCCCTTGATTTGTTGGCAATGCTCCTACTAATACAGCTCAATATGCCATTAGCCTTCTTGGCAACAAGGGCACACTGCTGACTCATATCCGGCTTCTCATCCACTGTACTCCCCAGGTCCTTTTCTGCAGAACTGCCTCTTAGCCAGACGGTCCCCAGCCTGAAGCAGAATTGTGCAACTGGCCCTGTTAAAGCACCAACTATATAGGTTACTGATCTGGACTTCATTCTGCTGGCACATTACAAATGTGATGAAATTATGATCACTTGTAATTATGTTTTCATTAATTTTTAGTTCTGTGATCAGTTCCTCTTTATCTGTTAGGACAAAGGTTAATAAAGAAATCCCTCATGTTGACTGCAACACTTTTTGCTTTAGGAAATTGTCATCTACAATGTTAGAAATTCCAAGGACACTTTAGTACTGCCAGCATGAGACCCCCAGTGTACTTCCCCCAAATTGAAGTCTCCCATGATCATGCAGTTTTCCCCCGCTGCGTATTATAGATACCTGTGTAAGGAACCATTCTTCATGTTTCCTAGTGTGATTTTGTGAGCTGATCCCCATCCTGTGCTTTATTTTAGGACATTGATCCATAAGCTCTTTCTTTTCGTTTGTTGTCATTGATTTGGAAACAGAGAATGCTGTTTTTGACATAGAGTTCATCCCTCCTGCCCTTTTGCCCACTCGATCCTTCCTAAATAGGTTATAACCATTGATTTTTAACATTCCAATTGCACAGATCATCCCACCAGGTTTCAGCAATACCAAGTAGATCAAACTTACGCTCATAGATGAGCAATTTCAATTCCTCTTGTTTGTTACCCAGGCTCCTAACATTGGTGTAGAGGCAATTCAGTAATTTCCTCTCTTTGTGTCCTTTGGCTCCTTGATTAGTTTTGTTCTCAACATCTTGATTTTGTGCCGTGTGCTCAGATCATCCCTCTTTTTACCCTCCCTTTTTGCTATTAATTTAACCCGCTCCTGACTACTCTAGTGAGCCTGTCTCCAAGGAGGTTGGACCCCTTCTACTGAGATGGAGGCCAGCTGAACAATATAGTCCCCTCTTCCCGTGGGAGGTGAACCAATGTTCCACAAAACCAAAATCCTCCACCCTACACCACTTACTTAACCTGTGGTTTACTTATGGAATCTTCTGCCTCTGCCTTCCTTCACTTGTGGGATAGGAAGGATTTCATAGAAGATCACTTGGACATTTTTCTTCAGCACTCTTCCGAATCCTCTGAACCCATTTTCTATCTACGAGATATCCTGCAATGAAGCGTTGTTAGTGCTGATATGAACCATCACCAATGGATTCTTGCCTGTTGACTTCAGAAGCCTGTCCAATCTTAGAGTAACATCTCATGTCTTGGAGCTGTGAAGGCAGCATGCTGTCCTATTGTCTGCCCGTCCCTTGCAGAATGTTCTTTTGGTTATTCCGAGTACTGAATCTCGAACAAGGATTGTCTATCTTCCTTGGACAGTTGGAGAACCCTTTGCAGGCAAGATTCATTTTCTTACAGGTTGGACTGAGCTGCCATCCATATATGTGTCCCATATTCCCTTGAACCTGCTAGATATTGACAGGTATCTTCCAATGTTTCCACAGTATTGATCTGAAACTTCTAGCCATGTGGAATTCCTCCTGGACCTCTTCTCTCTGGTGGCCACATCCTCCTCTGTCTCCAGCTGCTGTGACCTCCTGCCTCTGGTGGTTATGAACCACCAGGCCTCTTCTCTGACTTCTTCTCTCTCCAGATCTTTGGTGGCCAGATCCATTCTTCCTTGAACCTGGGGCACGAACCTGGCTCTATTGGAACTGCTCAGCTTCTCTGAGTCTCAGTAGCATCCCAACTTGCCCTGCCAATCCAAGTATCTTTTCTGTGCATACAGCCACTTCATGAAACCCTTTCTGCCTTCAGGCAGCAAAGAGAACATGGCAAATCTGTTGCAGGTCACTGCCAGTGTTCCATTGCCAGTCATCTTGGTATCACGCATAGCGCTGCACCTGAAAGGAAAGCCTCTCCAAACTCTCTCTGAAATTCCCCTGTTCATTGCCTCTGATTGCAGCTCTCAAGCTCGCCTAGCAAGTGACAGAGGCAAGATCCAGAGGGAGGGGACATACTAGCCTGTAACTCCCTCCCTCCAATTTTGTTTTGCACAAAAGGTGGTTGTTATTGCACCCGTCTTGGATCATCATTTCATTTAACACAGAGAATCCTCTTAATAAAGCTGAAATAATTAATCGGGTTTTACAAAAGCACACATGGAACTCTGAACTTCAGCCACCCCCACATGGTACCTCAGTGCTCTCACTGTCTGCATCCCCACCTACCCACGGGCTAACAGGTTCAGGCATGGAGCTCAAAATATGAACAATAGGCATCTCTGCCAGCATTCGCACAGGTGTTTGTGTTCCCTGTGTGCTGCCTTGCTGGCAAGTCTTACACCTCAGCCTCCCACCCATCTTCCCTCCTTGCTCTCCCTAGTCCATGAAAAGCACCATCTCCGGCCAAATGCACACTGAGTACCATTCTGCAGCCACTCAGTGATAGAGAAATTGTATCTTCCTTCTGTTCAAATGCCTTGTATATGATGTCATTAGCCAGGGCATCAGGAGATAAGCTGGGTCTCCCAGAATACCCAGCCCAACCTCCATGCTGTCAATACCCATGGTGTTCCTGGGGGCAAACAGTTCCTTCTCCACTAATTTAACTAGTACTGCAGTCCAAAAGATCCTAGCATTATGGACCCTCCTGCATTTAGGTCTGTAAACCTGCCATGGTGAGTTCACTAGTCCTCAGAGCATAGTGGAGAAATAACTGCTTTTGTTTTTAAATGCTCTGCCCTGGTGAGGGTGATAGTCATATGGGTTCCATCTATAACACTTCTGCCAGGTGGAGCTGGCTGTGACAAGGGCAGGGTTCAATATCTAGGGGTTCATCTTAACAATACAAAGCATAACCAGTTTGAGCCCCCACCCAATAATCTGGGAAAATTTAGCACCACCCCTGGGTGCCTCTAATGGCAATAGTGGCCCCCTTGTGAGTACTGAGGCTGCATCTAACAGAAGAACATTTCTATTAACAGGAAAAAGGGGACACTGCATTCATTTAGGGAAGCACCACAACCATGATTCAGAAACATGTGACCATATGAGAACACCCACCCCACAGTACATTGGGCAGTGTCCTTTGCCTCAGTTTCCCAATTTGCAGTGTGAAAGTCCAAAAAAAGCAGACTGCCATACGTTCACCCAATGCAAACTGAAAATGGAGCAGGCTCTTTGAGTGCATGCTATTCGTGCAGCTTGTGTACTGAGAGTTACCTGATGTGCATCAAACTCTTCAGATGAAATCCCCTGTGTAGACATACCCTGAGCTTTGCTTTACCATTCTAACCAGGTCTCTCAAGTACTGTATTGCTACTTTGTTTAGGAAAGACTTGTACTACATCACTGTAAATCTTTACTGAAGATGTCAAAGTCTATCAAAAGGAGTTTGAACTCAGTTGGACTTGCTGTTGAGAGCACAGGAAGAGAACCAGGACAGCTGAAGCCAACAGGCCCCATCTCAGAGCTGAGGGGACTCCAGGGCTCACTCTGCTAAAAAAACTACACCATGGGGCTGGCTTACAAGAGGGGTACTCCACGACAGGCTTTTAAAAGCCAGGTGTAGCACATACTAGTAAAGTCACGACAGGGTGTCTCAAAGTTGCACCCACAGAGCGTGTCACTTCCAGGACGAGGGCCTTGTGCAGGGAGGTGGTGGGGGTTGGCAGCATGGTGATGGGGGAAAGGCTCTGTGCCCTGGTTCTCACATCCCTGTGCTCCTTCTCCCCGCAGGTCTGGAAAGGCTGCCTGCAACGCAGATGCACCAAGCTGGAGAGACAGAGGGAGATGGCCTTTATTGGGATGGTTAGTCTCTCCCTAGCTCTCAATGCGTGCCCCCCACCCCACCCAGTTTTGACGTACGGCCCTGGTTGTATTGCCCATGTGTCCCCTGCCCGTCCCCCACCCTCAACATGTGTCCCCAGGCTCCAACCACTTTGTCCATGTGCCTCCCATTCCCAGCACTGACACATGCCCCTGGCTGCATTGTCCGTGTGTCCCTCCCCTCTCAACCCCAGTCTCAACATGTGCTCTCCCCACCCAGTGGCGTTGCCCCAAGTACTCTCTCCCCACTCTCAATACAAGCCCCACGCCTCATATTCATGAGGTTATTTATTTATTGTACCCACGAACAATACACATTACTCTGGCCTAGGATGCAACTGACTCTAGGCTGGAGCAAGCTCAGTACTAGGGACGTCTCTGAGGTTGGTGTCGTGGCTGCGGGTATGTTGAGAAGGGGGCAGACACAGGGTGCTGCTGCAGCTGCTCCTGATCTATAGCTTCCTAGATTGCAAGGCCATTGTAGGAAACGCATCCCATCGGGATTTAGAGCTGGTCAGTGATGGGGAAGCCGTCATGACCCTCGGGAGATGGATCCAATTTGCCAGCTCCTCACTCTCAAAAGTCAACACCTTATTTCCAGTCTGAATTTGTCTAACTTCAGCTTCCACCTTTTGGGTCCCACCACACGCTCCCTTTGTGGGAATGCTGAGGGATGGGGCTGGGTTAGTCCATGGCTGGCCTCCCCCGCCTGTGTGTCAGGGGCAGGCCCTGCAGGTCTCGGTCTCTCTCTCTGGGCATAGGCGCCAACTTTTCCTGGTGCCAGTGGGTGCTCGCCCGCGGCCCTACCCCCGGCCCCACCCCGACTCCATCCCGGCCCTGCCCCTATTGGACTCCTTCCCCAAATCCCCGTCCCAGCCCCGCCTCTTCCCAGAGCAGCTGTTTGGCGGCAGGCAAGCACTGGGAGCTAGAGGGAGAAGCGGGGATGCGGCGCGCGCAGGGAAGGAGGTGGCGGTGGAGCAGTGGTGAGCTGGGCTGTGGGCGGGAGCTGTCAGTGGGAGAGCACCCACCAATTTTTCCCCATGGGTGCTCCAGCCCCGAAGCACCCCTGGAGTTGGCACCTGTGCTCTGGGTACATTGCTGGTGGGGCTAGGCCAGAGCTGCTGTCGGTGCAGCCCCACTCCATGTCCCTCTCGCTGTGCTGGGTCCCAAGGAGGCGGTGCTGCCAGGGCCACTGCTCTAGTGCATCATTAGAAACCGTTCCACATGGCGCAGGCAGGAGCAGTAAGGCACTTGCAGGGAAATGAGCTGGTGATGGATGGCTTGAGCACAGAGAAAGCCATTAGGGTGAAATATGAACCCCCTAATGAAGTGCAGCTGCGGCTCCACTGCCTGCGGTAAGAGAGACGGAGTGACTTCCACAGACTCCTACTGCTCAGCACCAGGGTCAGGCGGGGTAGGGGGAGCGCTGTCAGGGGGTGACCTGCACCTTGCATGCCGCAGCTTTGCCAGTCCTGCCTGGAACAGGCTGCTGCCCCCAAACCCTAGGGACCCCAACCTCCATGACCTCCTGGCCCCTGGGATGTCTGCAGGGGGCAGCTTCATTTCAGACAAGCAAATGTCATTCCAGGCCTAACAGACGCTGACCCTAATGTCTGCTACAATCTGGGGTCCCCTGCCCCCAGCCCATCATGTTGGCACTGGAATGGATCCCAGTATTTGAGGGCTTATGGGATCTCTTCTCCCCTTCCCCCCATTCAGGGCAGGTCCATCAGGATGGGGACGGACCCCAGTGTCTGAGGGCTTATGGGATCTCTTCTCCCCTTCCCCCATTAAGGGCATGTCCATCAGGACTGGAACTGACCTCAGTGTCTGAGCGGTTATGGGATCTCTTTATCACCCCCATGTGGCACCCAGAAGCACCCTGGTGTCTAAGTGGATATGGGAAACCCCTCTGCCCCACCCAGGCCGTCAATACCAGGATAGATCTGAATGTTTGAGTGGATGTGGGATCCATAGAGCCCCTCTGTGTCTGGGTGCTGCCCTAGGCAGGCATGCCATGAGTACTGCACACCTTCCTTGCCCCCGTTCCTCCCCTCTCTGCATGTCCTGCCCTAGGGGAGGTCGGGGAGCAGCCTCATGGTGTAAGAATCACCCCCCCCCAATTCGCGCTGCAGGATTGTTACTGTCCCAAGGCTCCGACACAGAATAGTAATGGCCCAGTGCCCTCTGTTTGCTCCAAACAAACTTCAAAAGCACTCCCTAAGGTCCCACCATTGGCAGCCTAACCTTCCTCCACTGGGCCAGAGTCTGCTCTCCCTGAGGCTGGATTTACACTGGTAAATGTATGTCTCCTGACAGGCACAGCTTAGGGGGAGATGGAGCCACATCTGGACTGCCCAGACTCTGCCGCTGCAGTGGCTGAATCAGATCCTGTGTGAGGGAGAAAGCAGCCCCAGCCTCTGCTCCGCTTTATGGCAGCCTCCCCATAGATGCCTTGGGATGGCTTTGCAGCCCCGAGCCCCACAGCACTGAACGCTCTGACCAGGCCTCTCCCTGGCCTGCCCCTACAGTGGGGCCTGCAGGAGTGGGGCCAGAGTGAGACCACGCTTGCTCTGGCCCTGGGAAATTCTCATCTGACCTAACTACATCCCCTTCATGGCCCTGATACACTGCCAGAGTGGCATATGGAGTCAGAGTAGGGGCCATCCTACTGGCCCTGGCTGGATTACTCCTGCTTAGCACTTGAGAAAAGAACCAGGCCCAATTAGCCTAGTTTAAGTGATTTTGTTTTAAGGATAGCGGTTCCCTAAATCCATTGAGCATCTTCTCTGACATCCTGCATTGCCCAGGGCAAAGAATCTCACCCAGGTGACGCACCTCTCTGTGGGCCAGACAGAAGAGTGCTCCACTCCGTGCAAAGCAAGAAGCAGCTAAAGCCAGGTTGCAAAAACCAACAAATCAGTATTGGGGCAGTTCTGTGGCACTGCAGGCTTTAGTGTCACTGGGTGGAGGAGAGATGGGTTGAGAAGAAACCGCGAGTTTACATACAGCTGCGACGCCACTAGGCATTGCTCCACCACACAGCCCATCCGAGGGCAGGAAGGGAGACTCTGTCCTGGGGCTGTGGCTACGCCAAGACACCAAGGAGTGTGACTTCTGGTGACCGCACTTATTTAGTTTGCCCTGCCAACAGTGTGTCATTGTATTGAATTAATTGATCGCTGCTGAGAACAATCAAAGTGCCCTTGTTTCACCCTGGTGCCACACCCTCTCTTCCCCTTTCCCAGCCCCACATGCAGGCCAGGCCCTAGCACTATGCCCAAGCCCCATATAAATGCTGCTGCCCTGCCAACCCCTTGGTGCTCTCCCCTAACCCCATTTTCTATGCTGAGCTCTGCATGGCACAGAAGATGCAGCCTTGGGGAAGGGGGCAAAGGTGACCTTACCCCCCCCACACTTTGACATTCTGCCAGCGCTTGGCTCAGCATGACCCAGATGTCAGTGGAACTACTCCAGGCTGTCTTCCCACCACACTCCAGAGCCCAGGATGGCCATGGTGCTCTGTGCTGGGGAAGTGTCCCTAAAAGAACGGCCATGCTGGTCAAACCAATGGTCCATCCAGCCCAGTATCCTGTCCTCTGACAGTGGCCAGGCCCAGGTGCTTCAGAGAGAATGACCAGGAAAAGACAATTATCAAGTGATCCATCCCTTGTCCAGTCCCAGCATCTGGCAGTCAAGGGGCTTAGGGACACCCAGAGCATGGGGTTGCATCCCTGACCATCTTAGCTAATAACCATTCATGGACCTATCTGCCATGAGTTTATCTAGTCCTTTTCTGAATCCAGTTATACTTTTGGCCTTCACAACATCCCCTGGCAATGAATTCCACAGGTTGACTGTGTGTTGTGTGAAGAGGTCCTTTGGTTTGTTTTAAACCTGCTGCCTATTAATTTCATCGGGTGACCCCTCGTTCTTGTGTTTTGTCAAGGAATAAATAACACTTCCTTTTTCACTTTCTTCACACAAACCATGATTTTATAGACCTCTGTCATATCCCCACTTAATCGTTTCTTTTCTAAACTGAACAGCCCTAGTCTTTTTAATCTCTCCTCATCTTTAATCTCTCCTCTCTTTCAGCTTCTCCTCAAATGGAAGCTGTTCCATACCCCTAATAATTTTTGTTGCCCTTCTCTACATAAGAATATACATAAGAACATAGGAACAGGCCATATTGGGTCAGACCAAAGAACTAGCCCAATATCCATCTAGTTCAATATCCTGTCTTCTGACAGTGGCCAGTGCCAGATGCCCCAGAGTGAATGAATAGAACAGGGAATCGTCGAGTGATCCAACCCTGTCACCCATTCCCAGCTTCTAGCAACAGAGGCTAGGGACACCATCCCTGCCCATCCTGGCTAATAGCCATTGATGGATCAATCCTCCATGAACTTATCTAGTTCTTTTTTGAATCCTGTTAAAGTCTTGGCCTTCACAACATCCTCTGGCAAGGCATTCCACAGGTTGACTGTGCATTGTGTGAAAAAATACTTCCTTTTGTTTGTTTTAAACCTGCTGCCTATTAATTTCTTTTGGTGACCCCTAGTTCTTGTGTTATGAGAAGAAATAACACTTCCTTATTTACTTTCTCCACAGCAGTCATGATTTTATAGACCTCTGTCATATCCCACCTTAGTTGTCTCTTTTCCAAGCTGAAAAGTTCCAGTCTTATTAAGCGACAGAGAGTCCTGTGGCACCTTATAAACTAACAGACGTATTGGAGCATAAGCTTTCATGGGTGAATACCCACTTTGTCAGATGCATGTAGTGGAAGTTGCATCTGATGAAGTGGATATTCACCCATGAAAGCTTATGCTCCAATACGTCTGTTAGTCTGTAAGGTGCCACAGGACTCTTTGTTGCTTTTTACAGATAGAAACTAACACGGCTGCCCCTCTGATACCAGTCTTATTAATCACTCCTCATATGGCTGCCGTTCCATACTCCTAATAATTTTTGTTGCCTTTTTCCAATTCCAATATATCATTTTTTGAGATGGGGTGACCACATCTGCACACACTATTCAAGATATGGGTGTACCATGGATTTATATAGAGACAATATGTTATTTTCTGTCTTATTATCTATCCCTTTTTTAATTATCCCCAATATTCTGTTCACTTTTTTGACGGCCGCTGCACATTGAGTGGATGTTTTCAGAGAAAAGTTGGTTACTCACCTTTGTAACTGTTGTTCTTTGAGATGTGTTGCTCATATGCATTCCAGCTAGGTGTGCTAGCGCTGCGTGCACGTTTGTCGGAAGACTTTTTACCCTAGCAACACTTGGCTGGTCGGCTGGGCGCCCCCTGGAGTGGCGCCACTATGGCACCGGATATAGACCCCTGCCGACCCAGCCACCCCTCCGTTCCTTCTTGCCGGCTGCTCCGACAGGGGAAGGAGGGTGGGTTTGGAATGAATATGAGCAACACATCTTGAAGAACAACAGTTACAAAGGTGAGTAACCGTCTTTTCTTCTTCGAGTGATTGCTCATATCCATTCCAGTTAGATGATTCCCAAGCCTTACCTAGGCGGTGGGGTCGGAGTGAGATGTGGCAGAGTGCAAAACCGCTGAGCCAAAGGCTGCATCATCTCTAGACTGTTGGACTAAAGCATAATGAGAAGCAAAGGTGTGGACTGAGGACCAGGTAGCTGCGTGACATATCTCCTGGATTGGTACATGAGCCAGGAAGGCAGCAGATGAAGCCTGAGCCCTGGTAGAATGTGCGGTGAGGTGGCCCGAGGGAGCATGAGCGAAGTCATAGCACGTGCAGATGCATGCCGTCACCCACGAGGAGATCCTCTGGGAGGAGACAGGTAGGCCCTTCATCCGGTCAGCCACTGCAACGAAGAGTTGGGGGGATTTCCGGAAGGGCTTCGTCTGATCGATATAAAATGTGAGTGCCCTATGGACATCTAGGGAATGTAATTGTTGTTCCCGTCAAGATGAATGCGGCTTCGGGAAGGAGACCGGAAGAAAGATGTCCTGATTGGTATGGAAGGCCAATACCACTTTAGGGAGGAACGCTGGATGTGGTCGCAACTGTACTTTATCCTTATGAAAGACAGTATACCGTGGGTCCATCGTGAGCTCTCGAAGCTCGGAGACTCGTCTGGCCGATGTAATGGCCACGAGGAAAACTATCTTCCAGGACAGGTATAGCAGTGAGCAAGTTGCCAACGGCTCGAATGGTGGAAGCATAAGTCTGTTTAGGACTAGGTTGAGGTCCCAAGTAGGGGCGGGGCCGCGTACTTGGGGGTATAGGCTCTCCAGACCCTTGAGAAACCTAGTAACTATAGGGTGCAAGAACACGGAGCAGCCATTCTTTCCTGGGTGGAATGTGGAGATGGCCGCCAAGTGCACTCTCAAAGAAGATACCGCCAGGCTCTGCTGCTTAAGAGACCAAAGGTAGTCCAGGATGGTAGGGATCGAGACCTCAGAGGGAGCAACATTCTGCGTTGCGCACCAGCAAGAGAAATGTTTCCACTTGGCCAGATACGTTGACTGAGTGGAAGACTTTCTGCTACCCGGAGTATTTGTTGTACCGGAGCAGAGCAGCGCAACTCTGACTGGTTTAGCCACGCAGCAGCCACGCTGTGAGGTGAAGGGCCTGCAGGTCTGGGTGGTGAAGCCTGCCGTGGTCCTGAGTTATGAGGTCTGGGTGGAGAGGCAGGGTAATTGGGTTGGTTATTGACAGGTTGAGCAGTGTGGTGTACCAGTGTTGTCTGGGCCACGCTGGCACAATCATGATTAGGTGCGCTCTGTCCCTGCGGAGTTTTAGCAGAACCTTGTGAACCAGTGGGAACGGTGGGAAGGCATAAAGCAACCGGTGTTTCCACGACATTAGGAATGCGTCCGAGATCGACCCCGGTGAAAGACCCTGAAAGGAGCAGAACATCTGGCATTTCCTGTTGGCACGGGAGGTGAACAGGTCTATGTGGGGAAATCTCCACTTCTGGAAAACTGAATGAATAACGTCTGGCTGTATCGACCATTCGTGACACAGGAAGGATCTGCTCACTCGATCCACCAGAGTGTTCCGAACCTCTGGGAGAAAGGACGCCACCAGGTCTATCGAGTGGGCTATGCAGAAGTCCCAGAGTTGGATGGTCTTCTGACAAAGGGGGGAAGATCGAGTCCCTCCCTGCTTGTTTATGTAATACATAGCCATTGTGTTGTCTGTGAACACTGAGACACAACGGCCGTGTAAATCTTGCTGAAACGCCTGGCACGCCAGGCGGACCGCTCTCAGCTCTCGGACATTTATGTGAAGTGCCAGTTCCTGCGATGACCAGAGGCCTTGAGTACGAAGGCATCCGAGGTGAGCCCCCCAGCCAAGAGATGACGCGTCTGTTGTCAGGGACAGTGAGGGTTGTGGGGGATGGAACGGTAGCCCTGCACACACCAGGGAGGGGGTCAGCCACCAGTCTAGGGAGGCTAGAGGAATTGTCACTATTGTGTCTATTGGGTCTCTGCCCAGACGGTATACCGAGTTGAGCCTAGTTTGGAGAAGACGGAGGCGGAGCCTGGCGTATTTGGTCACGAATGTGCAGTCAGCCATGTGACCTAGGAGACCGAGACAAGTGTGAGCCGAGGCCGTCGGGAAGTTCTGTAGACCTCGGATGATTGTTGTCATTGCCTGGAACTGCGGCTGTGGTAAGTAGACCTTGGCTAGACTGGAGTCCAGGGTAGCTCCTATGAAGTCTAACCTCTGTGTGAGAACCAGGGTGGATTTTTCTGTATTGATCATCAGGCCTAGACGTGCAAATAGGTCCCTGACAACGTCCACATGTTGTGTGACTTATGTCTCGGAGGTTCCTCTGGTGAGCCAATCGTCCAGATACGGAAATACGTGTATCCGACGTCGGCAGAGGTATGCGGCGGCTATGGCCATACACTTTGTAAACACCCTTGGGGCTGTGGAAAGGTCAAAGGGGAGGACCGTAAACTGGAAGTGCTGACGGTTGGCTACGAAGCGAAGATACCTCCTGTGTGGAGGAAAAATGGCGATGTGAAAGTACGCGTCCTTCATATCGAGGGCAGCATACCAGTCTCCAGGATCTAAGGACGGGATAATGGTCCCCCAGGAGACCATGCGGAACTTCAACTTTATCATAAACTTGTTGAGTCCTCGCAGATCTAGGATAGGCCTGAGGCCGCCCTTTGACTTGGGGATCAGGAAATAACGGGAGTAAAACCCCTTGCCCTTTTCATCTTTTGGCACCTCCTCTATTGCTCCCATGGTGAGGAGCTTCCGCACCTCTTGCAGGAGGAATTGCTCGTGAGAGGGGTCCCTGAAGAGGGACTGGGTTGGAGGGTGGGAAGGCGGGGTTGAAACAAATTGGAGGTGGTATCCGTGTTTCACCATGCGTAGGACCCAGAGGTCTGAGGTTATCTGGGACCACGCCGGGAGGAAGTAGGAAAGATGGTTGGAGAAGTGGGGGAATGGATCCTGGCCTGAAACTGGTATGCCGTCCTCAGGCGTACCTTCAAAAGGCGGACTTAGGTCCCGCTGGTGGTTTGGAGGGACCTTGGTTTTGGCCCCCTTGGGGCCCTGACTGGCGTCTACGTCCACCCTGCCTGCACCGTCTGCCAAAGTCTTCTCTATTTCGAGGCATAAAGTACAGGCGGTGGGTCTGGGGATGGAAAGGCCTGCATTGGGTCACGGGTGTATGCATGCCTAAGGAACGCATGATGACTCGATTGTCCTTCAGGCTCTGCAGTCTAGGGTTGGTCTTTTCTGAGAAGAGACCTTTACCATCGAAGGGTAAATCTTGGATGGTATACTGCAGCTCCGGTGGGAGGTTGGAAACCTGTAGCCAGGAGATGCGGCTCATGGTGACACCCGAGGCCAGGGTCCTGGCTGCTGAGTCAGCCGCATCTAGCGAAGCCTGGAGGGAAGTTCTGGCCACCTTTTTCCCTTCCTCCAAGAAGGCAGCAAATTCCTGGCGGGAGTCTTGGGGAAGTAGCTCTGCGAACCTACCCACCTCTGCCCAGGTGTTATAATTATAGCGACTCAGCAGGGCTTGCTGATTCGCCACCCGGAGCTGTAGGGCGCCTGCTGAATAAACTTTGTGGCCGAGTAGGTCCATTCACCTAGCCTCTTTTGACTTCGGGGCTGCCCCTTGTTGGCCATGGCGCTCCCTCTCATTGATGGATTGAACAACTAGTGAGCAGGGAGGAGGGTGGACATACAAATACTCGTACCCCCTAGAGGGTACCATGTATTTATGCTAGACTCCCTTTGCTGCAGGAGGGATGGAGGCTGGGGATTGCCATAAGGTGTCGGCATTGGCTTGGATGGTCCTGATAAAGGGTAGGGCCACTCTGGTGGGAGTATCTGCCGACACTTTAGGGTCCTCAACCTCCGGGACCTCCTCTACCTGGCGGTTCATGTTGAGTGCTACCCTCCTGAGGAGGTCCTGATGGGCTCTGAGGTCGATTGGAGGAGGGCCCGAGGAGGATGTTCCTGCCACCGCCTCATCTGGAGAGGAAGAAGAGGAAATGCCGGGGACGAGCGAGTCCTGTGTGGCCTCCTGGTCTTCGGCCGTCTCCTGCTCCAGCAGTACCGTGGAGACCGATGGATGAACT
Source organism: Gopherus flavomarginatus (assembly GCF_025201925.1). Lineage (NCBI taxonomy): Eukaryota > Metazoa > Chordata > Testudines > Testudinidae > Gopherus > Gopherus flavomarginatus. The sequence continues at coordinate 381,619 of NC_066618.1, forward strand.
AGTGCTTCCTCCGTTCCAGCCGGAGGAGGGCGGGTAGCTGTAGCCTCTGGTGCCCGGTGCTCTGATGGAGTCGAGCGGGATGGGACTATTGGAGCTCCTTAGGCCTGGTGGTATGCCCAAGGCGTCCAAAAGGACCACTGATGTGGGCCTTGGTCCTGGGTCTGGGCTTCTTGAAAAACTCCGGTGGGCACATCTGAATGGCGGTCTTGAGCATAGTAGCTGTCTGCGTGGGACGACACCAAAGTGTGTCTGGATGGCCATGGAGGAGTGGAGAAGCCCTGGGCAGAGGTTCCAGCGGACCTTATTCCACTGTGTATCGGAGAACGGTGCCGGGAAGCATATCGGTACCGGGAGCGAGATCGGGACTTGCGAACAGAGCGGTGCTGGGAGGTCAACCAAGATCTCGAAGTTCGGCGTCGTGATCGGCTACAGGAGACACGGTGTCTGGAGCGGTGCCGAGATCTGGAACGGTGCCGAGAGTAGCGGGCCAGCGAACGGGATGCCAACCAGTGCTGCAAGTTCGACCGGTACTGAGGAGGGGAACGGTGCCGGGACTGCGAGTGGCGTCGGGAGCGGGAGTGCCGTCTGGACCTGAAACATCTGCGGGACCGCGATCGTGAGCGGTGCTGGTCCACTGTGCCGACAGAGGATGGTCTTATTAAGGCCGGTTTGCCTATCAATTGTATTACCCACATCGGTGGTGCCGGGGGGGGAGGCAGTGTCGACTCTGTCAAGGCAATGAGATCCCTCGCCGCTGAGAATGTCTCCGGCGTGGATGGTATAGTCAGCTCTACTGTGGCCTGTGCTGGGGAGCTAACAGGCGCCAGACTTGACGGCCTTTGTGGGACCGGAATCGACAGTGCCAATGTTGTTGGTGCCGCGGCAGGTGTTGGTGCCGGGCGATCCAACTTAGACATGCTCTCTGGCTGTGGTGTGGGTGGCACAGAGGTAGCAGGCCTCTTAGCCTTTCTCGACCTCGGGGAGAAGGAGCGGCGTGGATCCGACTTCGGTGCCAGCGACAGCCGGTGCCTAGAGGCTTTGACAGTACCGGCATGGTCCGGTGCCGAGGCGGTGCTTCTGCTAGTCGACTGATCAGTGCTCAGTGCCGAGGGTGGAGGGGTGAGAGCCGCCTCCATGAGGAGCTGTTTATGTCTGATGTCTCGCTCCTTTTTTGTTCGTGGCTTGAAAGCCTTGCAGATGGGGCACTTAGCTATTAGGTGCGATTCTCTGAGGCACTTCAGACAGGAGTCATGTGGATCTCCTGTCGGCATCGGCTTGTGACAGGCCGAGCACGGTTTGAAACCCTGTGAGCTGGGCATGGGCCCCGGCACCGGGTGCGGGGAAGGGGCTAATTCCCGAACCCCTCTAACTATAGTGGACTAACTATGCTATAAACAAGTACACTAATTATAACTATATAAAAAGGATTATAAATATGTACACGATAAAGAATCAGAAAACTACGAGTAGCTAGGGAAGTGGAGGTCAGCTAAGCCGCGCTCCACTGTTCCAATGACCGACAAAGGTGGTAAGAAGGAACTGAGGGGTTGCTGGGTCGGCAGGAGTATATAGTTGGTGCCATAACAGCGCCACTCCAGGGGGTGCCCAGCCGACCCACTGAGTGTTGCTAGGGTAAAAAGTCTTCCGACGAACGTGCATGCGGCACGCGCACACCTAACTGGAATGGATATGAGCAATCACTCGAAGAAGAACTATCCACAGTGACTCCAAGATCTCTTTCTGGAGTGGTAACAGCTAATTTAGACCCCATCATTTTATATATACCATTGGGGTTATGTTTTCCAATATGCATTACTTTGCATTTATCAACATGAACTTTCATCTGCCATTTTGTTGCCCAGTCATCCAGTTTTGTGAGAACCCTTTGAAATTCTTCACAATCAGCTTTTAACTTAACTATCTTGAGTAATTGTGTAGCATCTGCACATTTTGCCACCTGACTGTTCACCCTATTTTTCAGATCATTTATTAATATGTTGAATAGTACTAGTCCCAGTACAGACCCCTGCAGGGTCCTTGCTATTTACCTGTCTCCATTCTGAAAACTGGCCATTTATTCCTATCCTTTGTTTCCTGTCTTTTAACCAGTTACCAATCCATGAGAGAACCTTCCCTCTTATCCCACGACAGCTTACTTTGCTTAAGAGCCTTTGGTGATGGACCTTGTCAAAGGCTTTCTGAAAGTCCAAGTACACTATATACACTGGGTCACCCTTGTCCACAAGTTTCTTGCCCCCTCAAAGAATTCTAATAGATTGGTGAGGCTTGATTTCCCTTTACAAAAACCATGTTGACTCTTCCCCAACAAATTGTGTTAATCTATGTGTCTGATAATTCTATACTTTCCTATAGTTTTAACCTGCTTGCCTGGTACTGAAGTTACAAGCCTGTATATGGCGGTATCACCTCTGGAGCCTTTTTAAAAATTGGCATCACATTAGCTACCCACCAGTCATCTAGTATAGAAGCCGATTTAAATGTTAGGTTACATACCACGGTTAGTAGTTCTGCAATTTCACATTCAAGTTCCTTCAGAACTCTTGGGTGAATCCCATCTGGTCCTGGTGACTTATTACTGTTCAGTTTATCAATTTGTTCAAAACTTCCTCTATTGACACCTCAATCTGGGACAGTTCCTCAGATTTGTCATCTAAAAGGAATGGCTCAGGTGTTGGAATCTGCCTCATGACCTCTGCAGTGAAGACTGACGCAAAGAATTAATTTAGCTTCTCTGCAATGGCCTTATTGTCCTCGAGTGCTCCTTTAGCACCTCGATCATCCATTGATTTTTTAGCAGGCTTCCTGCTTCTGATGTACTTACAGATCTTTTTGCTGTTAGTTTTTGTGCCTTTTGCTAGTTTCTCTTCAAATTCTTTTTTTGCCTGCCTAATTCTACTTTCACACTTGGCTCGCCAGAATTTATGCTCTTTTCTATTTTCCTCACTCGGGTTTGACTTCCAGTTTTTAAAGGATGCCTTTTTGCCTCTAGACTCAGAGCGTTGGTGACCCTGGTAGATGGTGCTGTAGGAGATAGAACCAGAGCAAAGTAAAGAGGCTCCTTTCCCACAGCCTCCATGGCCTCAGCGCTGTCCCTGGCCCCGCTGCAGGGTGATAGCACTCACACAGAAAGTACAGGAACAGTGGGTGCTCTCGGATCATAGAATCATAGAAGAATGTTGTTGGAAGAGTCCTCAGGAGGTATCTAGTCCAACCCCCTGCTCAAAGCAGGATCAACCCCAACTAAATCGTCCCAGCCAGGGCTTTGTCAAGCCTGACCTTAAAAACCTATAAGGGTGGAGATTCCACCTCCTCCCTAGGGAACCCATTCCAGTGCTTCACCACCCTCCTAGTGAAATAGTTTTTCCTAATATCCAACCTAGACCTCCTCCACTGCAACTTAAGACCGTTGCTCCTTGTTCTCTCATCTGCCACCACTGAGAACAGCCGAGCTCCATCCTCTTTGGAACCCCCTTCAGGTAGTTGAAGGCTGCTATCAAATCCCCCCTCACTCTTCTCTTCTGCAGACTAAATAACCCCAGTTCCCTCAGTCTCTCCTCGTAAGTCATGTGCTCCAGCACTCTAATCATTTTCGTTGCCCTCTGTTGGATTCTCTCCAATTTGTCCACATCCCTTCTGTAGTAGGGGGACCAAAACTGGATGCAGTGCTCCAGATGTGGCCTCACTAGTGCCAAATAGACGGGAATAATGACTTCCCTCGATCTGCTGACAATGCTCCTACTAACACAGCCCAATATGCCATTGGCCTTCTTGGCCTCAAGGGCACACTGCTGACTCATATCCAGCTTCTCATCCACTGTAATCCCCAGGTCCTTTTCTACTTATGCTGTCTCTGATGACATTAACACTCCGCTCTCTAGTGCTTGGCACTGCTCTGTGTGTGCAAACAGGAGTGGAGCCTCTGGGCAGGGACTGGTGGGAGAGCAGGAGGGGCGATGATGGGGCAGTGGGATCTTGGAGGGGGGAAGATGTGGGGCTTAGGCTCAGTTAAGGCTCAGCATTTTGGTGCGTTGATTTCCAGTCTTACTGTTCTTGTTTACCAGGCATGATCTTAACACAGCCTTTCAATTATATCAGGAGGCCTTTTTGTCAGGACTAATTCAGTTTTTCTGGCTCTTCCTTTCCCATCAGTAGTTGTTGTTCTAAATTATTGGGATATTTTATGAACTTTCACTCACTTTTCACAGATGGGCTCTCACTTAGGCTACATTTGTAGGCCTAGTTATTGCAACAGACCCCATTGTGGTAGGCACAGTAAAACACCTCCCCCCCAGGAATGTCAGATCCTTTTCTGAACCTAGCTGTGTCTTGGCTGCCAGGATGGTGAGGCAGTGAGTTCCACAGGCTCCTCCCATCCCATTGTCAAAGTTAGACTCAGGACTCACAGTTTGTCAGACCACTCTGTTTTATTAGCACAGCGCTCTGCTAATAACACCCAGATAATGTGAGCACCATGCAAGACACAAACTATCTTATTTATACAGATAAAAGGGCAAGCACTTAACAGGATAACAAAGGAAGCAGAATCTGATAAGTTTACCTGGGCTAGGCATGCATATCTTATTTCCTTACTAACTATTACCGATCTTCTGTTAATGTTTCGCCATTAGCACCCTTGTTTATGACTAATGTTTCTTTTCCTGGCATCTGTATTTCAACATTTTTTATTTCTCCTTAAAGGTACATACAACATTTCTTTAACCCATTCTTATTTTTACAATATAATTCATTCTACTTTCACACCATCAATTGGATAGTGATTCCCATTGCCTGTGTGCAGCCCTGCACAATCCCCCTGGCTCTTGGAGTATGCAGCCTGCCCCCTTTGCACCATGGAACAACTTTGGTTAAGGCTGCCTAAGCCCGAGGTTCCCTCATTGCTCCATGAAAGCTGGTGAGTCCCATGGTACCAGTGCCCTGCCTTGGTTCCGGCTGCTCAGTCCCCTCTGGTAATGAGACAGCCTGGTTCTTCCAACATTCCTCTCTCTCAGCTATTCCTGTAGCTAACACAGGCACCCGGTGCGGGGTAGGCAGGGGGAAGGGTGGGGTGCATTGATCCTGGAACCAAGGGTGCTGGAGGGGTTGCCACACCCCCTGGCATGAAGTGGTTTCCATCATATACAGGGTTTCCAGTGTGGTTCAATGGCTCTTGAGCACCCCTGCTATACAGCAGCCCTGGCAGAGTGGAGAGGATCAGGCTGCAGGGTGGAGAGGTTGGGGTGTGCAATGGGGAGATTGAAGTGTGGGGAGTTGGCCGCAGGGGGGGAGGTGAGGAGTGTGGCTCAAGGCGAGGAGGGGGCTGCACGATGGCAGGAGTTTTCTCTGTTTCCTTGAGGATTTTCCTGCCTAGATTTGTGCTGTGTTCAAGGGAAGCAGAGAGCTCCTGGGTTTGCCGAGTGGCCATGGGGTGGGATGGGGCGGGGTGGGGCCAGGCCGTCAGAGAGTAGCCCCTGTGAGGAATGGTTGGTGTGGGCTGCACGCCGCTTTCCCATTAGCGAGTGTTTAGTTCAGCGTTTTAAATAATTGTGTCCTCAGAATGATATTTAAAATCCATTTGGGAGGCAATGAGGCAGGAAAGTGCCTGTGCCATTGTGATGACGCCACACGGGAAGCACCACACATGCATATTACAAACTCATTACGGGGTAATTTACACACACACTGCTCGCCTTTGCACACAATTTCTCCCTGATGCTGCTAATGTCCCTTCCAGGTCGCACACTCTCCCGGCTTGTTGTCAACCAGTTCTGCTGCCTGCACCCAGAGGAGCAGACACTGGGGCAGGGGAAACAAGGGAACAAGGCCAGAGCAGGCTTAGGGGCCCACTACTGTGGCAGGAAATGTAGGCTCTAAGATACATCCAGCAGGTGCTAATGGCTATGACATCCCCCTTGCCAGGCCCCCAACCTGACCCCTCCCCCCGGTCAGTACAGGGCTGTGCCTGTGCCCCAGTGCCCCATCCTGCTTGTGCTCCCCGCCACCTTGGTCAGTTCAGGGGTGTTCCCATGTTCCTGCCCTCCATCTTTCTGGACCTCCCCCTGCAGGCCCCAGACCCCAAGGCCTTGGGCCTGTCAGCCGCCATGCTGCGGGCTCAGCTCGGGGAGGAGTTCCGGCACCTGCGGCAGGCTGACTATGAAGCCGAGTACCAACAGGCCCTGGTGAGCATCCGGGAAGGGCTCTACGAGGTGGAGGGACCTGACATGAAGGAGGAGATGAAGGAGCAGCTCCGGCAGTGGTTCATTGAGTGCCAGTGAGTGTGCAGAGCTGCATGGGCCCTTCCCATGCCCCTCCATGGTCCCACCCCTTTCCTGGGTTCCCTACTGCCCAGCAGTCACCACACTCCTCACCCCACGCCTATAGCAGCCCAGTGCGCTGCAGCCCACCCCTTGTGCTACTGTGTCGCCTTCCAGCCAAACCTGCAGCACTGACCCGTCTGCTCACTGCCTCCCCCAGTCCGCTAGCAAACCAGCACGGGGCTTTGCACCTGGGACATGCTGACTGGGTCACATGTTCATGTTTTCCTTCCACAGCGACCTGACCGGCCGCTTCCCCGAATTCCCTGACGAGGAGATTGGAGGCTCCAGCATCCTTTTTGCAGAAAAGACTCCAGAGCAGGTATCGGGGCAGGATCCAGGCTGGGGGGCAGGGGCTAATGAGCCAAGAGCAGGAGAGTGGGGCCTTTCCTTTATTGGGGGCACCAGCTCCAATGCAGCCCAGGGTGAGGGGAACGAAATATGGGTCACTGGCTCTGAGCTGGAGAGTGGCTGGCTCAGGGAATGGGATATGGGGCCTTTCCCCCCTAAGAGAGGCCAGCTCTGATCCAGCCCCAGGTCAGAAAGGACTCTCAGCTATAGACGCCTCCACACTGCTCCCTGAGCTCTGCCAGGAGCAGCTGCCTGCCCCCTGGAGACTCAGGGAGCTCTGCCCCCTCCCCCCCAGCACATCCAGCTGTGAATGGGGACTCTGGCACCGAGGGGTGGGTCCAGCTGGCTGGGATTCCCGCAGGTCAAAGGTGAGCTGGACCTCCTGGAAGCTGAGGGACAGAGGAAGAAGGATAAGAAAAAGGATAAAGAGAAGACCAAGGAAGGGAAGCAGAAGAAAGGCAAGGACAAGAAGCAGGTGAGAGGCTGACTGGTAGTGGGGTAGAGAAGAAGAGCCCCATGGCAGGGATAGAGTACCCCAAACCCGGGGAGGAGGAGGGGCACATGGATTGGACGGGTGGGTCAGAGTGCGATGGTGGTACATGGAGGGTAGTTCTGGGGCAGGGCCAGGCACTGCTTGTTCCTTGTGTCCTAGGGCTCCCCCCAGGGTTTCCCCCCAAGTGGTGGTTCAGTTCATTTGAGTAACTTGCGGGGTTTGGGGGTTTTTTTCCAGGAAGAAGATGAAGGTTTGAAACTAGCTGTGTCCAAATTCCTGCCAGTGATCAGCGAGGGCTTCACACAGTATCAGAGTGAGGGGGACCTGAGCCTGGTGCAGTGGGGGGACCTGACCTGTACAGACCCAGGAGCAGGGTGGCAGGGGGTCGTGAGAAGGTTAGGGCAGGACTAACAGAGAGACCCGGTCCTGGACCCTGCTACCTGGCCTGGCCCAGTCTCTGGAGTCTAGTCACATTTGCCTTGGTCTTGCTGTGTTAGACCAAGCTGACTCATATCCTATACTGAGCCCCTGTGCCCACCACTCCTGAACCCTCCACCCTGTGAGCAGGGGAGGCACACGCCTTCCCTGCCGAGCTCGGGGTCTGGCTGAGCTGGGGAACAACCAGCACAGAGCTTGTGTTATGCCAGGGAGATCTGCCATTGCTGAGCTGATGAAGCCACGGCACAATGGCAGCTGTGTGGTCTCCGGTAAGACCATTTCCTACACAGCTAGGTTGTTATCCTGGATCACTCACGTGTTCACATTGAGGCCTGGTTTTGTAAAATCTGGCATATTCTTGCCTTGGGCATTAGTCACTGTGCTACTGTGTCATTTCCTGCTGACGGGGAGAGCTGGAAGCCTATCCCCAGGCTGCACTGAGCTCCTTGGGCCTCATTGGTCTGAGCCAGGCTGTCACACGTGTGTTTGAGACTGTTTTCTCTTGAGAGTCCTTAGGTGCCTGCAGGGAATGGCTAGGCTCTGCTCATGGGGTCACTGCTGCATGGCATTAAAATGCAGAAAACTTTACTGGGTTTAAATCCTTTCCTAATATTATTTTACCATGTAAGTGGTTACTATAGGTACCCCAGGGTTGCATGATTGTGAAATTGCGGGGAGGGAGGTGGATGGGAAGAAGGAAGTTGCGCTGAGATATTCTCCCTATTTGTCACGGAGTATGGGGGAGTCCGGCCCTGCACTCCTCTTCCTGGGACTCACAGTGACTCTCAGCCAGCCAGTAAAACAGAAGGTTTATTGGACAACAGGAACGCAGGTTACAGTAGAGCTTGCAGGCACAGTCAGGACCGCTGAATCGAGTCCTTCTGGGGGTTCAGGGAGCTTAGATCCCAGCCTGGGATTCCCTGAATTCCACCACCCAGCCCCAAAACCGAAACTGACCGAAACCCTCTCCAGCAGGCTCTCTTCCTTTGTCCAGCTTCCTGGGCAGAGCTGTTTATTCCCCCTCCCCCCGCCTAGCTCAAGTTACAGGCTCGGGTACAGTCCATCACCTAAAGTCACCCCCTACTCTCCGATCCCCCACTGCATCACACTATTAAAATGTGGTCCACACTGTGAAAAGGTGGAGACCCCAAGGGAAAGCTCCCAGTGCCTCCAGGAGGAGGGTCAGGGAAGGCAGAGCTGGGAGGGGCAAAAGCAGCATCTGACCTGCCCCCCCTTCCCTGCAGCCACCTGGGGGAATTGGGATGAGTCCGATAACTTTGAGCAGCGCTATGAGCCAGAGTTGATCAAAGCCCAGAAGAGGAAGGAGGTGGAGAAGGAGCTTCGGCTGCAAGTGAGAGGCAGAGACAGGGCTGTGCCGTGGGGATACAAGGGAGTTCGCCCTGCTGAGCAGTCACTGCACCAGGGACCACATGCTGAGTGTGGAATGGCTCTGAGGTTGGGTTTGGGGGAGCTGGGATTCTGGGTTCAGCCTAGGCAATTTAGGCAGCCTAGGCAATCGTCTAGGGCGCCAGGATTATTGAGGGGGCGGCATTTTGCCGGGGGTGGGGGAGGCGGCGGCAGGCGGCTCTGGTTGACCTGCCGCAGTGGTGCCTGCGAAGGGTCCGTTGGTCCGCGGCTCCAGTGGAGCTGCTTTAGTCATGCCTGCGGACGGTCGGCTGCTCGCGCGACTCCGGTGGACCTCCCGCAGGCACCACTGCGGCAGCTCCACTGGAGCCACGGACCAATGGACCCTCCACAGGAACGCCTGCAGCAGCTCCACTGGAGCCGCGGGATCAGTGCGGAGGGTGGCGAAATGGCCGTGCGCCTAGGGCACGAGAAACCTTGGCGCCGGTCCTGTCTGGGTTCCCCTGGTTCAGGGGTGCTGGGGGTGAGTGGGGCTCCCAGGTCCTCCTGGTGTGAGCTGGGCACTGGTTCAAGATGTTCGGTGGGTTTTTTAAATTGCAGCTGGACTGAAGCCCCAGGCTGCCATCACCCAAGATGGCTGCCATGCCCCGTAGCCGTTGTGGGGGGCTGGGAGGCTGCCCCTAGTGAAGATGGCTGCCATGCCCCTTGTGTGCCATGGGATGGAAGCCAGGCTGCCGTCAGGGAGGATGGCCAGCCGCTGTTCTCCGTGCATCTCAAGCAGAAGACAGTGAGGAGCAGCGGGGAGCCTGGGGGGAGGGAAAGGGTAGGGCAGAAGACTGTTCAATGGGGAGTTCCTGGGCTTGTGGGGAGGCCCCAGTTGCTGTCTCAAGGGCTATCTGCCCCCAGGTGGATGAGCTGATGCGGGAGGAATTGCAGCGACTGAAACTGGCTGTGGATCGAGAGGAGGGGAAATCTCGCAAGGAAAAGAAGAGCAGCAAGGTCAGAGGGCGTGTCCTCACCCCAGGGCCTCCCAAAGGCAAGGAGGTGCACTCATTGGGGGACAGCCCTGGGGACCTACACCAGCAAATGGGGACGGAGTGATATTACTGGGCCCACATATGGAGGGACTCTCACAAAGGGCGGGGGGCTGCCCCTGGAGACACAGAGACAGGGAGGGGACCCTTATGTGGGGGTGGGGGGCTCTCAGCCTGCTTAGATGTTAAGGTTTGTTGTTCTTTTCCCAGCAGCAGAAGGGGAAGAAAGGAGGGAAAAAAGAAAAAGATTTAACCCCGGACAGGTATCAGCCCTAACTCCCTTTCCTTGGGGAGACCCCCCCAGCTCCCCCGTGTGCCCTGACCCCTCCTGCACTCCAGTGGCCGGACACACCCAGCTCCTGCTCCCCACAGCTCCCCTTTCCTGTGTGAGTCCTCCACTTCCCCTGTGTCACAGAGTCCCCGGGCAATGCTCTGGAACTGCTCCCCACAAACCCAGTCAGGACTTTGGGGAGCCTCCTCTCCATTGGAGCAGACTTGTTCAGGGCAAGAAGCTCACACAGCTTCACCTTCTGGGTCTCTCCTTGGAGCATTCAGCATCCTCTGCCCCTCCGTGCGCTTCCCACAGTGAGTCCACCCCAGCAGGGTCCTGGAGAAGCCACAGGGTCCTGCACCCCCACTTCACAGTCAGACATGACTCTCAGCCAGCCAGTAAAACAGAGGTTTATTAGATGACAGGAACACGGTCTAACACAGAGCTTGTAGGTACAGAGAACAGGACTCCTCAGCCGGGTCCATTCTGGGGCCCAGCGAGCAAGACAACCCCGTCTGCCCTCACTCCCCATCCCCAGGCAGCTCCAAACTGAAACCCCCTCCAGCCCCTCCTTTCTGTCCTTTGTCTCTTTCCCGGGCCAGGAGGTCACCTGACCTCTTTGTTCATCTTTCGCCATCCCCTTGCAGGGGGGAAGGGGCCCAGCCATTTGTCGCCAGGAGACAGAGTGTCGGCCATTTATGCACGCTGGAGACTTAAGAAATGCATAGGGGAAACTGAGGCACCCACACAGTATTCAGAGGAAGCATTAAGAACAGTCCCACTTCATCACACCTTGACACGCGTCTATCCCCCAATGTGCCCTGCTCTGTCTCTGCTAGTCTGGGCCTTGTGGAACAGTCGTGTCTGGGGCTAGATTGGATGGGCCCTGGCGGGGCTTCCCCAGCCTCTGAGCCTTGCTGCAGCTTGCCCTGGCTCGGTGGCAATACTGACCCAATCTGCCCCCCAGACTGTGGGTGGGGCTGGGCACAGCCAGGTGCTGGGCTCCCCTTATCCCCGCTCCCCCTCCAGGACCCTGGACTCTCTGTACGAGGAGCTGGTGCTGCAGGGAATCCTTAAGCAGGCCCAGCGTGTCCAGCTGGCTGACTATGCGGGTGAGTCCGCCAGGGCCATTGGGGTGGGATGGCTCCTGTGGGGGGAGGAGGCCAGCTCGCTGCCCCATCGGTTCTATGTTGGGGGTGCAGGCCAGGGTGGGTGTGCAAAGGGGACAGGAGCTGCTTGCTGCTTCAGGAGAGCGGGTGGGGACAGGAGTCCTCTCCCCAGGGGAAGGGGGAGGTGCGTGTCTCACCCCACCTAGGGTGCTGCTGTAGGTGAGAGGATCTGTGTGCGGGGAGGGGTCTGACTCAGCCTGTGTCTCTCACCACTGGTGGGGTGGAGGGTGGGGAGCTGTCTCTGTCCCCCTCTTCCCTGCCGTTCCCGCCTGCCTCCCCTGACAGGCGATTTCTGCTACCTGGGCACCACCCTGCGCATGGCGGGCATTGAACCCACACCCTCGGTGATGGACATCAGGCAGAACATCGCCCTATATGCCATCCTTCGCCTGGGTAAGGGACCAGCCGCCCCATCCTGGTGCACATGGGGGGGCTGGTGAGGGGGGACAGGTAAGTGATGTAGGTACCCTGCCCTGCAACAGACGTCGGGGTGTGTGCTGCACAAGGGTGCAGTATTCCTGCAGTCTCCCATGGCAAGAACCAAATCGCTGTGTAGGAAAGCCCTGCACCACCCCAGTCACTGTCAGGGCCTGGCAGCATGGTGTGGCCCTCCCATGGGGGGAGGAGGGTCATGCTAGGCCTGGCATTTCTGTGTGGTGGGGGGAGGTCAGGCAGGGCTAGCACTCCTGGGACTGGAGGGGAGAAGTCATGGCCTGACATTCCTATGGGGAATGGGTGTGGGGAAGGCATGGCCTGGCATTCCTGTGGGTGGGGGTGTTGGGCATGGCCTGGCATCCCCATGGAGGGTTGGGCATGACTCGATTTCTCCATGGTGAGGAGGGGGTCGGGCATGGCCCAGCATTCCCTTGGGAGGAGGGCGGTCGGGCATGGTGTGGCATTCCTGTGGCAGTGGAGGGTTGGGCATGGCCTGGCATTCCCATTGGGGAGAGAAAGGGGGGTATGGCCTGACATTCCCATACAGGGGTTGGGCATGATTCGGTTTTTCTGTGGGTAAGGGATGAGCATTCATGTGAGGAGGGGTGTCTCCATGGGATGCTGTGATGACTGTGTTGGAATGAAGCAGAAACCTTCTCCCCGCCCCCGTTGTCCCCCAGGGTCCCCCACACTGCACGAGATGGCACCGCTGGTGAAGTCTGTCCTGCTTGCTGGGCCTGCTGGAACTGGGAAGAAGATGCTGGTCCATGCTGTGTGCACCGAGACGGGCGCCAACCTCTTTGACCTGTCCCCAGACAACCTGGTGGGCAAGTACCCAGGGAAGGCCGGCCTCAGCATGCTGATGCATGTGGTGTTCAAGGTAGCTGCACAGCACAGCGCAGGACATGGGCCATTCCCCACCTGAGCAGGGCAGAGCTCAGACCCCAGGGGAGGGACGGGACAGATTTTCACTTGGACCTAGTGCAGTATGGTGTTGCGGGGGGGCAAAAGGGGCATTTCTCTGGGGTTAGCAAGTCAGGGCCTACCCTCCCCTTTCCTGTGGCTGGAGGCTTGGGCTGAACCGCCTCTCTGGGTGTTCTAGGTGGCCAGGTTGATGCAGCCGTCGGTGATCTGGATCGGGAACGCAGAGAAGATCTTTTACAAGAAGGTGCCAAAAGAGGAAAAGCAGGTGACAGTTGGGGCGGGGGGCTGCTGGGGAGGGGGATGGGGTCACCAGGAGTGGGGAGTGTCACAGAGTCCCAAGGCGATGCTCTGGAACTGCTCCCTAGGAAGCCAGTCAGGACTCTGGGGAAGCTGCCTCCCTCTGAGCAGACTGTCTCCAGGGCAAGAAACTTACACAGCTTCCACCTTCCTGGGCCTGACTTCAGAGCATTCAGCATCCTCTGCCCCTCCGTGCACTTCCCACAGCGAGCCAGCACTGGCGGGGCTCCTGGGGCAGCCAGAGCGTCCTGCACCCCCACTTTGCAGTCAGATGTGACTCTCAGCCAGCCAGTAAAACAGAGGTTTATTAGTCGATAGGACAACAGCATAGAACAGAGCTTGCTATTACAGACATCAGTGACTTTCAACCAACTCCATCTTGGAAATCCTGGGCCAGATGCCCTGGATTCCCCCTCTTCCAGTTCCCCTGCACATACTGCCAGCTTCCAGTGACCCAACCTCCTGCACCGCCCCTGCATGCCCCTCCTCCTTCTCTTTGTGCTTCCTGGGCTAAAGGTGTCACCTGGTCTCACACCCCTCCTGGGTCTCAGGTTACACAGCTGCAAATTACTGGGCAGCCTCACCTGCCCTGAGGCCTCAGCAAAATCACACACCCAATTCCCACCACTGAAGTATTGGTGCAGTACACAGGGAAACTGAGGCACACACAGTATTAGTTTAGGACAGTAAGACTCACATGCAACATAATGATGAATAAACCCCCACTTCGTCACATCAAGAGTGTAATAGATCCTAGCTAGCACCCCCTCCTGGCCACACACATAGGCGCTGACTCTGTGGTGCTCCGGGGCTGGAACACTCACGGGGAAAAATTAGTGGCTGCTCTGCAACCGCTGGCAGCCAAGCTTCCCTCACTCCCCACTGAGTGCCCTGCCTACTTGCTCCTCTGCCTGCCTCCCAGCGTTTCCACCCAGCTGCCTCCAAACAGCTGTTTGCACACTCTGGGTAGGGGGAGGAGTGGGAACGTGGCACGCTCAGGGGAGGAGGTGGGGAAGAGGCAGAGTTGGGGCGGGGACTTTGGGGAAGGGGTTGGAATGGGGGCGGGGAAGGGGTGGGGCCTCATGGAAGGGGTGGCATGAGGGCAGGGGCGGCGGGGGTCCAGCACCCATGTGAAAGTGGTGAAGCCTATGGTCACACACTAGGACTGCTGGCAGAGGAGTCCAAGCCTCTACTGCTCTGGGTCCCAGAGCCTGTACGGCCCACCCACTGTCCCAGTCCTTGGGTCTCAGGGCACAGGCCTTCTGTCTGGCCCCCTCTCCAAAGTGCTGGAAGCCATTGTCCAGCCATCTAGCACAACTGAGTGCAGTGGTGACCTTTTGGACTCCCCTGTATTCAAACATACCCTTTCCCAGAGCTCTGCCCCGACATGCGAAGCTTCTGGTTACAGTTTAACGCTCTAGGGGCACGCAGCAGCTGTGAAGCAGTGAACTCACTCACACCTTTTGCACAGAGGGTAACACATTAATATTCTTTGACATAACCACGTAAAGCACAGGAGAGTACAAAACAACACACACTACCCCCATGTCCCTGCCTCGGTTTCCTCACCATTCCAGGGCGTTCTTTGGATGGGTGTCAGCATCCCATGGGTTGTGCAGTCTTTGGAACCATGTGGGCTCAGGAAAGTGGGCATGGGCTCTCTGCCCTATAAGGCTGCTACATGGTGGGTGACCTTGGTCTCTCCCGCTTCCTCTTATCTGGCCCCCTTCTGTTCATGTGCCTTGCTACGTAAAACCCCTGGCATCCTTTGTTCTGTCTTCGGGGTGAGTCCCCACTGCTCCTGCCTTTCCCTCTCCTGTCCCAAGAGTCAGCGAAACTGGTTTTCTGGGGATTTTGCTCACCTGTTCTTTCTGGGTGTTTGCCCCGAGTAGGGTTGTTAAAGCTAAAGGATCCCCTGGTATCCTTCATGTGTGTCCCCACTATGAGACCCGTCAGCAGTGCTGGTCCCACACACATATGGGCACTCATGATACAGCTGGTTTTCAGAATACACCTCATGGCATTAGCCAGAATTCATTAATTGTACATACATTGCCCCAGTTCATGCCAGAGAGGGCAGGGGCACCTGAGAATGTGCATTGGCACAGCTGCATCCTAGCCCATGCCAGGCCCCTCACTCTGGTCCCAGTGACCTCAGCCCCCACATGCGGGTTCGACCTGACCCTAGGGACCTGGTCCCGCCCACAGGCTCGACCTGATCCTAGGGACCTTGCCCCAGCCCCACCCATGGGCTTGATCTGACCCTGGGGACCCTGCCCTGGTCCCGCCCATAGGCTCGACCTGATCCTAGGGACCTTGCCCCAGCCCCACCCATGGGCTTGACCTGACCCTGGGGACCCTGCCCTGGCCCCGCCCACAGGCTCGACTTGACCCCGGGGACCTTGCCCAGGCCCTGCCCATGGGCTCGACCTGACCCCGGGGACCCTGCCCCGGCCCCATCCACAGGCTCAACCTGACCCCAGGGACCCTGCCCCGGCCCCATCCATGGGCTTGACCTGACCCAAAGACCCTGCGCCCCCTGCTTGTGGGCTTATTCTGACCCCCATAACTCTGACTCCCTGGCCCATGAGCTTGACCTGACCCCAGTGACCCTGCCCCAGCCCCGCCCACAGGCTCGACCTGATCCAAAGACTCTGCCCCCGCTGCCTGTGGGCTCATTCTGACCCCCATAACTCTGACTCCCTGGCCCATGAGCTCGACCTGACCCCAGGAAACCCTGCCCTGGCCCCGCCCACGGGCTCGCCCTGACCCCAGGTACCTTGCCCCAGTACCACCCACAGGCTCGACCTGACCCAGAGACCCTGCCCCACCACTGCCTGTGGGCTCATTCTGACCCCCATAACTCTGACTCCCTGGCCCATGAGCTTGACCTGACCCCAGTAACTCTGCCTACCCACTCCACCTGCAGGCTCAACCTGACCCCAGTGACCCTGCCCTCCCCCTACCCATGGCTTGACCTGACCTCCAGAAACTCTCCCCCCACTGCATGTGGGCTCGACCTGACCCCCATGACTCTGCCCTTTGCTGCCTCACAGGCTGACCCCAAGCGACTGAAGAGGGATTTACCTAAAGCCCTGAAGCTGCTGAAGCCAGAGGACCGGGTGCTGCTAATCGGCACATCGGATAAACCCTATGCCGCTGATGTGAAGACACTGTGCAAAGCCTATGAGCGGATCCTCCTCCTCCCCCGGCCTGACTATGCATCCCGCTACGGTGAGGGGGCAGCCCGGCCCAGGCAGAGCTGGTTGTGGAGGTCAGCCAGCTGGTGCCGGTGACTGGCTGGTTCCTTCCCCTTTCAGCAGTGCTTTGGGGGGCTGTAACGGAGTGCACGCCGTGCCCCATCAGATTTGGTCCCTCAACCCCGCTTCTTAAAGACTCAGGGACGCTCCAAGCTGGTGCAACACCCATGCTCTTTATTTAGGGTCCATTTCCCACCACCAGTTTCCCACTATTTACAGGCTATTTACACGGCTTGGCTTCACACCAGCCTGACCAGCAATATTAGTAGGCTGTTTCCTCCCTCTGAGACTGACCTTCCCCTCCTGGTCTCCATCCCGCTGTAATGATGCTGCCTCTGGCAGGACACTGAGAGTATAAATTCAGGACAAATTGCTTAGAACAGGGAAGTTACAGCCCAAAGCTGGAGTTCATTTACATAAGAACATAAGAACGGCCGTACCGGGTCAGACCAAAGGTCCATCCAACCCAGTATCCTGTCTGCTGACAGTGGCCAATGCCAGGTACCCCAGAGGGAGTGAACCTAACAGGTAATGATCAAGTGATCTCTCTCCTGCCATCCATCTCCACCCTCTGACAAACAGAGGCTAGGAACACCATTCCTTACCCATCCTGGCCAATAGCCATTAATGGACTTAACCTCCATGAATTTATCCAGTTCTCTTACTATTAAGGCACCAAACCAGCCAAACAGAGAGGACTTCGGTCTCACCCCACTGGCTAACCAGAAGTCATACAAGCAATTCCCTCAGACACTCTAGTTTCCTAGTATCACAACCAGTGCCACTCATCATGTGGACGAAGGGTTATGAAAACCAACACCCCAATAAAAGAAAAAGGTTCTCCCAATCCCAGAGAATCAAGCCCCAGACCCAGGTCAATATACAAGTCAGATCTTACCCACAAATCACGCTGTTGCCAATCCTTTAGAATCTAAAATCTAAAGGTTTATTCATAAAAAGAAATATAGATGAGAGCTAAAATTTGTTAAAGGCATCAATTACATACAGTAATGGCAAAGTTCTTGGTTCAGGCTTGTAGCAGTGATGGAATTAACTGCAGGCTCAAATCAAGTCTCTGAAGTTATCATGGAGAGTGGGGGAGTCAGGCACCTGCACCCCATTGTGACTCTCAGCCAGCCAGTAAAACAGAAGGTTTATTAGATGACAAGAACTTAGTCCAAACCAGAGCTTGTCGGCATAAACAGGACCTCTTAGTCAGGTCCTTCTGGGGGGTAGGGAACTTAGACCCCAACCTCGGGGTCCCCTATGATTCCCCAGCCAGCCCAAGACTGAAAAAAAACCTCCTCCACCTGTCTCACTCCTCCCCCCTCCCCACATCCTCCTCTAGCCTTTGTCCATTTTCTGGGCAAAGGTGTCACGTGGACCAACCCCCTTCCCGGCTCCGGTTACAGGCTCAGATATCGTCCCTCAAATAAAGTCATCCTCTGCTCTCCCATCCCCCATGCAGACAGTCCCAGTAAAGCTAGACGACGTTCCCAGGTCAGTCCACCCCGCTCGCTACTGCCTCACAGGAGAACATCCCCAGCTGGGATGGGTCATTCAGTCCTTTGTTCAGAGCTTCAGTTTGTAGCAAGGTTCCTCCAGAGGTAAGAAGCAGGATTGAAGACAAAATGGAGATGCTGATGCTGCCTTTTATAGTCCTTTTGCCATGTGGTGTGTGCTTCCTTTGTTCCAAACACAAGCCACCCAGCACACGGCCTGGAAAAACTTCAGAGTTCTGTCCATGGGCATGTCCCTGCCTTGCTGAGCCACAAGGTGTATCTGCTTCTCTCAGTGGATCAGTTGTAGCTGATGGTCCTTAATGGGCCATCAAGCAGGCTAGCTGAGCTGACACCAAATTGTCTGGGGTGTCACCCAGAAGCACAGCACAAGTTTGAAATACAGACAGGACAGAGCCAATACTCATAACTATAAATACAAAAATGACACATGCACCCAGACAGCATAACCATAACCAGCAAATCATAACCTTGTTATGGACACCTTACTTAACCTCCTTTGTACAAGATTTGGTGCCATTATATGACTTTGGTTGCAACAATGATCTATATGGTCACAGTTCATATTAATAACGTCACCCCCCGCCCCTTCCTCCCAGCCTGTTAGCTCCTGCTAATGAACCTGGCCAGTGCGGGCTGAGGGGGAGACCGAGGGATTTACCATCTTTTAGTGCTTGGCTTGACCTCTCCCTGAGCCCCCCAAAGCCACCTGGGGACGTCGCTGCTGGGCTTCCCATTCTCCTTGCCCCATTCTGAATTGCAGCCCCTGGGTTAACGCCAGAGTGTGGGGGAAGGTGACTGCAGGATTCAGACCCCAGTCCAGCCAAGGAGCTGGCAGTGCCCAGTTGCAGGATAACAAGCAGCAGTGGGCTGGGCGCTGCTGAGTGCTGAGCTGGGAAGGGTCTAGAGAAAACCCACTTTACACCCCTCCCTCACAGCACCCAGACTGTTCTACATCAGAGGGGCAGGCTGGGCCCAGCTCCACAGTGGCTGCACAGATCCCCCCCGCCCTCTGGCTGGGTCTCCCCAGTTTCTCCACCCCATGCCCTGTCTCTCCTCCTATCCCCTCCCCTCAGCACAGGCGGGTCTCTCTCAGAGCTCGCCCACCATTGTCCCCTTTGCCTCCGCAGTGACCTGGCAGCGCCTGATCAAGAAGCATGGTGGCACCATCACCGCTGCCCTGGACGTCAGTGCCCTGGCCAAGCTCTCGGACGGCTACAGCCAGGGGCACATGGTGCGGGCCGTGCAGATGGCGCTGACCGAGCGGCGCCTCCTGCAGATGCCCAAGAAGCCGCTGCGGGCAGGCGAATTCCTGCAGTTGCTGGCCAAGGCTGACCCCATTTACAGTGAGGAGGAGAAGACACTGCAGGTGCCTGGCTGAGCCCTGGAGGTCCCAGCCCCACACATTACTGTCGCCCCTCTGGGCAGGCAATGGGGCTCTTCCGCCAGTCCTGTCCCAGCCTGGTCCCTGCCCCGCACGTTACTGTCACTGCTCTGGCCAGACAGTGAGGCTCTTCCCCCAGTCCTGCCCCAGCCTGGTCCCTGCCCCACATGTTACTGTCACCCCTCTGGGCAGGCACAGGGGGGCCTTTCCACCAGTCCTGCTCCAGCCTGGTCCCTGCCCCCCACGTTACTGTCACCCCTCTGGGCAGGCAGAGGGGCCCTTCCCCCAGTCCTGTCCCAGCCTGGTCTCTGCCCCCCACGTTACTGTCACCCCTCTGGGCAGGCAATGGGGCTCTTCCGCCAGTCCTGTCCCAGCCTGGTCCCTGCCCCGCACGTTACTGTCACTGCTCTGGCCAGACAGTGAGGCTCTTCCCCCAGTCCTGCTCCAGCCTGGTCCCTGCCCCCCACGTTACTGTCACCCCTCTGGGCAGGCAGAGGGGCCCTTCCCCCAGTCCTGCCCCAGCCTGGTCTCTGCTCCTCACGTTACTGTCACCCCACAAGACAGGTACGGGGCCCCTGCACCCCAGCCTGATCCCTGCACCCCATGTTACTGTCACCTCTCTGGGCAGGCACAGGGGAGGCCTTCCCTCCAGCCCCACACCCCAGCTTGTTCCCTGCCCCCATGTTACTGTCACCACTAGGGGGGCCCTTACCCCAGTCCCCCCTCCAGCCTGGTCCCTGCCCCCCACGTTACTATCACCACTAGGGGCTGACTCTGGCTCATCCCTGCCAACCCCCAAGCCGGGGTGTTCTCTGCGATGTAGCATCAGCTCTGTGCTTACTCCCCTACTCCTTTGCACCCTCTTGGCAGGACTGGTACATGAAGACGCCACTGGGTAAGAAGCGACTCAAGGCAGCGCAGGAGAGAGCAGACAGAAAGGAGGGAGAGGAGAAGGACAAGAAAGGAAAAAAGGGGAAGAAATAGTGCTGGCTGAGAGGCCCTGCACATCTCTCCCCTGGCCTTTATGCTCTAGGGCCCTTGGGGCAGGGCAGCTCCATAAAGTCAACTTATTCTTCGTCCTGCCCCTCTGTGCAGAAAGAAGTCTGTGTGCCTGGATGGGAGTGAGCAGGGGGAGTGCAAACGCACATGTGGGGCAAACCAGGAGGGGGTGGGGGGTGTCTGTGCATGTGTGTCTGTGTGTGTGTGCTTGTGAGCCTGGGGCATTGTGCATGCATGTGGGGTGTGTGTGTGTGTGTGCGTGAGCGCATGTAGGGGTATGGATGCATGTACCCTGGGGGGTTCTGCATACATACATAGGATGAGCAAGAGCGGTGCATGTGGGGTGAGACAGAGCCAAGAACTACGCCTGGAATGGCAACCG
This sequence comes from Gopherus flavomarginatus, assembly GCF_025201925.1. Classification (NCBI taxonomy): domain Eukaryota; kingdom Metazoa; phylum Chordata; order Testudines; family Testudinidae; genus Gopherus; species Gopherus flavomarginatus. Next base: position 402,273 of record NC_066618.1, read on the forward strand.
GGAGAACGCTGGGGGTCTGCCCAGATCCTGGCTCTAGGGATAGCCCTGCCCAGCTCCAGTCTGAGGGGGCCCGTGGTCTGGGTCACTGCCTTCATGCAGCCCTGAAAGGGAACGAGCCCCCTGCCCCTGAGCCCAGGCAGCTCTGAGCTGTGCACACAGATGCCTCTACTCCAGAGAATGGGGGCAGCCCCTCCCTCTAGGGTTCTGGGCCCCTCTGCTCAGCTCCCATCCCCCGAACCCTGCATGCAGCTCTGAGTCCCCAGTCCCTGGGAAGGGGGTGTCACGGAGTCACCGGGTGATGCTCTGGAACTGCTCCCCACAAAGCCAGTCAGGACTTTACGGAGCCTCCTCTCCCTTGGAGCAGACTTGTTCAGGGCAAGCAGCTCACACAGCTTCACCTCCTGGGTCTCTCCTTGGAGCATTCAGCATCCTCTGCCCCTCCGTGCGCTTCCCACAGCAAGCCCGCCCCAGCGAGGTCCTGGGGGGGCCACAGGGTCCTGCACCCCCACTTCGCAGTCAGACCTGACTCTCAGCCAGTCAATAAAACAGAGGTTTATTCGATGACAGGAACAGGGTCTAAAACAGAGCTTGTAGGTACAGAGAACCAGACCCCTCGGCCGGGTCCATTCTGGGGGGCAGTGAGCCAGACCCCCCACGTCTGCACTTCACTCCTCGACCCCAGCCAGCTCCAGACTACCAACCCCTCCAGCCTCTCCTCCTCTGCTCCATTCCTTTCCCGGGCCAGGAGGTCACCTGACCTCTTTGTCTCCAACACCTTCAGCTGGCACCTTTGCAGAGAAGGGGCCCAGGCCATCAGTTGCTAGGAGACAGAGGGTCAGGCATTTAGGTGCACTGGCCCTTTGCTCTGCCAGATACTTAAGAACTGCCATGGAGACACTGAGGCATCAAGACCGTATTCAGAGAAAACATTAAGAACATTCCTAGTTCATCACACCTCTCCCCTCTTCGAGACCGAACTGAGTGAGGTCACTTCAGCCAGTGACCTGGGGAAGTTCGAACCCACCAACGTTCCCATGGATGCCCCAGCATCTCTCCCATTCCTTGGTGAGAGTTACACCAGGACAGTCCAGTCTCACGCCCTCCCTTAGGTCGGGTGTGCTTGATGGCACTTGCAGGCCGCATGTGGGAAGGTTTATGTGGCTTGAACCCTTTTGCTATCCCCAATACCCCTGGGGTTCAAACTGGACAGGGTCTTCTCCCAGCACTCTGGTCTGCAATTCGGGCTCTCTTGGTTAAGAGCCCCCATCTTGGCCTTGGCCAGCTCTGGGCTTGGGCAGCCGCTCCCCACCTTGTGGCCCAGACACAACACTTCTGCCGTCCCCCCTTACACTTTCCAGCTTTTACCGTCAGTCCCACCTCCTTGAGGCAGCCCAGCTCCCTCTTCACCTGGGACACCTGTTCCTCCCAGGTCTGGCTAAAGATGCACATGTTATCAGTGTCTGTCAGGGCCAAGTTCTCCATCTCCCTCAGCTTCTCTAGAATCTCCCCAGGCCTAGGCATGGGGTCGGCATCGGACACCATGATGTCTTTAAGCTTCCAAAGGTCCCCACTAAACCAGATTATCCTGTCTCCCTTGGGGACCAGCCCCACGGGTGAGGCACATGGGCTGTAAAACGGCTGGATTACATCTAAAGCCAGCAGGTCCGTGACCTCTCTCTTCAGGTTCTGGGCTGCTTTCCCAGTGACTCTGAACAGGGAACACCTGATGGGGAGATTGGCTCCCACCTCAGGGAAGAGATCCCCCAGGGGGTCTTCTCCCTTCTCCATCCAATCCTCCCCTTTCAGGTCCAGGGGTGCCCTCACTCTCCTCCCATCCAGCAGCTCGAACGGGAAGAGCCCTGTGGATTCCTGGGGCACTACCAGCTGCCTCCCGATTCCCCCCAGTTCTACTTCCCCTTGGGGAGCCTATTCCCAGGACAGGAATCCCTTCTCCCGCAGGACTCTGTCCCTGCAGCCTTCCCCAAGGGGGTTTGCAGCGCTGTGGCCAGCAAGTTCCCTCAGCTTCTCCAAGGAGGGATCCCTCTGCAGCTTGGTCTGGGATTCAGCTGTTGGGGCAGGGAGTGGGACCTGCTCCCTCTCGCTGGCTGGGCCTGGGGTCACAGCCCCCCTGAGCCCTGTCCCTGGTAGCTCCCTCCCTGCTGTGTAATCACTTCCCAGCAGCACTTCTGGACCAGGCAAACCTGGTTGGCAGCCGACCTGCCCTGCCTGGGTGTCCCCCCACTCAGCTGGGGTCTCAGCTCCCCCCATGCTCAGCGCTGTCCTTGCTGTCCCAGTGGGGGCAGGCAGTGAGCTCCTTGCTCTGGTCACAGCAACAGAGCCAGCATGAGCCCACTCTCCAGTGTGCAGGGGGGCGGGGGGCATCTCCCCCTCCCACTCAGTCCCAGGGGGCTGGTTACAGGTAGGCAGGTATCCTGAGCCCAGCAGCCCCTGCCCCCTGGCAGCCAGGTCATTTTTATTTTCACTGACCATTTCCATCCTAGCCAATTGGTTCCCTGGATTTGAATTCAAAGCCTCGGCCTTTACAGGAGCAGGGCCTGGATCCTGTCCCAAAGAGACACAGTCACCCCCCAACAGGGCCTCCCAGCTGATATCCTGGAGAGCCCCAACGACCAGCCAGCCTGACCCCTCCTGGGTCTGCACAGGGATCTGGGCCATAGGCAGGGCGAGGGCTCCACCCCAGGGACCTTCACCCAGGTCCCACAGCCCCTCAGCATCTGCGACTGCACCACCACAGTTCTCTGTGTCCCAGGGTCTCGCCACCCCAGGCGTGTTTCCCCACTGACCCCTGGGCAGCCCCCTATGTCTCTCCGCTCCACCATCACCAGTCCACGCTGCTGCTGCTTCTCCTGCAGCTTTTCCTCAGCCTCTTGCTCTCTCTCATGATCCTCTTGCTCTCTCAGGCTCTGCTCCCATCCCATCCGTCTCCGATCCCCTGATGGGGAACCCAATCGCGAAGATCTTTGTCTGGTTGGGGACCAGACACTCGGGGATGCTTGGCTGCTGCTCCAGCTGCTCCCAGATCCTCTTGTAGCCCCATCTGGGTCAGGAATCTGCTCCTCAGAGCGGTCCTCCTCCTCCAACTGCACGATTAACTGTGCCTTGGTGAACGTCCCCATGCGTAACCCTCTTTTTGTGCACAGGATCACAATGTCCTTCTTAAGGAGATGGTGATAGGCCATCACTTCACCGTTCCCAAGTGGCTCTGGACTCACAGGCCTGTGTGCTCTTGGCTCCCCCATGGTTTCCAGGAAGAACCCCTGGTGCGCCAGCCCTTCTCGTGATCACCACCTCTTTGCCAGGGTCGAGCTGCAGACTCCTCCGCCCCTGGGACTGCTCCTGCAATCCCCAAGGGAACCCTGTTACTGCAAAAATCCTTCTCTCTCCCAGGGTCGAGCGGCAAGCTCCTCCACCCCGAGACTGCTCGCTGCCGTCCTCAGGGGGACCCTGTTACTCCAACAGTCCTTCTTACTGGCCACACACTCCCAGAGGTTAAATGCCTCCTGAAACCGTCCCTCTGTGAGCCTTCAGCGCACCTGGTCCTCGTTATCCCCCCTTTGTTTTACTGCTCCCCAGTCACTTACTGCAAGAAGCGCCATTCACGGGGTGCAGTACATCCCACCACTACCACCAGTTGTCACGGAGTCACCGGGCGATGCTCTGGAACTGCTCCCCACCAAGCCAGTCAGGACTTTGGGGAACCTCCTCTCCCTCGGAGCAGACTTGTTCAGGGCAAGCAGCTCACACGGCTTCACCTCCTGGGTCTCTCCTTGGAGCATTCAGCATCCTCTGCCACTCCGTGTGCTTCCCACAGCGAGCCCGCCCCAGCGGGGTCCTGGGGATGCCACAGGGTCCTGCACCCCCACTTTGCAGTCAGACGTGACTCTCAGCCAGCCAGTAACACAGAGGTTTATTCAATGACAGGAACAGGGTCTAAAACAGAGCTTGTAGGTACAGAGAACCGGACCCCTCGGCTGGGTCCATTCTGGGGGGCAGTGAACCAGACCCCCCACGTCTGCACTTCACTCCTCGACGCCAGCCAGCTTCAGACTGAACCCCCCTCCAGCCCCTCCTCTCTGCTCAGCCCCATTCCTGGGCCAGGAGGTCACCTGATCCCTTTGTCTCCAACACCTTCAGCTGGCACCTTTGCAGGGGAGGGGCCCAGGCCATCAGTTGCTAGGAGACAGAGTGCCAGGCATTTAAGTGCACTGGCCCTTTGCTCTGCCAGATACTTAAGAACTGCCATGGGGACACTGAGGTACCAAGACCGTATTCAGAGAAAACATTAAGAACATTCCTAGTTCATCACAGGGGGTGTCTAGGGTGACCTGATGTCCTGATTTTAGAGGTACAGTCCCGATTTTGGGGTCTTTTTCTTATATAGGCTCCTATTACCCCCCACCCCATCCCAATTTTTTACACTTGCTGCCTGGTCACCCTAGGGAGCCCAGGCTAGTTCCTAACCTGACAGCTCAGCGTGGGTGTCATAACTATAAAGGGAAAGAAACAGCCCTCCTGTGTACAATACTATAAAATCCCTCCTGGCCAGAGACACCAAAATCCTTTTACCCGTAAAGGGTTAAGAAGCTCAGGAAACCTGGCTGACACCTGACCCAAAGGACCAATAAGGGGACAAGATACTTTCAAATCTTGGTGGGAGGAAGGCTTTTGTTTGTGCTTTTTGTTTTGGGGGTTGTTTGCACTTGGGACTAACAGGGACCAGACATCAATCCATGCTCGCCAAATCTTTCCGAACCAGTCTCTCATATTTCAAACTTATATGTAATAGCCAAGCAAGACGTGTTAGTTTTATTTTTGTTTTTGTTTTCTCAACTTGTAAATGTTCCTTTTTGCTGAGAGGATTTTACCTCTGTTTGCTGTAACTTTGAACCTAAGGCCAAAGGGGGTTTCCCTGGGCTCTTTGAATCTGATTACCCTGTAAAGTTATTTTCCATCCTGATTTTACAGAGATGATTTTTACCTTTCTTTCTTGAATTAAACACCTTCTTTTTAAGAACCTGATTGATTTTTGCTGTTTTAAGATCCAAGGGGATTGGATCTGGACTCACCAGGAATTGGTGGGGGAAAGGAGGGAGGATGATTAAATTCTCCTTGTGTTAAGATCCAAGGGGTTGGATCGGTGTTCACCAGGAACTTGGTGAAAAAGTCTCTCAAGACTATCCAGAAAAGGGAGCTAGTACTGGAGAGTGGTGGCAGCAAGACCAGATCTAAGCTGGTAGTTAAGCTTAGAGGTGTTTATGCAGGTCCCCCCATCTGTACCCTAAAGTGCAGAGTTGGGAGAGGAACCTGAACAGTTGCTTTATCTAAAGTGATTCCCAGTGGCTGCTGTTTCCCTCTCACCATGGCTGGAGCTGCTTGAGCAGCTTATTCAGCTTGTGGTGTCCCAGCTAAAGATGCCATGAGCCCAGGAGAGCCTGACAGCTCAGCGGGGGTGGGGGAGGGGGGGTGTTAGCTGCCAGGCAGCAAAGCAGAGAGCCCAGGCTAGTTCCTAGATGCTTCACGGGGGCCAGCTCCCATTCCTACCTTTTTACTTTAGAACAAACTCACAAGAGAAATACACGCAAAACTAGTTTTCCTGACTTGTGAGGCTGCAGAGTCAGCGCAGCCAGGCCAGGCCACGGAGCCACCCCAGCACATGGCCCACCGGGGGTGCCCTCCTTGGTATCACGTCTCTGACTGGGGGGGCATTGGCAGCTGCATCTCTCTCACCCTGAACCAGGTCATGCCTCGGAGATGGCTGCTGTGTTCTGGTGTGACAAGCAAACGGAAAAGCCCTTTAAAGCCCTGGTGGTTTCCATAGGAACCTCTCCCTTCTGAAGCAGCTGGGGAGAACTGGTTTCCTCCCTTTCCTGGGGGATGGATTTGGATACCGCACAGAAATGGGCTGGCCCCTCCCTGCCCCTCAGCAGGCCTTTGAGACCATAGGGCCTGGACTGGAGTGCAAGGTTCCCGGAGGGGTCTCCCGAGAGTCCCATAGGGTGTGTCCCTTCCCTGCCTTTAGAAAGAGGCTGCAATGCACAATCCTCACGTTCCCTGCTCCCCACTACTGCCCAGTCCCACGCCCCTAGGTGAGGTCTGTTCACTGCACTGCCCCAGCCAAGTCTTGCCCTAGTATTCCCCCCCTCCCTCCGTCTCTCTGGGGTCATCGCTACTCTGCTGCTGTATATCCCAGGTGCCATATGCAGAGGGTAAAGGACCTGGCCCTGGCATTGCCCCCAACTCCTGTCTCAGATGCACCCCCCCCCTCCCCCGGCTTGCTGCTCCTGCTTTGCACCACATTTCCAGTGAGATCTGGGCCAGGCTGGCTCTGCTCGGTGGTGCACATTCCTGGGTGCTGTGGGCATGACTCCTCTGTCCCTGTACCCACTGCCCAGGGGCACAGGGAAAGAGTCTGCACTGCCCCGTGCTAGCCAGGGAGAGTGAGCGGTCAGTGGCCTGCCCCTCGCTCAAAGTGACCCTGGAGATCAGTGCCAGCAGCGGAGGATAAACAAACTCTGGTGGTAGGTGCTGCCAAGGGTGCTATTTATAAAGGCTGAGTCAGGCCTGTGCCTGACCCAGCCAGCCAGCCCTGAGCAGCCTGCATCTGGGAGCAGCCCAGCAAGGACACACCACTGAGCCAGGAGCTCTGGGGCTGCAGCAGCAGCAGCAGCCAACTGCCACTTTATAAAGCCAAGGCTCACCCCGTGCGTCCCCTCCCCATGACGGGCTACCACTGCCCCTTCAGCTCTGCACTGCAGCCGGACGAGGAGCTGGTGGGCAGGCGGACACACACCAGGCACATGGACCAAGGCCTGGCGGCCCCAACGCCCAGGGGCTGGGGATTCAGCAGCAGCCGTATGGAGCCGATCGAGTGCCGAGATGTGTTGGTGCAGAATGCACTCTTCACTGGGGACCTGGAGGCGGTGCGGAAGCATTTCACTGACAGCGCTGCCGTCAACCTCATCATTGAATCCAAGGGTGACGAGCTCCGGTGGACCAGCCGGAAACTTGGTGAGAGCAAGCACCTGGGGGACAGAGTGCTTGTGGGCGGGGGAGAGGGCATGCTAGGGCGGAGTGCTAGTGGGTGGAAGTACTGGGGGACTATGGGTGGGGAGGAAGGGCTGGGGGGTGTCAAGGGGAAGGGAGTCCAGGGGGATGTGTGCTGGGGGCAGAGGGAGCGCCAGAGGGTGATGAGGGAGTGCTGAGGGGTGGGGAGAGAGCTCTAGGGTGTTTTATTTCCAACCCAGGTCCCCATCCCAGGCTCTAGGGCTACGTCCACACTGCAGACTAGGAGTGTGACTCCGCTTGTGGCCACATACACCCCTAGCTCTCAACGAGCTAGCACCAGTAGCTGTAGTGGTATGGCCATGGCAGCACTGGCCTGCTGAGCTGTGCCAAGAACACACAGTGATTTCAGGCAGGTTTATACTCTGCACCGCTCAGCCGTGGCTGCACGCTATTGATACTCAGGCCAGCTTGACGGTAGAGTGCCCAGCGTTTCCAGTGCTGTCACGCTGGGATAGGGTGACCAGACAGCAAGTACGAAAAATCAGGATGGGGGGTGGGGGGTAATAGGAGCCTATATAAGAAAAAGACCCAAAAAATCAGGACTGTCCCTATAAAATCGGGACATCTGGTCACCCTACGCTGGTAGTGGAGTACACTCGAAGGTATCACAAGATCCTGGTGAAGGAGCATAGGCGCCGCTCAGCAGCCACGGGGCTGGCCGGGGCCACCGCTCTGGTGGCCCTGGGGCTGGCAGCTGTTCAGTGGGGCTGTGGGCCGATCAACTATGGAGCGGGCTGCCCCACCCTTCAACTGCTCAGTGGGGCTGCCCCTCCACTGGCTCCTCTCTGCCCTGACCCTCCCTCACTGCCCTTAAAGCAGTAGGGGGCAGAAAAGAGGGAGGCTTTGGGGGATGGGGCAGAGTGGAGGCAGGGCCCTGGGGGCAGAGTGGGGATGGGGCTGGTTTGGGGCACCCATTGGCAAAATGAAAAGTCAGCACCTATGCAGGAGGGGGTTAATAGAACATATGTAGGGCTCTATCAAATTCACAGTCCATTTTGGTCAATTTCATGATTGTAGGATTTTAAAAATCATAAATGTCATGATTTCAGCCATTTAAAGCTGAAATGTCAGTGTTGTAATTGTATGGGTCCTGACCCAAAAGAGGGTTGTGAGGGGCTCGCAAGGTAATTGGAGGGGTGCGTGCAGTACTGCTACCCTTACTTCTGTGCTGCCTTCTGAGCTGAGCAGCTGGAGAACAGCGGCTGCTGCCAGCAGCAGTATAGACGTCAGGGCCGGCTCCACAGTTTTTGCCGCCCCAAGCAGAAAAACAAAAGAGCTGCGATGGCGATCAGCTCTACGGCCGCCGCTTCAGTCTTCGATGGCAGTTCGGGACTGAGAATACAGCTGTGATACAGTCAGCTGTCATGGAGTCTCATTGTCTGGGTTCTGCCTCAGACTTTAAATAGCTTCCAGTGTTACCTGCATGCCAGGGATCCCCACCTTTACCTTCCATGGGCTCAGGCTGTCACCGGGCTAATTTAGACACCCCCCACTCTTACCCAGTTCCTAGGGCTCAGGGCATAATCTTCTGCAGGGTTGTGGGGCCTTTCACTACTGAAAAAGCCTTACACAGTAAATCCTTAACCCAGAGGTCCCCAAACTGTGGGGCTGCCCCCAGGGGGGCACGGAGGAATGTCCGTGGGGCATGGACGGCAATGCCCGGGCCAGCCCTCATGGGGGAGCGGGAGGGTGAGTGCCACTTAGACCCTCCCCACTCCCAGCTGCGTTCCTGGCCCTGGCCACAGCCCCCAACCTCAGCCCCTGGTCACAGCCCCACTCTCAGCCCAGCGTCACCCCTAGCTGTGACCCCAGCCCCTTACCCCTGTCCACCCCCCCCCCAGCCATGGCCCCACCCCTGGCCCCAGCTCTGCGAGGCATGCAGACAGCAGTAAGGATGAACACGACCCTCAAAAGTTTGGGGACCTCTGCCTTAATCGCTATTTATTAACAGTTACCAAACCAGACTGTGCACACTAAACCTACAGTGGTCACCACTCCCAATAAGGCAGAGGAGCTTCTCTTGATGGCCAGTCAGGATATCCAGCGTCTGCACGGTGTCATCGGCAGGGTGCTGAGGTCTGGCCGCTCTGATCTTCGGGGCTGGGGCCTGGAGCTGGTCCCCAAGAACTTCCTTTTAGACCCCAGCTGATACAGTGACACTTGAGTCCTGCTTAGCTGCCCCTTAACCAGCCATTGTAAACCCAAGTACTACAAAACGATCATTTCACCAATCCTAACATATTGCGAAACAATTCTTTAACCAGTCAGAGTCCACCACTTTAGTTGATTTGCCTCTTGCAAAGTTAGTTATGCAACAGACAGAACCTATCAAAGACCCCAACTGAAACCACAGAGCTGAACAATAGAGCAGTAGGGACCATAAAGGCCAAACAACAAATAAGTGGGGTTTCCTACCCACGACTGTTGGTAAGTGGTTTCTTGCCAGACAGAATGCCCCAAACGGAGTTTTCTTTAACCATTTTAAGAGCTATCTGGTGATGGTGGGTGCTACTAGGACAGGAGCCTTCTTAACAGCCTGCTATGACATTTTTTGTAATGTAATTTAGATGGAATGTGGGGATGTGACTTTCTGCTTTTTAGCTCATGGCTACTGCTGTCCGAATATGGCTGCAGACAAAGGCCTCAGATCTTACACCAGCAGTTCTCAAACTTTTGTACTGGTGACCCCTTTCACACAGCAAGCCTCCGAGTGCGACCCCCCACCCGTGTAAATTAAGAACACCATTTTTTTATATTAAACACTATTATAAATGCTGGAGACAAGCGGGGTTTGGGGTGGAGGATGACAGCTCGCAACCCCAAAGTAATAACCTCGTGACCCCTGAAGGATCCCAACCCCCAGTTTGAGAACCCCTGGTGTAACCCCTTCAGTGGGCCAGAGCCCACCTGTTCCCAAGGACAGATCATGTATTCTCAAGGACTCCGAGACTGACCCTTTGCGTTCTAGCAACCGTTGTTTCTCTCTGTGGGTCTCACCAGTGAGGCCAGTCAAGATCAGATATGCCTGAGAAAGGCTTTTCCTTCTTAGGGAGCATTAAAATCCATGAGGCAAGGTCGCCTGTTCGAAAGAAGGGAGCATTTATTAGTCACCTGTCTGGGTGGGGTTGAGGCAGGGCAAGGGTGTTGCTGGTGCTGTCTAAGGGATGTTGGGACAGGGCAGGGGGTGTCGCTGGTGCTTTCTGGGGGCTGCTGGGGCAGGGTGGGGGGTGTTGGTGGTGCTCTCTGGGGGTGTTGGAACAGGGTCAGGGGAGTCGCTGACCCTGTCTGGAGATGTTGGGGCAGGATGAGGGTGTCGCTGACCCTGTCTGGGGGGTGTTGGGGCAGGGCAGGGGGTGTCGCTGACCCTGTCTGGGAGATGTTGGGGCAGGGCAGGGGTGTCACTGGTTCTGTCTGGAGGGTGTTGGGGCAGGGCAGGGGTGTCGGTGGTGCTGTCTGGGGGAGTTGGGGCAGGGCGGGGGTGTTGCAGGTGCTGTCTGGGGGGTGTTGGGGCAGGGCAGGGGTGTCACTGGTACTGTCTGGGTTGGGTCAGGGGGTGTCGCTGATGCTGTCTAGGGGATGTTGGGGCAGGGCAGGGGTGTTGCTGATGCTGTCTGGGGGTGTTGGGGCAGGGTGGGGGTGTTGCTGGTGCTGTCTGGGGGTGTTGGGGCAGGGCAGGGGGTGTCACTGGTGCTGTGTGGGGGGGTTGGGGCAGGGCAGGGGGTGTCGCTGGTGCTGTCTGGGGGATGTTGGGGCAGCGCAGAGGGTGTCGCTTGTGCTGTCTGGGGGGGTTGGGGCAGGGCGGGGGCGTCGCTGGTGCTGTCTGGGGGGGTTGGGGCAGGGCAGGGGTGTCGCTGGTGCTGCCCCTAACCCCGGCCGGTGCCCGGAGCAGCCCTGAACCCCGGCCGGTGCCTGGAGCAGCCCCGAACTCCGACCGGTGCCTGGAGCAGCCCTAAACCCTGGCTGGCCTGCCGGTGCCCAGAGCAGTCCGGGGGAGCCCCAGCTGGGGCTGAGCCTTGAGCCTGGGCCCTCGGAGGAGCTCTGAGCCCTGCCGCAGCCTGGACCCAGGGCGGCGATGTGAAGCATTAGTGGAGGTTTGGGGAAGCTTAGCCTCTCCCAGCCTCCATTGCCTGCCGCCCATGGGCAAAGGTACCATGAAACATGCTTTGAACCTTTTGTTAAAGGCATGGGAAAGGAGGACAAATCAGCGCTCCGGCCTGGGCCACACCACACGCTGGGCAGCTTGCATCTGCCTAGTCGTGCATGTGTCTCCCCCAATGTGGGTGCCCCACATGCCACTGCAGTGGCACCGCCTCCCCGAGCGGCTCTGAGCGACCGTCCATGTCCTTAGGGCAACGCAGCACGAGTGGAGACACCCTGTTACATAGGTCGACCCTTGCTGTCCTCCAGCAGCTGTCCCACAATGCCCTGCATTGACTGCTGTGGCCAGGGGCTGCAGAGACTGGGAGCACAGGCGCTGACTTTCCAAAGTGCCAGGGGGGTGCTTGACCCCTGGCTCTGATCTGGGCCTAGGGTGACCAGATGAGAAGAAGAAAATATGGGGACACATGGGGGGGGGTCTGCTGATGGAGCAAAAAAACCCCAAAAAACTGAGTGCTGCCGGCGGAGCAGCAACAACAACAACAAACTCCTCCCCCCCCCAAAACCAGTGCTGTTGGTGGAGGGAAATATCGGGACAAATTGCATCCCGACCAAAGACCAGTCGGGACACAGGACAAACACATAAATATTGGGACGGTCCCAATTTTATTGGGACGTCTGGTCATCCTACCTGGGCCTTACCCCCACTCCACACCTTCCCCCAAGGCCCCATCCCTGCCCCACCTCTTCCCACCCAGTTCTGTCCCCTCCTCTCCCTGCCCCTTCCCCCGAGCACACCGCATCCTCACTCCTCCCTCCCTCCCAGCCTCCTGCACGCTGCACAACAGCTGTTCATGGCGTGCGGAGGCGTGGGGAGGCAGGGGGAGGTGCTGATTCACGGGGCCTGCCAGTGGGAGAGGTGGGAGGGAGCTGATAGGGGGCAGCACCCACCATTTTTTCCCCGTGAGTGCTCCAGCCCCAGAGCCGGCATCTATGACCAGAAGCCCACCTCCCATTCTGAGTGTTTGGCATGCCTTGTCCTGATTGCCTGTCTTGGCGAGTACACCATTGCTGGGTGCAGCTGAGAGAGCAAATCCCCTTCCCACGGAACCTGGCTATGCCCCAAGGGCGAGCCCCACCCACAGGGAGCTCTGGGGTGGGACTCAGTGTGGCCTGGGGATCCCCCCACTGCATGAGGTCCAAGCCCAGCAGGTTTCCTCGGACAGCTGGTCCCGGTGGAGCTGCAGGAAGAGCTGGGGGGCTGAGAGAAGGAGGGGCTGATCTCCTGTGGGAGAGGGTTTGGTGGGGAGAGGTGGGGTGTGCGTTTGTCCCCCTCACAGCCCTTCTTCTGCTGCAGGGTTGTGGTCGCTGACCTACGAGCAGGAGCTCACCACCCCGCTCCACATCACGGCTGGGCGCGGCTACTTGGACTGCCTCAGGCACCTGCTGCTGAGGGGCGCTGCCGTGGACTTCGCACCTGGCGGCAAGACAGCTCTGCACGAGGCCTGTGCGGCGGCCAGAACGGACTGCGTGCGTCTGCTGCTCTCCTTCGGGGCTGACCCCAAGGCTGGCTCTGAGGCTGGCTACCAGCCCCTGCACCTCTGCAAGAGCCCAGCCTCCATCCAGTGAGTTTCCCGCATACGCAGGGCCTGTCAGCAGCCCCGCCCCAGGGCCAGGCGCCAGCCCGGGGCTGAGTGTCTGGGTGCCACAGCCCACGGGGGAGAGGCCTGCTTTCGCCCTGGCTGCCCAGGCCTGTCTGGACAGCCCAGCACAGCACAGTGTGGTTAGACAGCTGACTGCAGGCAGGGCCGTAGCAACAAAGAACGTGGCCCCCTCCGAACATATGTCCGGGGCCCCTTACAATGCAGAAACTATAAAAAACTAAACAACTAAATTAATAACATTTATCCGCCGACCGCCATTGTGAACGCAAATACACATTCTTTGAATGGGTCCAACTAAAATTTGAAACTGACCGACAGACACTGATGTAGCCAATAGCATTATGATGTATCATAATGACTTCACGGTTTTGTCAGTAAAACCGACATGGATTGTGCAATAGCGTCAATAAATGTCACTTACCTAGTTATACTTTACATTTTTTTTTGCCACTTTTATGGGCCCCCTTCCTTGCGGGGCCCCCTCCGGTTCGGAGGGTATGGAGGGCGCCCGCTATGCTTCTGACTGCAGGCTCCAGTCCCAAAGCCCGAGCTGCGCGCTGCTGAGCATGGGGCTGGCTCAGATGGCTGGGTCACTGTCTCCCCTGCCAGCAGGGCTCATGTGCCCACAGCCCCAGCGGGAGGCTAGCGAGGCCCAGCCAGCACAGACCACGTCACAGGTGGTCAGGTAGGAGCAGACCATCCACAGGCAGGGGCAGACTGAGGCACAGAGTGACGGACGTGCCCCAGGCCACACAGCAAGTCTGGGCAGAACTGGGATAGAACCCAGCAGTCCTGCTGCCCAGCCCTTGGTCCTATTTGTTGGGACCCACTGGTCTGAGTACAGGGCTACACAGGGCCCCTGGAGCCTGGGAAAGCGGGCCCAGCCACTGGGATTGTGGGAGAGGTGTGGGCACAATGGGGTGTCAGCACAGGGTGGGTGAATGGCAGGATTGAGTGATGGTCATGGGTGACTGAGGGGCTAGTAGCCAGGTAGGTAGGTGGGGGCAGGGCAGGCTGGTCTGGGGCTAGCTGAGGGTTTCGGGGGAATGGTGGGTGGTGAGGGGAATGGTTAGGGGTGGGTTAAGGGTGAGGGATAGGCAGTGGATGCATAGGGGGCTAGCAGGCAGGGGGTGGGTGGATGGGGAACAGTGGGTGATGGCTAGCAGACAGGCAGTGGGTAGATGAGGGATGGCGTGGGGAAGTGAGGGGGCTAGTGGGCAGGCAGAGGGTGCATGGGGTATGGTGGGTGATGGCTAGGAGACAGGCGGTGGGTGGATGGGGGATGGTGGGAGAAGTGGGGGGGCTGTGTGGGCAGGCAGAGGGTGGATGGAGGATGGCGGGGGAGAAGTGGAGGAGCTAGTGGGCAGGCAGAGGGTGGATGGGGGACGGTGGGGGGGAAGTGGCGGGGCTAGCGGGCAGGCAGTGGGTGGATGATGGGGGGAAGGAGGGCTAGCAGGCAGCTGAGGGGTGGATGAGGGATGTCGAGGGATGTGGGGGGGCCAGTGGGAAGGCAGTGGGTGGATGAGGGACGGCAGGGAGAAGTAGGGGGGCTAGCAGGCAGGTGGTGGGTGGATGGGGGATGGTGGGAGAAGTGGAGCGTCTAGCAGGCAGGCGGTGGGTGGATGGGAGATGGTGGGGGGAAGGAAGGCTAGGAGGCAGGCGGTGGGTGGATGGGGGATGGTAGGGGGAAGTGTGGGGACTAGCAGGCAGATGGTGGGTGGATGGCGGGGGGAAGTGGGGGGGCTAGTGGGCTGGTGGTGGGTGGATGGGGGATAGTAGGGGGAAAGGGGGCTAAGAGGCAGGCAGTGGGTGGATGGGGGATAGTAGGGGGAAAGGGGGCTAGGAGGCAGGCAGTGGGTGGATGGGGGATGGTGAGGGGAAAGGGGGCTAGGAGGCAGGCAGTAGGTGGATGGGGATGGCAGGGGAAGTGGGGGGGCTAGCGGGCAGGTGGGAGGTGGATGGGGGATGGTGGAGGGATATGGGGGGACTAGTGGGCAGGCAGTGGGTGGATGGGGGATGATGGGGGGAAAGGGGGCTAGGAGGCAGGCAGTGGGTGGATGGGGGATGGCGGGGGAAGTGGGGGGCCTAGCGGGCAGGTGGGAGGTGGATGGGGGATGGCGGGGGGATATGGGGCAACTAATGGGCAGGCAGTGGGTGGATGGGGGATGATGGGAGAAAGGAGGCTAGGAGGCAGGCAGTGGGTGGATGGGGGATGGTGGGGGAAGTTGGGGGGCTAGCGGGCACGTGGGAGGTGGATGGGGGTGTGACGATGTGGTTCTGGCAGGACCCAGCTGAGAGTGCCAATTCAGGACCAATTGCTTAAACAGGGCAGTCACAGCCCTAGGCTGGGGTTTTTCCACCTCTAAGCAAACCAAACCAGCCAGACAAAAATGACTTTGGTCTCACCCCACTGGCCAACCACAAGTCACACAAGCAATTTCCTTAGACACTCCAGTCTCCTAGTGTCACCACCAGTGCCACCCGTCCTGGGGATGAATGGTTATGAAAACCAACACCCCAGTAAAAGAAAAAGGTTCTCTCGATCCCAAAGGACCAAGCCCCAGACCCAGGTCAATATACACATCAGATCTTACCCACAAATCACGCTGTTGCCAATCCTTTAGAATCTAAAATCTAAAGGTTTATTCATAAAGGGAAAAAGATAGAGAGGAGAGCTAGAATTGGTTAAATGGAATCAATTACATACAGTAATGGCAAAGTTCTTAATTCAGGCTTGTAGCAGTGATGGATTAAACTGCAGGTTCAAATCAAGTCTCTGGAGAACATCCCCCGCTGGGATGGGTCATTCAGTCCTTTGTGCAGAGCTTCGGTTTGTAGCAAAGTCCCTCCAGAGGTAAGAAGCAGAATTGAAGACAAAATGGAGATGAGCCTCTGCCTTATATAGGCTTTTCCAGGTGTAAGAACACTTCTTTGTTCTTGCTGTGGAAAGTTACAGCAAAATGGAGTTTGCAGTCACATGAGCCAGT
This sequence comes from Gopherus flavomarginatus, assembly GCF_025201925.1. Lineage (NCBI taxonomy): Eukaryota > Metazoa > Chordata > Testudines > Testudinidae > Gopherus > Gopherus flavomarginatus. The sequence goes on from NC_066618.1 coordinate 418,108, forward strand.
CCCTGCACACCCTGCTGAGTCACAGGGCGTAACGGCCTTCACTCGATGGGACAATTGTGCAGGTGATGGTCCTTAATGGGCCATCAAGCAGGCTAAACAGAGCTGACATCAGCTTGTCTGGGATCTTTCCCAGTAACACAACACAAGTTTGAAATACAGACAGCATACAGCCAATATTCATAACTTCAACTACAAAATGATACAGACATACAGACAGAATAATCATAACCAGTAATCCGTAACCTGGTCTTAGACAACTTATATGATGCCCTTTACCTAGGATTTGGTGCCACTACAGGACCTTGGTTGCAATCCATGTTCTATATGGTCCCTGTTTATATCAATAACATCACAGGGGGATGGTGGGGGGATATGGGGGGACTAGTGGGCAGGCAGTGGTGGATGGGGGATGATGGGGGAAAGGAGGCTAGGAAGCAGGCAGTGGGTGGATGGGGGATGGCGGGGGAAGTGGGGGGGCTAGCGGGCAGGCGGTGGGTGGATGGCAGGAGGAAGGGGCTAGCAGGCAGGTAGGAGGCGGATGGGCAGAGGAGGGGAAAACACATGGCTGAGGTGTCCCATGCCCTGCAGGTGTGCGCAGCTGCTGCTGCAGTACGGTGCCAGCGTGAACAGCCAGACGGAGGAAGAAGAGGACACAGCACTGCATGTGGCGGCACGGTACGGCCTGGAAGAGCATGTCCGGCTGTACCTGTGCCATGGAGCGGGGCTGGAGGCCAAGAACGAGGAGGGTCAGACTCCTTTGAATGCCGCCTGCGCCCAGGCTCACCCACCCCAGGACATGGAGCGCTACTATCGCGTCTGCCAGCAGCTGGTGCAGAGTGGTGCCAACATTGATGCCGCGGACCGGGACCGGCAGCGCCCGCTGCACCAGGCCTGCAAGAATGCCAGCCCCCGTGTGGTGGAGCTGCTGCTGGCCCATGGCGCCAGTGTCAACATTATGAGCTACAGCGGCAACACGGCCATGCACAACATCTTGCAGGTGGCCGCCTATAAGCTGGGGCACCACCCAGAGCTCGTGGTGCGGGCGCTGCTCAACCACGGCTCCATACGCATCTGGCCCGGGGCCCTCATCAAGGTGTGGAGCTGCCTGGGGCAGCAGCAGCAGGATGGGTGCTGCGTGAGAGGAGTGTGTGAACGGGTCCCCTCCAGGAGACATTCCCTCCCCTGCTGGCAGAGTCCCTCCCCTTGTCGAGGTCTTGTTCCCTGCTGGCTCAGGGGCTTGACTTCCCTCTTGCTGCCCAGCAATTGGGGTCCAAAGACTCGCCGGCACAGCGCATCCTGCTGGTCATCTTGGGAATTAGCTCTCCAGCCTCCAGTATGCCCTCTGTAGGCCGGTGTCTCGCCTGCCCTCTCCCCTGCCCCCATTTCCCTCCCGGACCCAGGTGCCCTTAACCTGAGGGTTCTGCCCCTGCAGTACCCCCATGCTCTGGGTCTCCCCTCCCAGGAGAACCCCCAACCCTCTATCCCCTCCTTAGCTGAGTGGCTACAGCCAGTCTCCATCTAGCCGTGCCCGCCCTCCCCTGCTCACTGGGGCAGGCTGCAGTCTATCATGGCCACTTGTCATCAGCAAGGGAGTAGGACCTGCTGCCTCTGCCTATTCCTGGGCTGCACCTCCCAGCCCCAGTGCCCCCTTTGGCCTTGACCAAGGCCTCAGCCTGGGGAGTTGCCAGGCTGGAGCTCCCCAGCTCCTCTTGCCCTTTCCCAGCCCGACTCTGTCCAGAACCCTGCCCCCAGGCAGCTGGGTCCTTTTCCCTCCAAGGCAGGAGAGAGACTGTTGGCCTGGTGGCCCGACAGCTCTTTTATAGGGCCAGCCTGGCCCTGATTGGCTGCCTTTCAACCCCTGTTCTCCAGGAGTGGGGCAGCTGCCCCACTACAGGTCCCCAGACTCCAGGCACCAGCATTTGGGTTCCTTTCCCTGGCTGGGCTTCTGATTGAGGGGCCCAGCTGTGTCTCTTTAATGGCCACATTTAGGTATCTACCAGGGAAGGGCACCGCTGCCCCTTGCTGAGGTTACTATGGCCTGGGGGGCTGTGAGGGCGTGAGCTCCCAGCCCTGGCGTTGTGAGCAGCAGGGACTCTGCTGGGAAAGAGAAAGTGAGCCTGTCTCTCGGGCACTGGCCTTAGGAGATGCTCTTCGTCCATAGACCATCATCCCCCGGCTCGAGTTGTTTAGTCCTGGTGCAGTCAGTCCAGTCAGTCATTCTTCAGGAGGAGGTGTGGGCTGTGTGAGCCCAGGCTATGAGGTGGGGCGAGGCACAAAGGGTGCACGAGAAAGGCCATGCTCCGGAGAACCTGTGCTCTTGGACCAGGGCCATGGAGGGCAGGACAAAGTGGCAGGAACTCATGCTCAGCCCCTGGTCACACCAGCTGGGTCTCCCTTCCTTGCAAATGGCCCTGAGGGTGGCAGCCTGCGGGGGCGGGGTGGGGGCTAGGTGTGAGGAGAGGCCAGCTGCAGGGAGCTGCAGGTGCTGGCCACATGCAACTTCCTGGCTCTGCCCCTTTTGAAGGGAGAGTGCAGGCTTTCCCCATGCCTGGGGCTCATCCCAGAGAGTGCTGGGCTGGAGGGGCAGCATGGAAGCTGTCTGCCAGGGAGTGTGGCACCATGAGCTAGACCTCTATCACCTCCAAGCTGGGTCAGTGCCTGGGCACCTGAGATCAGCTAGGATGGGTGCTGCAGTGGATGCAGAACGTGTCGGCTGCCTGGCAAGCAGTGTCCTACCGGGAGCGCCCATGGGGCCTCCTGAACAGCCTATGACCTGCCCCCTAGCCTGCCACGCTGCCTGGCTGTGATGGGGATTGGGCAGGGCAGGAAGCGGGCAGCATACTAGGGCATGGGGCAGGGGATGTGGCATGTCCAGACCTAGAGATTGACTGGTGTGGGGAGAACTGCTGATGGGGGCAGGGGAGGGGACTGCAGAGGGAGGTGTATTGAGGGGGGATTCACATGGAGTGATATTTCCCCCTAGGGGTCTCTTGCCCTCCCTGTGTGCTGAGTGCACAGCCCTGCCACCAAGCTCCATTCATCTCCAGGCCCACGAGTTGCTGTCCGGCCTTGGTGAAGTTGGCCTGTCTGTCTGGCACTGGCCTTAGGAGGAGCTCTCCTTCTGTGGGGCATTGTCCCCAGCTCCTCCTGCATCCTCTGTGCGAGACATCAGCAAGCAAAGGGTTAACTATCTCCCTTAATTTCCTAGCAGTGCAATAATTACCCAGCCTGGAGATCTGCAGATTGCTCTCCCCTTTGGGAAAATACAGGAAAATCAACAATTAACACTAATTAATCTCCTATTAACACCAGATAATGAGGCTCACTCCTGCAGCTGGAATAGACTCTGACAGCTACTGATGGCCTGGGCCATGGGGAGTGGGAGTCGGGATGGAGAGGGAATCCACCCCCACACAGCCCTCCTGCTGCCATAACAACCCGCAGGCCTGCCACCCTCACGCACAGCCCACCGCACCCTGTGCGACATGGGCATGGCCCATCCCAGACTGGGAAAAGACACAGGTTACAGGACTTGCCCGGCTCACAGGGCGGCAGCAGCAGAGCAGGGAATCCAAGCCAGGTCTCCAGAGGCGTAGCGCGGTGCCTGGGGCGTGAGACCAGCCTTCTCCCGTCCCTTCCCCTGCTGCAGGTGTTGCGCTACTGCTGCTCCTCGCCTCGCACCATCGAGGTGCTGATCAACAGCTACGACCGCGTGCGGGTCACTGACGAGTGGGCAGAGGCTGTCCCAGCTGAGATCATGCAGGTAAGAGAACCAAGAGCCTTCAGGGACCTGGGGCTTCACCCCACAGTGCCTGGCTGACCAGGCAGGTCCCTCTGAAGGTTTGAGGGGGCAGGGAAGGTGCTAGGCAGAAGCTCTGCAGTGAAACAGGGAGAGACAGAAACCTAACGGCTGTAGGGATAAGGCTGTGACCTTTGTGCTAATAGAGCTCCTTGTTCAGTGTTGGTTGAAAGTGTCTGCCCCTGATTTGTTGCCATTGTCACATGACATGGGGTAGAGGCAGGGCCAGCTTTATGAACGTCGGAGCCTGATTCGAATAGCTGGCGGCGGGTCCGGGGCTTCAGCCCCACTTCGGCGGCGGGGGGTGTGCTCCGGGTCTTCTGCGGCACCGAAGGACCCCCCGCCACCGAAATGCCACCGAAGACCCATAGCGGACATGCCCCCCACCCACCGCCGCTGCCAGGTGAATAAAAAAATATTAAAAAGACGCCTAAAGCGTGGGGCCCTCTTAGGCGTGGGGCCCAATTCCAAGGAATTGGGGGAAGCAGCTTGAAGCCAGCCCTGGGTAGGGCCACCAGCCAGCTGTCATTGAGGAAACGTGGCCCATGCTGACCTATCTCTTCTCTCCTGACAGAAGCACCCAGATTTCTACGAGTCACTCTTCTCCCTGGGGCAGAGGCCCCGCTCCCTGCAGCACCTGGCCCGCTGTGCACTCAGGAGCTACCTGGAGGGTCGGCTGCTGCAGGTCTTGCCTGAGCTGCACCTGCCATCTTCCCTGCACCAGTTTCTGCTGCTCAGCTTTGAGGACATTCTCTACTAGGGGCCTGGAGCCAGGATTGAGCCACCTCTAAATCCTTTTCTTTATTTGCTTTGAGTTCTTGTGCCCTGCCTTGCCTGTGAAAGCCCTGCCCTGCCCAGCCCAGGTCAGCCTTGCCCTCCCCCCTCACAGCAGCCAAAGCCAGCCCTTCTGTGCCCATTCTCACCCATGCCAGCCTGGCCCCTGCCAGGTCTGCCCTTTGTTCTCCCAGCTCAGACTCCCTCTGCCCACACCAACCTGGCCCATCCCATGCCAGCTGGCTCTATTGTTGTAGCCTATGATGGGGTCCTGCCTTTCATGGGGCCATTGCACTGGCCCTGCTTTGTATTATGGAGATTTGGGAATAAATCCTGGTGTTTGTATGCCCTGGCTGGCATGTGTCCGTCCTTGTGGCCCTGGGGGCTGCGACCTGCCCCATGCTGGCGCTGGCTCTGCAGAACACATGGTGCAGGCACGGCCACAGAGGGATGCGGGGGCCATGGCTGCAGGCTGCTGCCTCCCCCTCCCTCAGTAGCTTTTCTGGGCTGTAGTTAGCACTGAGGTGTGGCAGAGCCAGTTTGGAGTTCAGCTTGATGTATTCACAGCTGCCTGAGTTTCCTGTTCTTCATGATGAATCATGTTCCCTGCCCCTCTGCTGCCTAGCATGAAGGGGCCACTTGCCACCAGCTCCTCCCAGCACCGCATCAGATGGGACCAAGGCCTTTGTGGCCCAAGGTTTGTGAAGGGCCCAAGTGACACAGTGGCTGATGGAGCCTGCTTCTGCAGGTAGCTGTGGCTCTCCCCTCAGAGGCCGCCATACATGTGGCCCTTGGTGAAGCCTGACTGGTGCCAGAGAAGTGATGTTAATTTAATCCAGGGAGGAACTGGAGGTGTTTTGCTAGGGAGGGGGGTTTCTGCTCAAAAGCACTTCGGTTCTTGGTTACGATGGAGTGTGGCAGTTTGTGTTGTGCAGCTGGGAGCCCAGTCGCTCATTCCTCTTGCTGTCTGCTCCAGGAGGGTGCATGGTTCCATCTTGGCTTGTGCAGCTGCGAGAGGTATGCAGCAGAGGCAGCAGGATTGTATGTCTATGTTCCTGAGCCAAGATTAATTATAGCACCCTTAGCAGTTCTGCTAGAATTGTCTGGGACTTGCTTGCTGGGTGAGTATTCCAAATGCTCCAAAATCTGTATGCTAGCTTGGATCAGCATGATATTTTTTGTGCTTCATGGGGATGCAGGGTGGGATTAATGATCCAAATTTGGGGTAATTTGAGCAAGGAGCTCCTGAGATACAACCCCACAAAATCATCTGGTTCCTATAAAATTGTTTTCCTGGGGCTGAAACGGTCATTCTGATCCTCCCTTAACTGATCTCAGCTCTTGGGATTTATATCTGCTAGTGCAGGGCACCTTCTGTCCCCTGGGGATGCAATATTGGAAAAGTTACTTGAGGTAAACGTTGTTGCTTCTTTTCGGCTTGAGCTAGTGACATGCCAAAGAGTGAAATGCACATGTCTAGTGAGACATGTGCATCTCTTAGCAACCGTAGGCTTTGCTGGCATTGCTGGCAGAGTATCTGCGTGGCTCAAGGTGACATGCTATGGCTGCCCAAGCAGACTCTGTTTTTACCTTAGAATTGGTGGCAGGGAAATTAGCATTAACTAGTCAGAGGGAAGATGAAAGATGCTACTAGGTAGTTAGGAAAATGTAAATGTGACTCATACTCTTCACATGTTTCTTGAACAATCAGTGATCAGAGGAAAGCACATGGCTGGGTCATTTGGTCCAGGATTCCTGATACACAGTCACACTAACAGGAGCTACTCAAAGGTGCTCCAGATGCTTGTAACAGCTTTGGTGCAGAGCTAGAGAGTGTGGAGGAGCTGGGAAGCTGGCAAAGGGGCAGAACCCCACACCCTGCAATCTTCGCCTGTGGGCCTGAGGCAGGGCCACAAATACTCTTGTTAGTGCCAGGCACAATCATACATTATGCTTTTGAAACCCAGGTCAATGACTACAGCATTGACTAACTGGGTTTCAAAAAAAAAAAAAAAGTTTTTCTACAATCCCTCAATGAATAAGGGCTTATCCTCAAAGGGACTTTTGCTGTTTGAGAGCTTGGAGTGCTGACACCTTCCCCTCCAGTGACATATTTGGGGAGGGGGAGGGAAGCCAAGCCATCTGTGCTCTGGACCCTTACTCCCCTACAAATAGCCTCCCTCCTCCACAGGTGCTCCACTAGGCCAAGGGAGGGTGCTAAGGGACTCAACTTCCTTTCCTTGCTCGGGGAAGGAACCCAGAACTCCCCACCTGCCCCGTACCGCCCCAGCAGTGGAGCAAGGACTCCAAGCTTGCCCTACCCCTGGCTGCTGCTTCTAGGGGGAAAGGAGAGATCAGTGCAGTGCAGTGGGTGTGTGTGGGGGAAAGCAAGGGATGAGTGTCAGAGCTGGGCAGTGGGTAATGTGGGGGCGGCTTCAGCTCTGCTCCCAAACTGCCTCACATTCATACCCCCCATTTCTGTCCCCCTTCAAAACATAACCCTACAGTGTTGAGTCTAGGATGGGGAACCAAGAATGAGCACAGTCAGTGCATGGCAGAGGTGCACATTGCTGAGATGGGGTTAGGAGCTGAAGACAGGCATGCTCAGGGCTTGACGCAGGCCCCTGGAGCTGGGACACTGCAGGAAGGGTGAGAACGCACATGGAGCAAATTGGAGCAGTCTGCATCTCTTAGAGGGATTCTTTCAGGCAGTGCCCATCTTCATGGGGTGTTCTTATTCTTCTGAGAACATCTCATTGAGATGAATGGGCCACTTCACACCTCACTGAGTCTGCTGTGCTGCAGATGGCTGTGAGAACCCCTTTCCCATATACTAGACCGGATTTAGGGTAAGGACTCTGTAGTGCCATTTTTCTGCCTCCTGCTAGCACATAAACCCCTCCCAGTGCACCACAGTCTCATGGCCTAGCAGTGGGGCATGGAGTGGTGAGGTGGAGGATGGAGTTGGTGTCAGAAATCAAGGCCTGCAGCTGAGCCAGTCTCCAGGCAACCTAATGCATGCAGCTCATCTGGAGTAGGTGACCTAATTGGCTACACCACCTGATTGGTTTGAAGCCTCAGCAGACTTAAGCACAGCCTCAGTCAGCACTACTTCAGTGGCTGCTTAAAACATTTACCTGCAGCTGTGACAGCACCAGTGCTTGCTTGATCCTGCCCTGCCCTGCTGCAGAGAACCCAGTTCTGACCCCTAACTTTGGCCTCCATCTCTGCTTTTCACCCTGTGCTCTGGTGCCAGCTCTAGCTGTTAGGCGGTCTGGTCACTGACTGCCTGGGAGAGTTAAGCAGAGGGGCTGTACGGTGCAGCTCAAGCAATGGCTCAATGCAGGGAATGTTGGAGAAGTGGTGGGGATTAGAAACACTTGGGTGTGGTTGGAAGGGGTTAGAGCATTGTGAAGGGTTTACAGCAGGTTCTGAAGCAGTATAAGGGAGGGTACAAGAGTTGTACTGGGGGGCTGGTATGTACCTTAACTTTGTACTGCCTGGTTTTCGTAGATTCCAAGGTAAGACAGGACCATTGGGATCATCCAGTCTGACCTTCTGTATAGCACAGTTTCAGATGGGCCAAGGGGGCCCATGCCCAGGGGCCAATGAGGGGCCCCTAGAAAAATTAGTGCCCCCATGTCCTGACCCACTTCGCCCACCCAGTGCTCCTGCTGGGGAGTGAGGGAAGCCCTTGTGCCCTGACCTAGGTCCCTGGCAGGAGCGCTGGGCAGGTGGGGCAAGCCCCCATGTCCCAACTCCATTTCCCCAGCAGGATTGCTGCAGGGGGGTCTGCAGGCAGAAGGGATGGGGAAGGGCTCCCATTTGCATTGGCCCAGGGCCTCACAAACCCCGAAAGCCACCTCTGGTACAGCATAGGCCCTAGAACGTACCCCAAATAATTCCTGGAGCAGAGCTTTTAGACAAGCATCCCATGTTCATTTAAACACTGGCAGTGATAGAGAATCCACCAACACCCTGGGTAAGTTGTTCCAAGGGTTAACTATTCTCACCAGTATAAATTTACACCTTGTTTTCGTTTTGTCTAGATTCTGCTTCCAGCCATTGGAGAATTTGGCCCTCTCTCATCTAGATTGAAGAACCCATTAGTAAATATTGGTTCCCCATGTAGATGCTAGGGCTTGAAATAAAACGAGTCCAGTGGCACCTTAAAGACTAACATTTATTTGGGCATAAGATTTTGTGAGTAAAAAATCCCCTTCTTCAGATGTGTGGCTTGAAAATTACAGATACCGGCATAAATATACTGGCAAATGAAGAGAAAGGAGTTGCCTTACAAGTGGAGAACCAGTGCTGACAAGGCCAACTCAGTGAGGGTGGATGTGGTCCACTCCCAATAATTGATGAGGAGGAGGTGTCAATACCAAGAAAGGGAAATTTGCTTTTGTAGTGAGCCAGCCACTCCCAGTCCCTGTTCAAGCCCAAATTAATGGCAAGTTTGCAAATGAATTGTAGCTCTGCAGCTCCTCTTTGAAGTCATTTTTTGAGGTTTTTTTGTTGAAGAGTGGCTACTTTAAAATCTGTTACTGAATGTCCAGGGAGAATGAAGTGTTCTCCTACTGGCTTTTGTATGTTACCATTTCTGATGTCTGATCTGTGTCTATTTATTCTTTTACCTAGAGACTGTCTGGTTTGGCCAATGTACATGGCAGAGGGGCACTGCATTGCTGGCACATGATGGCATATATCCCATTTGAATGAGCCTTTGATAGCGTGGCTGATGTGATTGGGTCCTACCATGGTGTCGCTAGAGTAGATATGGGAACAGAGCAGGCAACAAGATTTGTTACAGGGATTGGTTCCTGGGTTAGTGTTTTGGTGGTGTGATGCAGTAGGGGCTGTCTGTGTGGGGGATGGGAGAGTCGGGGAGGACTTTAGGTGAGGGACAGGATCTAAGCCTATAACCTGAGCCAGGTAGCGGGCGAGGGGGTCAGCACCTTTGCCCGGGAAGCTGGACAAAGGAAGGGGCCAGCTGGAGGAAGGGCAGTTCAGTTTCGGTTTTGGGCTGGGTGGTTGGAATTCAGGGAATCCTAAGCTGGGATCCAAAGACCCTGAACCCCCAGAAGGACTTGATTGAGGGGTCCTGGCTGTGCCTACAAGCTCTGCTGTAACCTGCATTCCTGTGGTCCAATAAACCTTCTGTTTTACTGGCTGGCTGAGAGTCGCTGTGAGTCCCAGGAAGAGGGGTGGAGGACCGGACTCCTCTACACTCTGTGACAGGTGGTGAGTAGTTGCTTCAGATTTGGGGGCTGTCTGTAAGCGAGGACTGGCCTGCCTCCCAAGGTCTGTGAGAGTGAGGGATTGTTTTTCAGGATAGGTTGTAGATCGTTGATGATGTGCTAGAGAGGTTTTAGCTGGGGGCTGTATGTGATGGCCAGTGTATTCTGTTATTTTCCTTGTTGGGCCTGTCCTGTAGTAGTCCTGCCTGGAAATGCTCCCCCAACACACTGGGGGTGAGGAAATCACATCTCTGACACTACCGAGCAGAGTTTGCATGGCTTAAACCCGCTGATCAGCAGTGACCCTAGCGGGACGTGCTGGCTGCCTACATGTTGCCAGCCGGCAAACCCTTCCCAGCCTAGGTTTGCAGAGTCCGTCCCAGAGCTATGGCTGGATGAAGGGGCCCCAGGCCTGCTGGAGCCCCTTAGCTGCTGGGAGAGGGAGCCTAGTAATGAAGGCAGCAGAGGCCCCAGGGCAGAAAGGCGCTGGTGGAAGAGAGAGGAAGAACTCGCTGGTCTTCTCCTAACCCCAGGCCATTAACCATCTGGCTTCTACTGAGGAGGCTGCTGAGGCTCGCTGGGTGTGTGAGCTCCGGGAGGAGGGTTTGCTGCGACACGGCTCGTTCTCTGCCAGACCGTTGGCTGGAGGGCTTTGCCCTGTGACTTTTGATCTGCAAGAGAGACCAGGTGGGTGAGATGATGTCCTTTACTGGTGAGAGAGTCAAGTGTTTTCACCCCACAGAGCGCTTTATTCCTGCAGTATAGGCACGGGCAGCTGCCCCGGCACACACGTGTAATTCTCCTTTGATGCCTGCTTAAGGGGATGATGACAATTCTAAGCTGAGTCATTGTTTTGACCTCTTCACCAGCTGCTGGCAGACAGCTCCCAGGGCTGTGACTGCCAGATTCACTCCTAGGGTCTGTTTGCAAGCGAGCTACCAGCCAGGCTCCCCTTCTGCCACAGGAGCAGCAGCTCTTAGCTTCCTTACCGGCTCATCCCCCCCGCAGGGCTCTGAGAGGTGCTGTCTGGCCCTTGTACCCTGCCAGCCTCTCCTCAGCTCTAGCTAGCACTCACCTCAGCCAGTCCCTGAACACAAGAAGGGCCATACTTGGTCAGACCAAAGGTCCACCTAGCCCAGTATCCTGTCCTCTGACAGTGGCCAATGGCAGGTGCCCCAAAGGGAATGAATAGAACAGGTTAGTGTGATGCAGTAGGGACGGTCTGTGTGGGGGATGGGAGAGCCGGGGAGGACTTTAGGTGAGGGACAGGATCTAAGCCTGTAACCCAAGCCAGGTAGAGGGGGAGGGGTCTCAGTACCTTTGCCTGGGAAGCTGGACAAAGGAAGGGGCCAGCCGGAGGGAGTGCACTTCAGTTTCAGTTTTGGGCTGGGTGGTTGGAATTCAGGGAATCCTAAGCTGGGGACTAAGCTTCCTGAACCCCCAGAAGGACTTGATTGAGGGGTCCTGGTTGTGCCTCCAAGCTCTGCTGTAACCTGCATTCCTGTTGTCCAATAAACCTTCTGTTTTATGGGCTGGCTGAGAGTCACTGTGAGTCCCAGGAAGAGGGGTGCAGGACCGGACTCCCCAACGCTCCATGACAGCTGGTGGCAGCGGTGGGAGCTACTACACCTCGTGGATGGCGCTTCCTGCAGTAAGTGACTCACTCACTCATGCCCGTCACCCCAATCGGGGTATGGGCCGCCAACAACAGATCTCCAGAGTCCTCTATCCTGGGCCATTCGTTCTAACTGGTTCCGGGTATAGCCCATTTTTTTGCTATCAGCCTGAAGGTCACATCGCCAGGTGTTTCTTGGACGGCCTCTTTTCCGCTTGCCTTGGGGTTCCACCGCAGTGCCTGTCTGGTGATGTTAGTTGGCTGCTTGCGTAGTGTATGTCCTATCCAACCCCACCTTCTCCTTCTGATTTCTTCCTCTGCTGGGAGTTGACAGGTCCTCTCCAAGAGGTGAATGTTACTGATGGTGTCTGGCCAGCGGATCTGGAGAATCCTTCTGAGGCAGCTATTAATGAAGATCTGGATCTTCCTGATGGTTGTTTTGGTTGTCCTCCAGGTTTCAGCTCCATACAGTAGGACTGATTTCACATTGGAGTTGAACAGTCGAATTTTTATTGCCAAAGACAGCTCTCTGGAGCTCCAGATGTTCTTGAGCTGTAAGAAGGCTGCTCTTGCCTTACCAATCCTTACTTTGATGTCTGCGTCTGTGCCACCCTGCTGGTCGATGATGCTACCTAGGTAGGTGAAGGACTGCACTTCTTCCAGGAGGCTTCCATTCAGTGTGACTGGGTCATTGCTGATGGAGTTAATCCTAAGGATCTTGGTCTTGTCCTTGTGAATGTTGAGGCCAACCTGTGATGACGTGGCTGTCACTACGTTGATCTTCTCTTGCATCTGCTGTTTACTGTGAGAAAGGAGTGCAAGGTCGTCAGCAAAGTCCAGGTCATCAAGCTGGGTCCACAACATCCACTGGATTCCGTTCCTATGCTCGTAGGTGGATGTCTTCATAATCCAATCGATGACGAGAAGAAAGAGAAGTGGTGACAACAAGCATCCTTGCCTGACTCCAGTTTGCACTTGGAAGCTGTTTGTAAGCTGCCCTCCATGGATCACTCTACAGTGTATACCGTCATATGAGTTCTTGGTCAGGCTGACCACCTTTGCTGGGATGCCGTAGTGCCGAAGGAGCTTCCAAAGGGTCTCTCGATCCACGCTATTGAACGCTTTCTCATAGTCAACAAAATTGATGTACAACGAGGAGTTCCACTCTATAGACTTCTCGACTATGATGCGAAGCATTGCTATCTGGTCCGTGCATGATCTATTCTGCCGGAAACCTGCCTGTTCATCTCGTAGCTGTGGATCGACGGCATCCTTCATTCTCTCTAAAAGGACTCGGTTGAAGACCTCTCCTGGCACCGACAGGAGTGTGATTCCTCTATAATTGGCACAGTTGCTAAGGTCTCCTTTCTTGGGGATTTTGATGAGATATCCCTCTTTCCAGTCTACCGGAATCACTTCTTCTTCCCATATCTTCTCAAAGAGGGGGTACAGCATTTCCACTGAAGCATCCAGGTCTGCTTTCAGGGCCTCTGCTGGGATGTCATCAGGTCCAGCTGCCTTCCTATTCTTCATCATGGTGATGGCTTTTCTGATCTCGTCTCTGGTTGGTTTATCGCAATTAATTGGGAGGACCTTGTTAGCTAAGTTGATATCTGGTGGATTTGGTGGTGCTGGTCTGTTCAGAAGTTCCTCAAAGTGCTCCACCCATCTGTTCTATTCCTGTTATAGACTTTCCCTGCTTGTCTTTAACGGGACGTTCTGGCTTGCTGAACTTTCCAGACAGTCGCTTGGTAGTATCATACAGTTGTTTCATATTACCGCTGTATGCTGCCTGCTCCGCTTCTGCTGCCAGTTCATCCACATACTCTCTCTTGTCCTTCCTGATATTCCTCTTCACTGCTCTGTGGGCTTCAGCATACTCTTTTTGAGCTTTGGCCTTTGCTGCTCTAGTCCTGCTGTTGTTGACTGCTGCCTTCTTCTTTCTGTCTTCTGTCTTGATCAAGGTCTCTGCTCATAGACTCATAGACTCTAGGACTGGAAGGGACCTTGAGAGGTCATCGAGTCCAGTCCCCTGCCATCATGGCAGGACCAAATACTGTCTAGACCATCCCTGATAGACATTTATCTAACCTACTCTTAAATATCTCCAGAGATGGAGATTCCACAACTTCCCTAGGCAATCTATTCCAGTGTTTAACTACCCTGACAGTTAGGAACTTTTTCCTAATGTCCAACCTAAATCTCCCTTGCTGCAGTTTAAGCCCATTGCTTCTTGTTCTATCATTGGAGGCTAAGGTGAACAAGTTTTCTCCCTCCTCCTGATGACACCCTTTTAGATACCTGAAAACTGCTATCATGTCCCCTCTCAGTCTTCTCTTTTCCAAACTAAACAAACCCAATTCCTTCAGCCTTCCTTCATAGGTCATGTTCTCAAGACCTTTAATCATTCTTGTTGCTCTTCTCTGGACCCTCTCCAATTTCTCCACATCTTTCTTGAAATGCGGTGCCCAGAACTGGACACAATACTCCAGTTGAGGCCTAACCAGCGCAGAGTAAAGTGGAAGAATGACTTCTCGTGTCTTGTTTACAACACACCTGTTAATGCATCCCAGAATCACATTTGCTTTTTTTTGCAACAGTATCACACTGTTGACTCATATTAAGCTTGTGGTCCACTACGACCCCTAGATCTCTTTCTGCCATACTCCTTCCTAGACAGTCTCTTCCCATTCTGTATGTGTGAAACTGATTGTTCCTTCCTAAGTGGAGCACTTTGCATTTATCTTTATTGAACTTCATCCTGTTTACCTCAGACCATTTCTCCAACTTGTCCAGATCATTTTGAATTTTGACCCTGTCCTCCAAAGCAGTTGCAATCCCTCCCAGTTTGGTATCGTCCGCAAACTTAATAAGCGTACTTTCTATGCCAACATCTAAATCGTTGATGAAGATATTGAACAGAACCGGTCCCAAAACAGAACCCTGCGGAACCCCACTTGTTATACCTTTCCAGCAGGATTGGGAGCCATTAACAACTACTCTCTGAGTACGGTTATCCAGCCAGTTATGCACCCACCTTATAGTAGCCCCATCTAAATTGTACTTTCCTAGCTTATCTATAAGAATATCATGCGAGACCGTATCAAATGCCTTACTGAAGTCTAGATATATCACATCCACCGCTTCTCCCTTATCCACAAGGCTCGTTATCCTATCAAAGAACATTATCAGAATAGTTTGACACGATTTGTTCTTTACAAATCCATGCTGGCTATTCCCTATCACCTTACCACCTTCCAAGTGTTTGCAGATGATTTCTTTGATTACCTGCTCCATTATCTTCCCTGGCACAGAAGTTAAACTAACTGGTCTGTAGTTTCCTGGGTTGTTTTTATTTCCCTTTTTATAGATGGGCACTATATTTGCCCCCTTCCAGTCTTCTGGAATCTCCCCCGTCTCCCATGATTTCCCAAAGATAATAGCTAGAGGCTCAGATACCTCTTCTATTAACTCCTTGAGTATTCTAGGATGCATTTCATCAGGCCCTGGTGACTTGCAGGCATCTAACTTTTCTAAGTGATATTTAACTTGCTCTTTCCTTATTTTCTCTTCTAAATCTACCCTCTTCCCGTAAGCATTCACTATACTAGACATTCCTTCAGACTTCTCAGTGAAGACCGAAACAAAGAAGTTATTAAGCATCTCTGCCATTTCCAAGTCTCCCGTTACTGTTACCCCCTCCTCATTGAGCAGTGGGCCTACCCTGTCCTTAGTCTTAGCTGTGATCCACTCTTTCTGCTGGTGTTTCTTAATTCCAAGCACTTCCTGGCATACTGACCTAAGTGTCTCTTTCACTTTCTGCCATCTGTTTAGTACGCTGTCTTCCTCTTCCTCAGACCGATCCTGTAATACTGAAAACTTATTCTTCAGCCTCAGTCCAAAATCTTCCTTGGTCTTATGGTCCTTCAGAAGGCTGATGTTGTACTTCACTCTTCTGTCCGAATCGTCTATCCAGTTCTTTTTCAGCTTCAGCTTCAATCTGGCCACCACTAAGTGATGGTCGGACGCCACGTCTGCTCCTCTTCTAACTCTAACGTCCTGCAAGGATCTTCTAAACTTCTTGCTAATGCAGACATGATCGATCTGATTTTCTGTCATGCCTGCTGGTGATACCCAGGTACTCTTGTGGATCCGCTTGTGAGGAAAGATGCTACCTCCTATGACCAGGTTGTTAAGTGCACACAAATCCACAAATCTCTCCATTCTCACTCATCTCTCCCAGAGCGTGGGTCCCCATGACTTGTTCGTATCCTGTGTTGTCAGGTCCAATTTTGGCATTAAAGTCTCCCATAAGGATGATGATGTCTTTGTCTGGGAGAATCTCTAATATTTTCAGGAGTCTGTTGTAAAAATAATCTTTGTCCTCCTCTTCGCTGTCATTAGTTGGAGCGTAGCACTGAACAACATTCATCTTAATCCTCTTCATTTTAGTTCTGAAGGATGCTGTGATGATCCTGGGACCATGTGCCTCCCAACCAATCAGTGCTCTCTGTGCCTGCTTGGACAACATGAAGCCTGCTCCCTGTGTGTGGGGTGCGTCGCTCTCTTCATGTCCTGAATACAGCAACAGCTCTCCTGTCAACAGTCGTCTCTGCCCCGCTTGTTTGTCTCGCTAATGCCTAATAGGGTCAGGCTGTTGCTTCTCATCTCTGCTGCAACCTGCGCCATCTTTCCTGACTCGTACATGGTCCTCACGTTCCATGTGCCTATGGTAATCCTCCTGGTTGCAAGAAGGGTAATCGGTTTAGTGGCTTCCTCACGGCTTTTACCACCCAGCGTCATGCATCTTCGAATTGAAGACCTTTCTTTTTCCAGGGTAAAAGTCTCTGTTGTCTCTATTGTTGGCGTTTCTGTAGCAGGTTGATTTTTTACGGGGTGGAGTTGCTAGCCTCATGCCCAACCCTCCTCCTTTATCCTGACTGGGGACAGGCAGATAGCCCCAAAGGACCTCTCTGGTGGAGTTGCAGTAAGTGACTAGGAAGCAGTAAAATGAAGGGACGGCTTCAGGGGTGATTAACCCCTGGGAGTGTGTGTCCAGTGAGAAGGACTTTGCAGTAACAGGGTAGCCCGGGGGATCACAGTGAGCGGTCCCAGAGGCGGAGGAGCCTGCAGCTCGACCCTGGCAGAGAGGTGGTGACCTCAAGAAGGGCTGGTGCACTAGGAGTCCCCCTGGAAACCGTGGAGAGCGGCGAGCACCCCGGCCTGTGAGTGGCCAGCAGGAAGATGTATGCCAAGCGACGGAAGTGCGACCTGCTGGAGCTGTGCAAGCAGAGGGGGCTGCGCAGTGGGAGACTCACCAAAGACCAGCTGATCGCCCAGCTGGAGGAGGGAGACCGCTTGAATGAATGGAGCCCTGTCTCTGAGGGAAGCAACCGGGCAGAGGCAGCGCAGGCACCAGTGTCTGTCCCCGCTAGGAGTGGTCAGCCGGTGGCTGAGGGCTTCCCGAGACCCCCCTGTCACGGAGTGTGGGGGAGTCCGGCCCTGCACCCCTCTTCCTGGACCCACAGTGACTCTTAGCCAGCCAGTAAAACAGAAGGTTTATTGGACAACAGGAACACAGGTTACAGCAGAGCTTGCAGGCACAGTCAGGACCCCTCCACCAAGTCCTTCTGGGCTTTCAGGGTGCTTGGATCCTAGCTAGGATACCCTGAATTCCGCCCACACAGCCCCAAGCCCAAACTCAAACTGCTTCACTCCTGCCACTCCCTTCCTTTGTCCCCTTCCCGGGCAAAGGTGTTGACCTTTCCCCTCCCTTACCTAGCTCAGGTTACAGGCCCTGGCATCGTCCATCCCCTAAAGTCCTCCCCTGCTCTCCCGCTCCCCACACAGACAGTCCCTACTGCATCACATCTCTCCCCCCTTCGAGACTGAACTGAGCGGGGTCACTCTGCCCAGTGACCTGGGGAAGTTCAGGGTCCCCTCTCCGGGACAACGCATCCGCTGTCAGGTTGGCACTTCCCTTCACATGGACCACCTCCATGTCATAGTCCTGCAGGAGCAGGCTCCACCTCAGGAGCTTGGCGTTGGCTCCTTTCATCTGGTGCAGCCAGGTCAGGGGAGAGTGGTCGGTGTACACGGTGAAGTGTCGCCCAAAGAGATATGGCTCTAGCTTCTTAAGGGCCCACACCATGGCCAGGCATTCCTTCTCAATGGCCGCGTAGCTTTGTTCCCGGGGTAGCAGCTTCTTACTCAGGTACACGATGGGGTGTCTCTCCCCCTTTTCATCCTCCTGCATTAACACCGCCCCCAGTCCCGTGTCTGAGGCATCGGTGAACACCATAAAGGGTTTGTCAAAATCTGGGTTTGCCAGAACTGGGTCGCTAACCAGAGCCTCCTTCAGCGCCCGGAAAGCCTCCTGGCACTGCTCAGTCCAGATCACCTTGTCTGGCTTCCCCTTTTTGCACAGTTCAGTGATGGGGCCGGCTATGGCACTGAAGTGGGGCACAAACCTTCGATAGTACCCCGCCATCCCAATAAAGGCCTGGACCTGCTTTTTGGTTTGGGGAGCAGGCCAGTCTCTGATCACCTCCACCTTGGCTGGTTCCGGCTTCAGGCAGCCGCTCCCCACCCGATGGCCCAGGTAAGATACTTCAGCCATCCCCACCTTGCACTTCTCAGCCTTTACTGTTAACCCAGCCTTTCGGAGTCGGTCCAGGACTTGTTTAACCTGGGACACGTGGTCCTCCCAGGTCTGGCTGAAGACGCAGATGTCGTCAATATACGCCACGGCAAAACTCTCCATCCCCCTCAGTAGCTGATCCACCAGGCGCTGGAAGGTGGCCGGCGCTCCCTTGAGGCCGAAGGGCAGGGTCAAAAACTCATAGAGCCCCAGAGGGGTGATAAAGGCCGATTTCAGCCTGGCATCTGCGTCCAGCGGCACTTGCCAGTAGCCTTTGGTAAGATCCATAGTGGTGAGGTACCGAGCACCTCCCAGCTTGTCTAGGAGCTCGTCAGGCCTGGGCATAGGGTAGGCATCAGATACGGTGATGGCATTGAGCTTTCGATAGTCCACACAGAACCGGATTGACCCATCCTTCTTGGGAACCAGCACTACTGGCGAGGCCCAAGGGCTGGAAGACGGCTGGATCACCCCCAAAGCCAGCATGTCCCTGACCTCTCTTTCAAGATCCTGGGCAGTTTTACCAGTGACCCGAAAAGGGGAGCATCTTATAGGGGGATGTGACCCGGTCTCCACCCGGTGGACAGTCAAATTAGTGCGTCCAGGCTGGTTGGAAAACAGCTGTCGGTGTAGATGCAGCACCTCTCTGATCTCAGCATGCTGGCCCGGGGTCAGCTGATCAGAGAGGGGAATCGCCTCCAGGGGGGAACCAGCTTTTGTCCCAGGGAATAGATCTACTAAGGGGTCATCTCCCTGCCCCTCCCAATGTCCACACACGGCCAACACCACATTCCCCCTGTCATAGTATGGTTTCATCATGTTCACAGGGTACACCCGACGGTGATGTGCCCGGTTTGACAGCTCCACCACATAGTTTACCTCATTCAGTTGCTTGATAACCTTGAAGGGGCCTTCCCAGGCGGCCTGGAGTTTGTTTCTCCTCACGGGGATGAGGACCATCACCTGATCTCCGGTAGCGAAGGCACGGGCCCGTGCCGTGCGGTCATACCAGACCTTCTGCCTCCTCTGGGCTCGGGCCAGATTCTCCCTGGCCAGGCCCATGAGCTCGGCCAGTCTTTCCCGAAAGGTCAGGACATACTCCACCACTGACTCTCCCTCGGGAGAGGCCTTCCCCTCCCATTCGTCCCTCATCAGGTCTAGGGGCCCCCCTTACCCGCCTTCCATACAACAGTTCGAAAGGTGAAAACCCGGTAGATTCCTGGGGCACCTCCCTGTACGCGAACAGCAGGTGAGGTAAGTACTTGTCCCAGTCCTGCGGATGCTGGTTCATAAATGTTTTTAGCATCATCTTCAGCGTCCCGTTGAACCTTTCTACCAGCCCGTTGGACTGGGGGTGATATGCTGAGGCCCAGTTGTGCTGGACCCCACATTTCTGCCATAAGGACCGGAGCAGGGCCGACATGAAGTTGGACCCCTGGTCCGTTAAGACCTCCTTGGGGAACCCCACCCGGCTGAAAATTGTCAGCAGCGCATCTGCCACTGTGTCGGCTTCGATAGAGGACAAGGCCACCGCCTCGGGGTAGCGAGTGGCAAAATCCACCACCACCAGGATGTATTTCTTCCCTGACCGGGTCATCTTGCTGAGGGGTCCCACTATGTCCATGGCCACCTTCTGGAAAGGTTCTTCTATGATGGGTAAAGGCCTCAAAGTCGCTTTCCCCTTGTCCCGGGCCTTCCCCACCCTCTGGCAGGGGTCACAGGATTGGCAGTACTGTTGGACATGGGTAAAGACACCAGGCCAGTAAAAGTTCTCTAGCAGCCTCTGCCTGGTGCGTCGGATTCCTTGGTGCCCTGCGAGAGGGATGTCATGGGCCAGGTACAGCAGCTTGTGACGAAACTTCTGGGGAACCACCAGCTGCCTCCTGATCCCCCATGACTCTACTTCCCCTGGGGGAGCCCATTCTCGGTACAGGAACACCTTCTCCCACAGGAACCTCTCCTTGCAACCTCTCCTCATGGTCTGTATCGCACTAAGGTCAGCCCGGTCCCGGTGCTTCCGCAAGGAGGGATCTTTCTGCAACTCGGCCTGGAACTCAGCAGCTGGGACAGGGATGGGGACTGGCTCTCTCCTGCTGGCTGGGTCTGAGGCCGCAGCCTCTCTGCACTGTGCCCCTGGGCGTTCCCCGCTCCCTGGGTTAGGGTCCTGCACCTCGGGTCGAGTACCTTCCCCGTTGTCAGGGTGCAGTGCCCTTTGCCGACTCTGACTACGAGTCACGACCAGGGCACTCTGGGTGTTACTAGGCCAGTCCTCGAGGTCCCCTCCCATTAACACATCAGTGGGCAAATATTGGTGTACCCCCACATCCTTGGGGCCCTGCTTGGCCCCCCACTTCAGGTGTACCCTTGCCACAGGCACCTTGAATGGGGTCCCGCCCACGCCCATCAGGGTCAGGTAGGTGTCGGGCACCATCCGATCTGAGGCCACCACCTCGGGCCGGGCCAGCGTCACCTCTGCGCCCGTGTCCCAGTACCCAGTGACCTTCCTCCCATCTACCTCCAGGGGAACAATGCACTCCTTCCGGAGGGGCAGCCCCGCGCCCACCCGGTAAACCACAAACCCGGAGCCTGGCGCATCCACAGGTGGTACGTTGCCAGCCCCCCTTTCCTGGGAACGTAGCCCCTCCTCCGATTGGGTTTTTACCCAGTCCACCCTCTGCGGGTTGGGTCTGCTTGGTCTGTCCCTGAGCTTGGGGCACTGGGCCCGTATGTGACCTCGTTGGCCACAGCGATAGCAGCCCATGTCTCGTGGGTCCCCTTGAGTGAGTCGGAGGGACCTGCCGCTGGATGTTCCCCTTTTGAGGGGGTTCTCCATAGGACCCCGCTGGGAGGTCCCATGATGACTCTCTCTCTGCGTTGAGGCAGGCTTGCTCCTTCGAGACTCCTCCCTGCCATCCCCTGCCCGACTGTCCACAAATTGGTCGGCCAGATGGCCTGCGTGCTGTGGGTTCTCCGGCTTCTGGTCCATCAACCACAGCCTCAAGTCGGACGGGCACTGCTCGTACAGGTGCTCCAGTATGAATAGGTCAAGCAGGTCCTCTTTAGTTTGGGCCCCAGCTGTCCACTTGCGGGCATACCCCTGCGCCCGGTTGACCAGTTGTAGGTATGTGACCTCACGGGTTTTACGCTGGCTCCGGAACTTTTTCCGGTACATCTCAGGAGTCAGCCCAAACTCGCGGAGCAGGGCCTGTTTGAACAGTTCGTAGTCCCCTGCCTCCGCCCCTTTCAGTCGGCTGTACACCTCCACAGCTGTGGAGTCCAGTAAGGGGGTGAGAACTGCGATCCTGTCTGCAGGGTCAACCCTGTGCAGCTCGCAGGCATTCTCAAAGGCCGTCAGGAAGGTATCTATGTCCTCCCCCTCCTTACGCCGGGGCAGCAAGTGCTTATCAAAGCTCTTTGTAGGCTTGGGTCCCCCCTCACTCACCGCAGCCGGGGCCCCACTGCTCGTCAGCTGGGCCAGGTCCAGCTCATGTTTACGCTGTTTCTCCTTCTCCTCCCGCTCATGTTTACGCTGTTTCTCCTTCTCCTCCCGCTCATGTTCACGCTGTTTCGCCTTCTCCTCCAGCTTTTGCCTCTTTAACTCGAGCTTCTCCCTTTCATATTCCAGCCGCGTCCGCTCCACGGATGCCGAGCGTTGCCGGGAGGATCCCCTGCTGGCCGGGGGTGTCACGGTGCCCTCGGTATACACTGGGCTCCTCCCCGCCCTTCCCCTAGGCCTAGGAAGGGGGGGTCTCGGGAAGCCCTCGTCCGCCGCCTGACCACTCCCAGCGGGGACAGACACTGGTGCCTGCGCTGCATCTGCCCGGCTGCTTCCCTCAGAGACAGGGCTCCGTTCATTCATGCGGTCTCCCTGCTCCAGCTGGGCAATCAGCTGGTCCTTGCTGAGCCTCCCTGGGTGCAGCCCCCTCTGCTTGCATAGCTCCAGCAGGTCACACTTGCGCCACTTGGCATACATCTTCCTGCTGGGCACTCACAGGCAGGGGTGTTCGCCGCTCCCCACGGTTTCCAGGGGGACCCCTAGTGCACCAGCCCTTCTTGAGGTCACCACCTCTCTGCCAGGGTCGAGCTGCAGACTCCTCCGCCCCGGGATCGCTCGCTGCAATCCCCCGGGGGACTCTGTTACTGCAAAGTCCTTCTCACTGGGCACACACTCCCAGGGGCTAATCACCCCTTCGTTTTACTGCTCCCCAGCCACTTACTGCAGGAAGCGCCCTCCACGGGGTGCAGTATCTCCCGCCGCTGCCACCAGTTGTCACGGAGTGTGGGGGAGTCCGGCCCTGCACCCCTCTTCCTGGGACCCACAGTGACTCTCAGCCAGCCAGTAAAACAGAAGGTTTATTGGACAACAGGAACACAGGTTACAGCAGAGCTTGCAGGCACAGTCAGGACCCCTCCACCGAGTCCTTCTGGGCTTTCAGGGTGCTTGGATCCTAGCTAGGATACCCTGAATTCCGCCCATCCAGCCCCAAGCCCAAACTCCAACTGCTTCCCTCCTGCCACTCCCTTCCTTTGTCCCCTTCCCGGGCAAAGGTGTTGACCTTTCCCCTCCCTTACCTAGCTCAGGTTACAGGCCCTGGCATCGTCCATCCCCTAAAGTCCTCCCCTGCTCTCCCACTCCCCACACAGACAGCCCCTACTGCATCACATCCCCCTTCCTATGCCTCCCTAGGGGAAGGGTGGGGAGGAGCCCAGCGAAAGCTGAAGGCACCGTGACCCCCCCAGCCAGCAGGGGATCCTCCCGGCGAAGCTCACCCGCCAGCAGGGGATCGTCCCAGCGACGCTCGGCATCCGTGGAGCAGAAGTGGCTGGAATGGGGGAGAGAGCTAAAACTGAGAGAGCTGGAGGATCGTGAGAGACAGAGAGAACATGAGAGAGAGGAGAGAGAGAGAGACAGAGGGAACATGAAGAACGACAAAGGGAACATGAAGAGAGACAGAGGGAACATGAAGCGAGACAGAGAAAACATGACCGGGAGGAGAAAGAGCGACAGTGTCATCATGAGCTGGAACTGGCGAGGCTGAGGAGCAGCAGGCCCCTGGCTGCGGTGAGCGAGAGGGGGCCCAGGACTGCGCAGAGCTTTGATAAGTGCATCCTGGCCCAGCGTAAGGAGGGGGAGGACATGGATGACTTCCTGGATGCCTTTGAGATGGCCTGCGAGCTGCACCAGGTAGATCCTGCGGACAGGCTCCGGGTTCTCACCCCCTTACTGGACCCCAAGGCCGTAGCATTGTACCGCCAGCTGGGGAGGAGGAGAAAGGGAACTATGAACTATTCAAGCAGGCCCCGCTGCGTGAGTTTGGGCTGACTCCTGAGATGTTCCGGGAGAGGTTCCGGGGTCAGTATAAGACCCCTGAGGTCTCATATCTGCAGCTAGCCGTCCGCATGGAGGGATACGCCAGCAAGTGGGCAGATGGGGCCCAGACGAAGGGGGACCTGGTTAAACTGCTGGTACTGGAGCAACTGTATGAGCGGTGCCCATCCGACCTGAGGCTGTGGTTGAGGGACCAAAAGCCAGAGAACCCGTGACATGCAGGGCGGCTGGCCGATGAGTTTGTGAAGTGCCGATTGGGGGGTGGCAGGGAGGAGTCCCAAAGGAACAGTCCCGCCGCGATGCAGAGAGAGAGTCATCCTGGGACCTCCCAAAGGGGGAATAGGGAGAACCCCCTCCCAAGGGGAACACCCAGTGTCAGCGACAACCTACCGGTTCGAGGGGACCAACGGGACATGAGCTGCTATCAATGTGGTCAGAGGGGCCACATACAGTCCCGGTGCCCCAGGCTCAAGGACAGACTGAGCAGACCGACCCCACACCGAGTTAACTTGGTAGAGACCCAGCTGGACGAGGGGCAGCGTTTGCAAGAAAGGGGGTTGGCCGCATATCGCCTGTGAAGGAGGGAGGAGGGCCCCAGGTCAGCTCCTCCGGGGGGTTGAATGCTCCAGGCACCGAGTTTTTGGTTTACAGGGTGGGCGCGGGGCTGCCCCTCTGGAGAGAGTGTCTTGTTCCCCTGGAGGTAGATGGGAGGGAGGTCACTGGGTACTGGGACACGGGCGCAGAAGTGACGCTGGCCCGGCCCGAGTTGGTGGCCTCAGATCGCATGGTACCCGACATCTACCTGTCCCTGATGGGCGTGGGCAGGACCCCATTCAAGGTGCCCGTGGCGAGGATACACCTGAAGTGGGGGGCTAAGGAGGGCCCCAAGGACGTGGGGGTACACCCACATTTGCCCACGGAGATGTTAATGGGGAGGGACCTGGAGGTCTGGCCAAGCAACGCCCGGGGTGCCCTGGTCATGACCCATAGTCAGAGTCGGCGCAGGGCACTGCGCCCTGACAACGGGGAAGGTACTCTGCCCGAGGAGCAGGACCCTAACCTGGTGGGGAGGGAACGCCCAGTGACACGGCTCAGAGAGGCTGTGGCCTCAGACCCAGCCGACGAGAGAGATCATGTCCCCATCCCTATCCCAGCTGCTGAGTTCCAGGCCGAGTTGCAGAAGGATCCCTGCTTGCGGAAGCCCAGGGACCTGGCCGACCTCAGTGCGGTACAGTTGTCATAGTATTTTTCCCCAATCTGAACCTTAGAGTCCAAAAGTTGGGGTACTAGCATGAATTCCTCTAAGCTTAATTACCTGCTTAGATCTGATAAGCTGCCACCAATCAGGAATTCCAGTGCCTGATACACTCTGGTCCCCCCAAAACCTCCCCTGGGGACCCCAAGACCCAAATTCCTTGAGTCTTACAACATAGGTGAATAAAACATTTCCCTCTCCTTCTCCTCCCCTCCAGGTGTTCCCTCCCCGGGCTCCTGGAGAGATATACAGATTCAAGCTCCGTGAATCTAAAACAAAGGGATTTCACCCCTCTCCCTCCCTGTTAAGTACAGACTCAATTCCCTTGAGCCTCAACAAGAGGAAAAAATCAGACAGGTCTTAAAAACAAAACTTTTAATAAAAGAAAAAAGAATAAAGAAAATCACTGTAAATTCAAGATGGAATATTACAGGGTCTGTCAGCTTCTAGAAACTGGAGAAAAAGCCTCCTCCAGCAGAAATACAATTTAAAATACTTCCAGCCAAATACACATTAGACCTCTACCAGCCAGATACACATTTGCAAATAAAGAAAACCAATTAAAAAGACTAAACCGCCTTTCTACTTGCACTTACTACTTGAATAGAAAATTAGAGCCTGTAGTACGTCCAGTCACTCTCAGATCCCAGAGAGAACAAAGCCAAACCCCAAAAACACAAACAAAAGCTTCCCTCCACAGAGATTTGAAAGTATCTTGTCTCCTGATTGGTCCCCTGGTCAGGTGTTTGGTTCCCTGTTTGTTAACCCTTTAGAGGAAAAAGAGACATTAACCCTTAACTATCTGTTTATGACAAGAGTCCACGGGGAGAGGTTGCAAGGAGAGGTTCTTGTGGGAGAAGGGGTTCCTGTACTGAGAATGGGCTCCCCCAGGGGAAGTAGAGTCATGGGGGATCAGGAGGCAGCTGGTGGTTCCCTAGAAGTTTCGCCACAAGCTACTGTACCTGGCCCATGACATCCCTCTCGCAGGGCACCAGGGAATCCGGCGCACCAGGCAGAGGCTGCTAGAGAACTTTTACTGGCCTGGGGTCTTTACCCATGTCCGACAGTACTGCCAATCCAGTGACCCCTGCCAGAGGATGGGGAAGGCCCGGGACAAGGGGAAAGCGGCTTTGAGGCCTTTACCCATCATAGAAGAACTTTTCCAGAAGGTGGCAATGGACATAGTGGTACCTCTCAGCAAGGAGACCCGGTCGGGGAAGAAATACATCCTGGTGGTGGTAGATTTTGCCACGCGCTACCCCTAGGCGGTGGCCTTGTCCTCTGTCGAAGCAGACACCGTGGCAGATGCGCTGGTAACCATTTTCAGCCTGGTGAGGTTCCCCAAGAAAGTCTTAACGGACCAGGGGTCCAACTTCATGTCGATCCTGCTCCAGTGCTTGTGGGAGAAATGTGGGGTCTGGCAAAACTGGGCCTCAGTGTATCACCCCCAGTCCAACGGGCTGGTGGAAAGATTCAATGGGACGCTAAAGATGATGCTAAAAACATTTATGAACCAGCACCCGCAGGATTGGGACAAGTACTTACCTCACCTGCTGTTCGCGTGCAGGGAGGTACCCCAGGAATCTATCAGGTTTTCACCTTTCGAACTGTTATATGGAGGGCGGGTAAGGGGACCTGGACCTGATGAGAGACGAATGGGAGGGGAAGGCCACTCCCAAGGGAGAGTCAGTGGTGGAGTATGTCCTGACCTTCCGGGAAAGACTTGCCAAGCTCATGGGCTTGGCCAGGGAGAATCTGGCCCGAGCCCAGAGGAAGCAGAAGGTCTCGTATGACCACATGGCGCGGGCCCGCGCCTTCGCCACCGGGGATCAGGTGATGGTTCTCATCCCCATGAGGAGAAACAAACTCCAGGCTGCCTGGGAAGGGCTCTTCAAGGTTGTCAAGCAACTAAATGAGGTAAACTATGTGGTGGAGCTGTCTAACAGGGCACATCACCACCAGGTGTACCATGTGAATATGATGAAGCTATACTATGACCAGGGAAAGGTGGCGTTGGCCGTGTGTGGACATTGGGAGGAGCAGGGAGATGACCCTTTAGTGGATCTATTCCCTGGGACAAAAGCTAGTTCCCCCCTGGAGGCAATTCCCCTCTCTGATCAGCTGACCCTGGCCCAGGACGCTGAGATCAGAGGGGTACTGCATCTATACCGACAGCTGTTTTCCAGCCAGCCTGGACGCACTAATTTGACTGTCCACCGGGTGGAGACCGGGTCACATCCCCCTATAAGATGCTCCCCTTTTTGGGTCACCGGGAAAACTGCCCAGGACCTAGAAAGAGAGGTCAGGGACATGCTGGCTTTGGGGGTGATCCAGCTGTCTTCCAGCCCTTGGGCCTCGCCAGTGGTGTTGGTCCCCAAAAAGGACAGGTGGATCCAGTTATGTGTGGACTATCGAAAGCTCAATGCCATCACCGTATCTGATGCCTACCCTATGCCCAGGCCTGATGAGCTCCTAGACAAGCTGGGAGGTGCTCGGTACCTCACCACCATGGATCTTACAAAGGGCTACTGGCAAGTGTTGCTGGACACAGATGCCAGGCTGAAATCGGCCTTTATCACCCCTCTGGGGCTCCACGAGTTTCTGACCCTGCCCTTCGGCCTCAAGGAAGTGCCGGCCACCTTCCAGCGCCTGGTGGATCAGCTACTGCAGGGGATGGAAAGTTTTGCTGTGGCGTATATTGACGACATCTGTGTCTTTAGCCGGATCTGGGAGGACCACGTGTCCCAGGTTAAACAAGTGCTGGACCGACTCCGAGAGACTGGGTTAATCGTAAAGGCTGAGAAGTGCAAGGTGGGGATGGCTGAAGTATCTTACCTGGGCCATCGAGTGGGGAGCGACTGCCTAAAGCCGGACCCAACCAAGGTGGAGGTAATCAGAGACTGGCCCACTCCCCAAACCAAAAAGCAGGTCCAGGCCTTTATTGGGATGGCGGGGTACTATCAAAGTTTTGTGCCCCACTTTAGCGCCATAGCCGCCCCCATCACTGAGCTGTGCAAGAAGGGGAAGCCAGACAAGGTGGTCTGGACCGAGCAGTGCCAGCAGGCTCTCCGGGCGCTGAAGGAGGCTCTGGTTAGTGGCCCAATTCTGGCAAACCCAGATTTTGACAAGCCCTTTACGGTGTTCACCGATGCCTCAGACACGGGACTGTGGCCGGTGTTAATGCAGGAGGATGAAAAGGGAGAGACATGTCCCATCATGTACCTGAGCAAGAAATTGCTACCCCGGGAGCAGAACTACGCGGCCATCAAGAAGGAATGCCTGGCCATGGTGTGGGCCCTTAAGAAACTGGAGCCATATCTCTTTGGGCGACACTTCACCATGTACACCGACCACTCTCCCCTGACCTGGCTGCACCAGATGAAAGGAGCCAACGCCAAGCTCCTGAGGTGGAGCCTGCTCCTGCAGGACTATGACATGGACGTGGTCCATGTGAAGGGAAGTGGCAACCTGACAGCGGATGCGTTGTCCTGGAGAGGGGACCCTGAACTTCCCCAGGTCACTGGGCAGAGTGATCCCGCTGAGTTCAGTCTCGAAGGGGGGAGAGATGTGATGGAGTAGGGGCTGTCTGTGTGGGGGATGGGAGAGCCGGGGATGTCTTTAGGTGCGGGACAGGATCTAAGCCTGTAACCTGAGCCAGGTGGGGGGGAGGGGTCTCAGCACCTTTGCCCAGGAAGCTGGCCGGCTGGAGGAAGTGCAGTTCAGTTTCAGTTTTGGGCTGGGTGGCTGGAATTCAGGGAATCCCAAGCTGGGGACTAAGCTTCCTGAACCCCCAGAAGGACTCGATTGAGGGGTCCTGGCTGTGCCTACAAGCTCTGCTGTAACCTGCATTCCTGTTGTCCAATAAACCTTCTGTTTTACTGGCTGGCTAAGAGTCACTGTGAGTCCCAGGAAGAGGGGTGCAGGGCCGGACTTCCCATGCCCCGTGACAGTTAGCATCAAGTGATCCATGCCCTGTCACCCAATCCCAGCTTCTGGCAAACAGAGGCTAGGGACACCATTCCAGCCCATCCTGGCTAATAGCCATTGATGGACCTGTCTTCCATGAATCTATCTAGCTCCCTTTTGAACCCTGTTATAGTATTGGCCTTCACAATACCCTCTGGCAAGGAGTTCCACAGGTTGACAGAGCATTGCATGAAAAAATACTTTCTTGTGTTTGTTTTAAACCTGCTACCTATTAATTTCATTTGGTGGCCCCTTGTTCTTGTATTATCAGAAGGAGTAAATATCACTTCCTTATCTACTTTCTGTATACTACTCATGATTTTATAGACCTCTATCATATCCCCCCTTAGTCGCCTCTTTTCCAAACTGAAAAGTCCCAGTCTTATTAATCTCTTCTCATATGGAAGCCATTCTAAACCCTTATCATTTTTGTTGCCCTTTTCTGAACCTTTTCCAATTCCAATATATATTTTTGAGATCGGGCAACCACATCTGCACACAGTATTCAAGAAGTGTGTGTACCATGGATTTATATAGAGGCAATATGATATTTTATGTCTTATTATCTATCCCTTTCTTGATGATTCCCAATATTCTGTTCACTTTCTTGACTGCCGCTGCACATTGAGTGGATGATTTCAGAGAACTATTCACAATGACTCCAAGATCTCTTTCTTGAGTGGTAACAGCTAATTTAGACCCCATCATTGTATATGTATAGTTAGGATTATGTTTTCCTATGTGCATGACTTTGCATTTATCAACATTGAATTGCATCTGCCATTTTGTTGCCCAGTCACCTAGTTTTGTGAGATCCTTTTGTAGCTCTTCGCAGTCTGCCTGGGACTTAACTATCTTGAGTAGTTTTGTATCATCGGCAAATTTTGCCACCTCACTGTTTACCGCTTTTTCCAGATCATTTATGAATATGTTAAATAGGACTGGGCCCAGTACAAACCCCTGGGGGATCCCACTATTTACCTTGCTCCATTCTGAAAACTGACCATTTATTCCTACCCTTTGTTTCCTGTCTTAACCAGTTACCAATCCATGAGAGAACCTTCCCTCTTATCTCATGACAGCTTACTTTGCTTAAGAGCCTTTGGTGAGGGACCTTGTCAAAGGCTTTCTGAAAATCTAAGTACACTGTATCCACTGGATCCCCCTTGTCCACATGCTTGTTGACTCCTTCAAAGAATTCTAGTAGATTGGTGAGGCATGATTTCCCTTTACAAAAACCAAGTTGACTATTTCCCAACAAATTATGTTCATCTATGTGTCTGACAATTTTTTGTTCTTTACAATAGTGTCAACCAATTTGCCCAGTACTGAAGTGAGGCTTACAGGTCTGTAATTGCTGGGATCACCTCTGGAGCCCTTTTTGAAAATTGGCATCACATTAGCTATCCTCCAGTCACCTGGTACAGAAGCTGATTTAAATGATAGGTTACAGAGTGTAGTTAGCAGTCCTGCAATTTCACATTTGAGTTCCTTCAGAACTCTTGGGTGAATCCCATCTGGTCCAGGTGACTTATTGCTGTTTAGTTTATCAATTTGTCCCAAAATCTCCTCTAATGACACCTCAATCTGGGACAGTTCCTCAGCTCTGGCACTCAAAAAGAATGGCTCAGGTGTAGGAATCTCCCTCACATCCTCAGCTGTGAAGACCGATGCAAAGAATTCATTTAGTTTCTCCACAATGGCCTTATCGTCTCTGAGTGCTCCTTTAGTACCTTGATCGTCCAGTGGCCCCACTGGTTGTTTAGAAGGCTTTCTGCTTCTGATGTATTAAAAAAAAATTTTGCCATTACTTTTGGAGTCTTTGGCTAGCTGTTCTTCAAATTCTGTTTTGGTCTTTCTAATTATATTTTTACACTTCATTTGCTGGAGTTTATGCTCTTTTCTATTTTCCTCATTAGGATTTATCTTCCACTTTTTAAAGGATGCCTTTTTGCCTTTCACTGCTGCTTTTACTTTGTTTAACCATGGTGGCACTCTTTTGGTTCTCTTCCTATGTTTTTTAATTTGGGGTAAACATTTAAGTTGAGCCTCTATTATGATGTCTTTAAAATTTCCACACAGCTTGCAGGGATTTCACTCTAGTCACTGTACTTTTTAATTTCTGTTTAACAAACCTCCTCATTTTTTGTGTAGTTCCCCTTTCTGAAATTAAATGCTCTAGTATTGGGCCACTGTGGAGTTTTCCCCACCACAGGAGTGTTAAATTTAATTATATTATGGTCACTATTACTGAGTGGTCCAGCTACATTCACCTCTTGGACCTGATCCTGTGCTTCACTTAGGACTAACTCAAGAATTGCCTCTCCTCTGGTGGGTTCTAGGACTAGCTGCTCCAAGAAGCAGTCATTTAAGGTGACAAGAAATTTTATTTCAGCATCCCAGCCTGAGGTGATATGTACCCAGTCAATATGGGGATAATTGGAAACCCCCCATTATTATTATAGAGTTTTTTATTTTAATAGCCTCTCCTTTTAATGCTCTCCCTGAGCATTTCAGAGTCACTAACACCATCCTGGTCAGGTGTAGGGTGACCAGATATCCCAATATTATCGGGACTGTCCCGATATTTAACCCTTTGTCCCGCATCCCAATCAATGTATGATCGGGATGCCATTTGTCCCAATATTCAGGTATGGAGGTGAGCTGGAGGGAGGCACTGACTCCGTGGGTGCTCCAGGGTTGGAGCACCCATGGGGAAAAATTGCAGTCAAGCTCTGCCCCCCCAGCACTTCCCAATGCCTAAGAGCTGTTTGGCGGTGTTTAGTGCTTTCCAGGATGGAGGAGGAGGAGGAGCAGGGATGTGGCGCTATCAGGGGAGGAGGTGGAGAAGAGGCAAGGCAGGGGTGGAGACTTAGGAGAAGGGGATGGAATGGGGGAGGAGTGAGGGCGGATGCTTGGCCAGGAAGAGGCGGGGGGTGGACAAACATCCACCTGGCAGAAGGGAAGTTGGACCGGAGGGGTGAGTGGCAGGTGGTGGAGTGAAGAGGCGAGTGAGCGGCGGGCAGGAGGGTGGGGTGAGGATGTGTGTAGGGGGTTGGGGACTGAGGAGGGATGCAGCAAGCCAGCAGGGGCTTGGGGGATGAGGCAGGGTGTGGGGGGGGGGGAGCGGGGAGGGGGCGGGACCTGGGACAGAGTGGGGAAGGAACGAGGGTGGACTGTGTTCAGGGCTAATGGCACCCCAATGTGTCCCAATATTTTAGTGTTGTGATCTGGTCACCCTAGTCAGGTGGTCTGTGATATAGCCCTACTGATATATTCTTATTTTTCAAGCATGGAATTACTATCCATAGAGATTCTTTAGTATAATTTAGTTCATTTAAGATTTTTACTTCATTTGATTCTAGGCTTTCTTTCACATATAGTGCCACTCCCCAACAAGCACAACCTGTTCTGTCCTTCCAGTATATTTTGTACCCTGGTATTGGTGTCCCATTGATTATCCTCATTCTGCCAGGTTTCTGTAATGCCTATTACATCAATATCGTTATTTAATACGAGGCACTCTAGTTCACCCATCTTATTATTTAGAGCATTGGTATAGAAGTGTTTTAAAAACTTGTCATTTTTTGGCTCTCCCCTATTGCATAATGTAATTGAATGGGACTTTTTTCATTTGACTGTTTCTCATCAGATCCTACCTGTATTTTATCATTTTCCATCCTCTCCTCCTTATTAGGACACAGGGAATCTCCATTTATAGATCCTCCCCGAAGGGATGTCTGAACCACATGCTCCTCTGCACCTGTCGGCTTTCCCCCAGCCCTTAGTTTAAAAACTGTTCTACGACCTTTTTAATTTTAAGTGCCAGCAATCTGGTTCCATTTTGGTTTAGGTGGAGCCCCTCCTTCCTATACCATCTCCCTGTCTCCCCAAAGCTTCCCCAGTTCCTAATAAATCTAAACCCCTTCTCCCTCCACCTTCATCTCATTCACGCAGTGAGATCCTGCAGTTATGCCTGTCTAACTGCCCCTGCGTGTGGAACTGGAAGCATTTCAGAGAATGCCCCCATGGGGGTCCTGGACTTCAATCTCTTACCTAGTAGGCTAAATTTGGCCTCCAGGACCTCTCTTCTATCCTTCCCTGTGTCACTGGTACCTGCAGATACCATGACCACTGGCTCCTCCCCAGCACTACACATAAGCCTATCTAGATGTCTCGAGGGATCTGCAACCTTTGCACCAGGCAAGCAAGTCACCATGCAGTTCTCCTGATCATCGCAAACCCAGCTATCTATGTTTCTAATGGTTGAATCACCCATTACTAATAGCTGTCTCATCCTAATAACTGGAGTTCCCTCCCCCGGAGAAGTATCCTCAGTGTGAGAGGATACCACAACATCATCTGGCCAAGGGGGATTTCTCAGGATAAAAATGCAGGTCACTCTGCTGAGCGGGGTCCCTCCCTGTGTGAGCTGTCTTTGAGAGGGTGGTGCAGCCCTGGGATAAAGCACTTGTACCCCACAGGTTTGCACAGCAGTGTTTGGTGTAAACACGGGAAGAACCAGTGGGAAGATACACACTTCTTGTTCTTGGTTTTGTTTTGTTTTTTGTTGAGGGGTGAGGGAAGCTCTGACTACCTGGCAGCTTGTCTGAGCTGGAAGGGATGACTCTGCTGGATGGGCCAGAATCAGCCAGAAAATGGGTATGGCAGGCATTCAGCATGTTCACTAGTTGTTCGAAGCTACTTAGGTGATTTCCATTGTGGTCAAGGAGCCTGGCAGGACACACCCAGTATCTGAGTCCAATAGGAACTAAAGTAGAGATGGAGGAGCAGCAGCCGGACTAGAACTCAGTGGTGGAGCAGTGCAAGGACCAGAGGGGTCTGCTATGAGGCTTGGGTTTCAGGGACTTTGCAGGTTTGTTGGATTTAAATGGCTGGTTCCCTCACTCCGCTGGGGAAGATGATTACTAGAACTGCTGCAAAGACCCAAGGGAGTGGAACGATCACTTGTTTCCCAGCTGTAAGGAGCTGATCACCCACTAAAGGGTTTGGACATCGTTCTACATGGAAAGGAAAATCTGCCCGGAGACCTGTCCTACAGGGATATGCTGGTTCCTAATTATCTCTTGCATTGTGCTTGTGATAGTAACAAGCGCTAAACCGTGGGGAAAGACCCCGGAAGCGATGTCTTTAAAACATTGTTACTGACACTAGCCCCAGTCATGTCACCGGTTAAACTGTTAGTGTGTTATTGGGGCCAGACCCAACTCCACTAAGTGGGCCAACAGGGCCCATGCAGACCCCATTCCCTGGCAGGAATGTCGGGGGGAGGGGGGCATGGGAAGCCTCCATACCCCAACCCCATTTCCCCAGCTGAAGCACTGGGGGAGGGGCGGGGGGATGAAGGTGGAAGGGGTGGGCCTTGCTCTGGCCCAGAGCCCCACAAAACCTTAAACTGCCTCTGCAAACAACTCTAGGAAACAAATATCCCAGGAGGGGAGGGGGGAACTTTTACTGGGTGCGGGTGGAGAAGGGTGCAGATTATCTGCAGTCTGTAGGAAGAGGAGAGGGTCACAAAAGCTCTCGAGGGAAGCGGAGAGGGGGGTCTGAGTAGGACGGTGGAGGGTCTCACAGGGTGGATGATCTATGGGAGGGGGCTCCAAGGGGACTCTGGCGGAGGTTTATGGGCATAGGGGGGTCTCTGAGGCTCCTCACTAGAAGGAGGTCTCTGGGGAGGGGGGAGATCTCAGGGGGCGCTCATTGGGAGGCGTTCTCTGAGGGAAGGGGTCTGCGATAGCTCTGGGGGAGGTGCTCACTGGGATGCAGGCATGTGCAGGAGGAGGGGTCTATGGGGAATTTGCTTTCTGGGAAGCAGCCTTGCAGGGGTGTGGAAGCTGTCTCTGGGGGAGCTTTCAGAGAGGAGTCAGGAGGATGGTCACAGTGGGGGGGGGGGTGTCACGGAATCAGGGGCAGCTCTAGTCATTTTGCCGCCCCAAGCACAGCAGGCAGGCAGGCAGCCAGCCAGCCAGCCAGCCTTTGGCAGCTTGCCTGTGGAGGGTCTGCTGGTCCTGCGGCTTTGGCGGACCCTCTGCAGGCACGCCTGTGGGAGGTCCGCCAAAGCCGCAGGACCAGCAGACCCTCCGCAGGCACCCAAGCACGCGCTTGGGGTGCTAGGGCCTGAGCCGCCCCTGCACGGATTCCCCAGGCAATGCTCTGGAACTGCTCCCTATGAAGCTAGTCAGGACTCTGGGGATGCCACCTCTTTCTGGGCAGACTGTCTCCAGGGCAAGAAGCTTACACAGCTTCCACCTTCCTGGGCCTGACTTCAGAGCATTCAGCTTCTGCCCCTCCGTGCACTTCCCACAGTGAGTCCACCCGGGTGGGGCTCCTGGGGCAGCCAGAGCGTCCTGCACCCCCACTTTGCAGTCAGATGTGACTCTCAACCAGCGTAAAACAGAAGGTTTATTAGTCGACAGGACCACAGCGTAGAACAGAGCTTGCTGTTACGGACATCAGTGACTTTCAACCAAGTCCATCTTGGGAGTCCTGGGCCAGACGCCCTGGATTCCCCCTCTTCCAGTCTCCCCACCCAGTGTGCCAGCCATCCGCCCTCTGATACTCCCTCCATGCCCCTCCTCCTTCTCTTTGTCTCACTTCCTGGGCCAAAGGTGTCACCTGGTCACATCCCCTTCGTGGGGCTCAGGTTACGCAGGTGAAAACATCTAGGCAGCCTCACAAAAAATAATCACACACCCAATTCCCACTGCGGGAAGTATTGGTGCAGTACACAGGGAAATTGAGTCACACACTGCATTAGTATAGGACAGTAAGACTCACATGCAACAGAACAAGATGAATAAAACCCGACTTTGTCATGAGGGAACTGGGGGAGAGAGGTCGTGGGGCGGGGGGCCTCAGCTGGAGGATTCTGGACACACTGAGGCTTGTGGAGCAACTCAGCTGCTCCTGTGTACCAGGGTAGAGTATGTCCTGGAGGCACCAGTGGTACCTTGTGCTGCACACTTCTCTAGTGTATCTTGTGAGCAGTGTGGGATGGAGCAGTGCCCAGGGGATGGGTGGTACCTGGTGTACTGGGGCTGGGCACTGTCAGACCTAGGGGGTGAAGGAGAGGCTGGTGTAGCTGGGTGGGGGGTGAGGAGGCAGTATTTACCATAGTGCTATTTGGGGTGGTACCTGGTGTACTGGGAATGCAGCACAGTGTAGGTATTTAGGGGTGGGGTGGGGTTTCCCAGTGTACCAAGGAAGTATGTATCCAGGAGATAGGGGTGGTGGTGCCCAGATTACATGGAGTAGGGGTATGTACCCAGGTGATTGGAGGGGGGGCTGGCTCCAGGATGGTGTATATCCACGAGACGAGGGGTTGGTTCCTGAGGCTAATATACCATGGGGATGGGTTGAGGGGGGAGGTTCCTGGTGTGACAGGGAAGGGTGATATATCATGGGGATGGGGGTGTTTCCTGGCATAGTAGGGTGGGATAATATACCATGGAGGGGGGAGGGGGTTCCTGGCACAGCAGGGAGGGGTGATATACCATGGGTTGGGGGGCAGGGAGGTTCCTGGCATGGTGGGAGGGGGTCATATACCATGGGAATGGGCGGGGGGGGGGGGTCCTGGCATGGCAGGGAGGGGTGATATACCAGGGTATGGGGGGGTTCCTGGCATAGTAGGGAGGGGTGATATACCATGGGGATGGGGGGGTTCCTGGCGCAGCAGGGAGGGGTGATATGCCATGGGGATGTGGGGGGAGCTTTCTGGCATAGCAGGGAGGGGTGATATACCACGGAGAGCGGGAGGTGATTGTCACTGAGTCACCGGGTGATGCTCTGGAACTGCTCCCCACCAAGCCAGTCAGGACTTTGGGGAGCCTCCTCTCCCTTGGAGCAGACTTGTTCAGGACAAGAAGCTCACACGTCTTCACCTCCTGGGTCTCTGCTTGGAGCATTCAGCATCCTCTGCCCCTCCGTGCACTTCCCACAGCGAGTCCACCCAGGTGGGGTCCTGGGGAAGCCACAGGGTCCTGCCCCCCCACTTCGCAGTCAGACGTGACTCTCAGCCAGCCAATAACACAGAGGTTTATTCGATGACAGGAACAGGGTCTAAAACAGAGCTTGTAGGTACAGCGAACTGGACCCCTCGGCCGGGTCCATTCTGGGGGGCAGTGAGCCAGACCCCCATGTCTGCCCTCAGCCAGCTCCAGACTAACAACCCCCTCCAGCCCCTCCTCTCTGCTCAGCCCCTTTCCCGGGCCAGGAGGTCACCTGATCTCTTTGTTTTCAACACCTTCAGCTGGCACCTTTGCAGAGGGGACCAGGCCATCAGTTGCTAGGAGACAGAGTGCCAGGCATTTAGGTGCACTGGCCCTTTGCTCTATAGCAACCACACACCCTTATCCCACCACCTAGATACCTAAGAACTGCAGAGGGGACACTGAGGCACCCACACAGTATTCAGAGAAAACATTAAGAACATTCCCACTTCGTTACAGTGATATATCATGGAGATGGGGACGGAGAGGTTCCTGGCGCAGCAGGGAGGGGTGATATGCCATGGGGATGGGTGGGAGGGGAGGTTCCTGGCATAGCAGGGATGGGTGATATATCATGGAGATGGGGAGGGAGGTGATATACCGTGGGGATTGGGGTGGGGGATGTTCCTGGCATAATAGGGAAGGGTGATTTACCATGGGGATAGGGGGAAGTTCCTGGCATAGTCGGGAGGGGTGATGTACCATGGGGATGGGGGGGGGGGTTCCTGGAACGGCAGGGAGGGGTGATATGCCATGGGGACAGGACAGGGGGAGCTTCTTGACATAGCAGGGAGGGATGATATACCACGAGGATGGTGGGGGGGAAGTGATATACCATGGGGATGGGTGGAGGGGGAGGTTCCTGGCGTAGCAGGGAGGGGTGATTTACCATGGGGATGGGAAGGGGGATGTGATTTACCATGGGGATGGGGGGGAGGTTCCTGATGTACTGGGGTATGTATCTTGAAGATGGGGGTCCAGCATACTGGGAAGTGCTGTGTGTTGATTTTTAAATGTTTCCCTGGGTCAGTTTTGCTCTTGTGCTTGGCTCCCTCCCTGCTCACCCTGGGGGTGCCTCTGGGCCTCCCCCCCGGGCTAGGTCAGGTCACTCCGGACTCTGCAGCACCCCGCTTGGGGATGTGAAGATGTCCCACGCTGGGGGCGCTTCCCTCAGGCTGCCAGCAGAGGGTGCTGCAGACCTGGATAATGGTGCAGCCTGGCTGAGCTGGGCTTCCAGTGCTGGGTGTGTACCATGCAGTGGGCCCCAGAGATCCGCGGCTCAAAGTCTGTGCAGATCCAGCAGCCGAGGCCTGCGGCACCTCCATGCACGGAAATCACACGTGCATCCCCGCTCCTGTACAGACCAGCGGCCTGGAGGGCTTCTGGCAAGGCTTGAGGAGCCCACCCAGCCACCTGCCTGGAGGAATCACTCTGCTTTCCTGGCCTAGATGTCAAAGGATCCAGTTCTAAAGCTGCCAAACCAGTGTATGTCCCTGGTGCACCTGCCAGGCCTGGGCTGTCCACGGGGCCCTGTGGCAGGAGGCTGCCTGCCTCACCCCCTGCATGTACCGTGGCAGAAGCTGCTTGAGAGCTCTGCCTGGGCTTTCCTGGGTTGGGGTTCACCTCCTCTGGTGCATGCATTCCAGGGACACAGGTACTGCATCCCTGAAGGGTGCTGATGCCTGAGGTTCTACCAGCAGCAGCCTGGCTCACTGGTGTTTACTCTCAGAGCTCAACAGACCGGGCAGGACCCAGTGGAAAGGGCCCTTTCGTTACACTGGTTTCCTTCACTTGTAAGTTGGCCTATCCAATAGCAGCCCCTTGCCGCCGGGACAGTGGGTCTCTTTCCATATCCTCCACCAGGTCTGGGATTTCTTTGCTGAGTCTCTGCTGCTGGGAGGAGGTGGGGTGTGACAAGGTTAGAGACTGGGTATCGGATCCTGTCCCCTCACTTCCCACCCCAGCATATGCCAGGAGAGGGAGGCTGGTACTGCAGCTAGAGCACAGGCCTGGTATCCAGATCTGTGGTGGGTTTCCAGCTCTGTGCCAGGTTCATGTGGGACCCTGGTCAAGTCACTAAGCACCAAGCCAAAGGGCCAGGCTCTCACAAGTCAGTAGGGTGGGTGCTCGCTGACCCTTGGGCAGAGCCCCAGAGGGGTTCTCAGCACTTCTGGAGGACACAGCCCATAGGGATGTGCTCAACTGGGTGCTGGCTGGTTCCACAATCTGGAGCAGGCTGTGCACTGGACAGCACCTATGGACCAATGGTGCTTCCTGGCTCTAAGTAGGCTGCTACAGTGTTTTGTCTTTATGGAGAGCACTCTTTTTTTCTTTTTTTTTTTAAACAGTGACCTGTCACAAATTCAGGCAAAAATGTCCCTCCTGTCACCTCTATGGAATCCGAGAAATGTCAGGCTGGAAGGTCTGTCGAGAAGTCTCCAAGCCCAGCCCTCTGTGCTGGGGCAGGACCAAGTAAACCTAGACTGTCCCTGACAGCTGTTTGTCCAACCTGTTCTTTAAAAACTCCACTGATGGGGATTCCACAAGCTCCCTTAGTAGGCTTTTCCAGAGCTTATAGTTAAAGTTTTTCCCAATATCTAACCTAAATCTCCCTTGCTGCAGATTACATTCATTACTACTTGTCCTGCCTTCAGTGGACATGGAGAACAATTAATCACCATCCTCTTTATAACCGCCCGTAACCTATTTGAAGACTATTATCAGGTCCCCCCAGAGTCTTCTTTTCTCAAGACTAAACATGCCCAGGGTTTCTAACCTTTCCTGACAGGGCAGGTTTTCTAAACCTTTTATAGTTTTTGTTGCTCTTTTCTGGACTCTCTCCAATTTGTCCACATCTTTCCTAGAGTGTGGTGCCCGGAACTGGACACAGTGCTCCAGCTGAGGCCTCACCAGTGCCAAGTAGACTCATATTCAATTTGTG
This sequence comes from Gopherus flavomarginatus, assembly GCF_025201925.1. Classification (NCBI taxonomy): domain Eukaryota; kingdom Metazoa; phylum Chordata; order Testudines; family Testudinidae; genus Gopherus; species Gopherus flavomarginatus. Next base: position 457,676 of record NC_066618.1, read on the forward strand.
ATCCACTATAACCCCAGATCCCTTTCAGCAGTACGACCGCCTGGCCAGTTATTCCCCATTTTGTAGTTATGCATTTGATTTTTCCTTCCTAAGTGAACTACTTTGCACTTTTCTTTACTGAATTTCATGGTATTGATATCAGAGCAGTTCTCCAATTTGTCAAGGTCTTTTTGAATTCTAATCTTGTCAAAGTGCTTGCAACCTCTCTGAGCTTGGTGGCATCTGCAAATTTTCTAAGCATTCTCTCTGCTCCATTATTCAAGGTACTAATGAAAAAATTGAATAGCACTGGACTCAGGACTGACCCCTGCAGGATCCACTCGGTATGTCTTCAGGCTGCAACAGTGAACTGTTGATAAACTAGTCTTTTGAGTACGGACTTTCAAGCAGTTGTGCGCCCACCTTCTAACTTCACCTACAGCACATTTTCCCTCATTTGCATATGGGAATGTCATGTGCAACTATGTCAAAAGCCAATCTAAAATCAAGATCTATCACATCTACTGTTCTCCTCACCCCCCAACCCCACGTCCACTAGGCCAGTAACCCTATCAAATCACGTTGCTTTGGCATGATTTGTCCTTGACAAATCCATGCTGGCTGTTCCATTATCTGCTAGAGCTTACACATTTATTCTGGTATCTTTCCAGGTATCAAAGTTAGGCTGACGGGTCTATAATTCCCAGGTCTCTTCTCTTTGCTTTTAAAGATAGGTACTACGTTTGCCCTTCTCCAGGCCTCTGGGACCTCATGTCCTCCATGAAGATAATTGCTGAGATGGCTTCACTAGTTCCTTAGGCACCACAGGATGAATTTCATCAGGCCCTGCTGACTTGAATACATCTAACTTATGTAAATATTGTTTAACCTGTTCTTTCCCTGTTCTTTCCCTGTGTTTCTTCCTGCTTGCTGTTAATGTTAATTGTGTCGAGTATCTGGTCCCCATTAACCTCTTTAGTGGAGATTGACTCCAAACAGGCGTTATACACATCAGCCTCTTGCTGTCATCAGTTATTAGCTCTCCTGCCCTGCTCAGTGGAGGACATACACTTTCTTTGAGCTTTCTCTTTCTCCTAATGCATTTGAAGAACTGTTTCTTGTTGCCTTCTAGGGATTGTAGAAAAATTTATAAGAGAAGAAAGGGGACACAGGGAGAAATCTCTGGCCAGCAGAGCTGGGAACAATAAGGAGGTTTTAAAATATATTAACACAAAGAATCCATCCAATAGTGTTGGTTCATTACTAGTTGGAAGTGGTAGAATTTTTGATGATAAAGCAAAAAAGGCAGAAGTGTTCAATAAATATTACTGTTCTGTGTTTGGGGAAAAAACAGGTGATGTAATCAATCCTATGATAACACTCTTTCCATTCCACTACTATCTCAGGAGGCTGTTAAACACTAGCTACTAACGCTAAAATATTTTAAATCAGCAGGTCAGAATAATTTGCATTCAAGAACTTTAAAAGAGCTGGCTGAGGCGTTCCGGGTCCATTCATGTTTGTCGATCAAGATGTGCTGCTGCTACAGCCCGAGATGTTGTGAACACATGACAGAGGCGGTCAAAAAAGCAAACAGGATGTTAGGAATCATTAAAAAGGGGATGGAGAATAAGACTGAGAATATCTTATTGCCCTTATATAAATCCATGGTACGCCCACATCTCGAATACTGTGTACAGATGTGGTCTCCTCACCTCCAAAAAGATATTCTAGCACTAGAAAAGGTTCAGAAAAGGGCAACTAAAATGATTAGGGGTTTGGAGAGGATCCCATACAAGGAGAGATTAAAGAGGCTAGGCCTCTTCAGCTTGGAAAAGAGGAGACTAAGGGGGGATATGATAGAGGTATATAAAATCATGGAGTGATGTTGAGAAAGTGGATAAGGAAAAGTTATTTACTTATTCCCATAACACAAGAACTAGGGGTCACCAAATTAAATTAATGGGCAGCAGGTTTAAAACAAATAAAAGGAAGTTCTTCACGCAGCGCACAGTCAACTTGTGGAACTCCTTACCTGAGGAGGTGGTGAAGGCTGGGACTATAACAATGTTTAAAAGGGAACTGGATAAATTCATGGTGGCTAAGTCCATAAATGGCTACTAGCCAGGCTGGGTAAGGAATGGTGTCCCTAGCCTCTGTTCATCAGAGGATGGAGATGGAAGGCAGGGGAGAGATCACTTGATCATTGCCTGTTAGGTTCACTCCCTCTGGGGCACCTGGCATTGGCCACTGTCACTAGACAGATACTGGGCTAGGTGGAATTTTGGTCTGACCTGGTACGGCCGTTCTTATGTTTTTATGTGGTCGATAGGCTGCAGAGGAACCCCTCTGTTGAACTGTAGGCTCCCTGTGCAGGACTGCAGGTATTTCCTGTGAGTCTGTCTGATGCCTACATGGAGGTAGGCGGCCTTGATATTAACAGCCAAATACCCATCCGACTAGGACAGGGAGGGGATGGTTGTCGCCAAAGACAGCACCCTGAGCTTGCAGGTCTTTACGACCTCGTTCTGTCTGCTCAGGTGTAGGATTGGGCAGAAGTTCTCTCCTCCCACGGGACTCAGGAAGCAGCCTGAGTAGAAGGCCTTCCCTTGAAAATCTGTGGCACCTCATCTGTGGTGCCCTTGGAGAAGAGAGAGCTGACGTTTTCCTGCAGTTCTATTTTGTGAAAAGGGAGATGGGGAAGAGGTGAAGGAAGATGTGCTGGTGATGAAGTGTAGCCCTGACACACTGCATCCTGCATCCAGGGATCCGGGCCTTAGAATCAAAGAGTTATAGCTGGAAGGGACATCGGGAAGTCACAGGCCAGAAGGGACCATTGTATAGGAGGTCAGACCAGGTGATCATAAAACGTCCCAGAAAACCTGCCCAGGATAATCCCTAGAGCAGATCCAGTCTTGATTTAACAATTATCAGTGATGGAGAATCCACCATGATCCTTAGTAAATTGTTCCAATGGTTAATGCTCTCACCATGTCAGGGTTCCCTCCCCACTCTGAACTTTAGGGTACAGATGTGGGGACCTGCATGAAAGACCCCCTAAGCTTCTTTCTACCAGCTTAGGTTAAAAACTCCCCAAGGCACAAATTTTTCCTTGTCCTTGGAACGGTATCGCTGCCACCACCAAGTGAGTTAGACAAATATTCAGAAAAAGGACCACTTGGAGTTCCTGTTTCCCCAAAATATCCCCCCAAGCCCCTTTACCACTTTTCCTGGGGAGGCTTGAGCAGGGCCACCCAGAGGATTCAGGGGGCCTGGGGTCTTCGGCGGTGGGGGGCCCCCACTGCCAAAGACTCAGCACTTTGGCGGCGGGTCCCCGGGTGGAAGGACCCCCCTGCTGCTGAATTGTTGCCGAAGACTCGGAATGGAAGAAGCTCCGGGGACCCGGGCCCCTTGAGAGTTTTCCGGGGACCCCAGAGTGAGTGAAGAACCCTGCTCCAGGGCCCCCAAAAAACTCTCGTGGGGGCCCCTGCAGGGCCCAGGGCCTGGGGCAAATTGCCCCACTTGCCCCCCCCCCCCCCCAGGCGGCCCTGGGCTTGAGAATAATCTACCAACCAAATAGGTAACCAAGGTGAGCACAGACCAGACCCTTGGGTTTTTAGGACACTAAAAACCTATCAGATTCTTAAAAGCAGAACTTTATTATAAAGAAAAAAAGTAAAAGCAGCACCTCTGTAAAATCAGGATGGAAGGAAATTTTAAAGGGTAATCAGATTCAAAACACAGGATTCCCCTCTAGGCAAAACTTTTAGGTTACAAAACAACAGGAATAAACCTCCCTCTTAGCATAGGGACAATTCAGAAGCTAAAACAAAAGAGAAATTAACACATTTCCTTCCTATTACTTACAATATGTAATCTTATATGCTTAGTTCAGGTATGGCTTGGGGAGATGTATTTTCCCTGCCCTGGTTCCTTGCTGACCCGGAGAGAACACAAAGCACAAAACAAAAACCTTCCCCCACAGATTTGAAAGTATCTTCTCCCCTCATTGGTCCTTCTGGTCAGGTGCCAGCCAGGTTATCTGAGCTTCTTAACCCTTTACAGGTAAAGGAGGGATTTTATGCTACCCTTAGCAGTATGTTTATGACACACCACTAAAAAAAAAAAAAAAGCTTACTTCCAGTCTGAATTTGTCTAGTTTCAATTTCCAGCCACTGGATTGTGTTAGACCTTCTTCTGCTAGATTGAATTGCCTATTATTAAATTTTTGTGAAAGCAGCAAAGAGTCCTGTGGCACCTTATAGACTAACAGACGATGCATCCGACGAAGTGGGTATTCACCCACGAGAGCTCATCTCCAATACGTCTGTTAGTCTATAAGGTGCCACAGGACTCTTTGCTGCTTTTACAGATCCAGACTAACACGGCTACCCCTCTGATATTCAATTTTTGATTACCTCTGTAATCAAGTCACCTCTTACGCTAAATAGATTGAGCTCTTTGAGTCTATCACGGCAGGTTTTCTAATCCTTTAATCATTCTCATGGCTCTTTGCTGAACCCTCTCCTATTTATCAACATCCTTCTTGAATTGTGGGCACCAGAACTGGACCCAGGATCCCAACAGTGGGCTCACCAGTGCCAAACATAGACGTAAAATAACCTCTCTGCTCCTACTTGAGATTCCTGTTTATGCATCCGAGGATCCCAGAAGCTCTTTTGGCCAGAGCATCACACTAGGAGCTCATGTTCAGCTGATTATCCCCCACGACCCACCATATCTTTTTCAGAGTCACTGCTTTCCAGAATAGAGTCCCTCATTCTGTAAGTATGGCCTATGTTCTTTGTTCCTAGATGTATACATTTATATCCCATGTGCTGCTACAGAGTAGGGACTGAATGGCTAGGAAGCAGTTCTGCACAAAAGGACCTAGGGGTTACAGTGGACGAGAAGCTGGAAATGAGTCAGCAGTGTGCCCTAGTTGCCAAGAAGCTAATGGCATTTTGGGCTGTATACATAGGGGCATTGCCAGCAAATCGAGGGATGTGATCATTCCCCTCTATTCAACATTGGTGAGGCCTCATCTGGAGAACTGTGTCCAGTTTTGGGCCCCCTGCTACAAGAATGATGTGGAAAAACTGCGTAGAGTCCAGCGGAGGGCAACAAAAATTATTAGGGGGCTGGACACATGACTTATGAGGAGAGGCTGAGGGAACTGGGATTGTTTAGTCTGCAGAAGAGAAGAATGAGGAGGGATTTGATAGCTGCTTTCAACTACCTGAAAGGGGGTTCCAAAGAGGATGGATCTAGACTGTTCTCAGTGATGGCAGATGACAGAACAAGGAGTAATGGTCTCAAGTTGCAGTGGGGAAGGTTAAGGTTGGATATCAGGAAAAACTTTTTCACTAGGAGGGTGGTGAAGCACTGGAATTGAATGGGTTCCCTAGGGAGGTGGTGGAATCTCCTTCCTTGAAGGTTTTCAAGGTCAGACTTTACAAAGCCCTGGCTGGGATGATTTAGTTGGGGATTGGTCCTGCTTTGAGCAGGGGGTTGGACTAGATACCTCCTGAGGTCCCTTCCAACCCTGATATTCTATGATTCTATGATTCTATATTAAAACACACATTGTTTGCTTGGGCCCAGTTTACCAAGTGATCCAGATTGTTCTGAATCAGTGACCTCTCCTCTTCATTATTTACCACTCTCCAATTTTTCTGTCATCTGCAGACTTTATCAGTGATGATTTTGTTTTATTCCAGGGCCACCAACTGATCCCTGTGCAACTCCACTGGAAATGGACCCACTCAATGGCAATTCCCTGTTTTACAGTTACATTTTGAGACCTATCAATTAGCCAGTTTTTAATCCATTTAATGTGTGCCCTGTTCATTTTATATTGTACTAGGGTTTTTAAAATCAGAATATCATGTGGTACTGTCACAGATCCAGTGCTATGACCCCAGCTTTGGAACAGTCTCGGGGGGGCCTCTTCACTGTGCCACACCCCCTGCGGGTCCCACTCTACCTCCAGAGTGAGCCACGCGACTTCACCACCTCCTTAGGCTTATCACTGAGCCTGCAGCCCCCCTGTTCCACCTGTGAGCTCCATTCAGAGAGTACTAGAGAGCAACGCACCTCCTGTCATAAACAGATAGCTAAGGGTTAATGTCTCTTTCACCTGGAAAGGAGTAACCTGAAACACCTGACCAGAGGACCAATCAGGAAACAAGACTTTTTCAAATCTGGGTGGAGGGAAGTTTGTGTCTGAGTTCTTTGTTCTAGTGTTCTTGTCTTGTGCCTGTCTCTCTCTCGGCTATGAGAGGATTTCTGTCTCTTGCTTTCTAATCTCCTGTTTCCCGGTTGTAAGTACAAAGAGATTGGTTTTTTCTTTTTTGTATTTATGGGTGTGTAGTTGCTGGAGTGTTTTGAATTGTACTCTTTTTGAATAAGGCTGTTTATTCATATTTCTTTTAAGCAATTGACCCTGTATTTGTCACCTTAATACAGAGAGACCATTTTTATGTATTTTTCTTTCTTTTTACATAAAGCTTTCTTTTTAAGACCTGTTGGAGTTTTTCTTTAGTGGGGAACTCCAGGGAACTGAGTCTGTGCTCACCAGGGAATTGGTGGGAGGAAGAAGTCAGGGGGAAATCTGTGTATGTTAGATTTACTAGCCTGACTTTGCATTCCCTCTGGGTGAAGAGGGAAGTACTTGTGTTTCCAGGACTGGAAATAGGAGAGGGTGGAGTCCCTCTGTTTAGATTCACGGAGCTTGCTTCTGTGTATCTCTCCAGGAACCCAGGGAGGGAACACCTGGAGGGGGGAAGGGAAATGGTTTATTCCTCTTTGTTGTGAGACTCAAGGAATTTGGGTCTTGGGGTCCCCAGGGAAGGGTTTTGGGGGGACCAGAGTGCCCCAAAACATTCTAATTTTTTGGGTGGTGGCAGCTTTACCAGGTCCAAGCTTGTAACTAAGCTTGGAGGTTTTCATGCTAACCCCCATATTTTGGACGCTAAGGTCCAAATCTGGGACTAGGTTATGACACCTCCACTGCCAGCATCTGCAGGGACATTCACACAGAAACGACCACTATGCCTACCTTCATGCCTCCAGCTTCCATCCCAGACACACCACACGATCCATCGTCTACGGCCAAGCACTGAGGTACAACCGCATCTGCTCCACCCCTCAGACAGAGACCAATACCTACAAAATCTCCTCCAAGCATTCTCAAAACTATGATACCCACATGAGGAAATAATGAAACAGATCAACAGAGCCAGACGTGTACCCAGAAGCCTCCTGCTGCAAGAGAAACCCAAGAAAGAAACCTACAGGACTCCACTGGCCATCACATACAGTCCCCAGCTAAAACCGCTCCAATGCATCATCAGGGATCTACAACCCATCCTGGACAATGATCCCACACTTTCACAGGCCTTGGGTGGCAGACCAGTCCTCGCCCACAGACAACCCGCCAACCTGAAGCATATTCTCACCAGTAGCTACACACTGCACCATAGTAACTCTAACTCAGGAACCAATCCATGCAACAAACCTCGATGCCAACTCTGTCCACATATCTACACCAGCGACACCATCACAGGACCTAACCAGATCAGCCACACCATCACTGGTTCATTCACCTGCACGTCCACCAATGCAATATACGCCATCATATGCCAGCAATGCCCCTCTGCTATGTACATCGGCCAAACTGGACAGTCACTACGGAAAAGGATAAACGGACACAAATCAGATATTAGGAATGGCAATATACAAAAACCTGTAGGAGAGCACTTCAACCTCCCTGGCCACACAATAGCAGATTTAAAGGTAGCCATCCTGCAGCAAAAAAAACTTCAGGACCAGACTTCAAAGACAAACTGCTGAGTTTCAGTTCATTTGCAAATTTGACCCCATCAGCTCAGGATTAAACAAAGACTGTGAATGGCTAGCCAACTACAACTGCTAGAAGAGGGCCTCATCCTCGCTGATTGAACTAACCTTGTTATCTCTAGCCTGATTCTTGCTTGCATATTTATACCTGCCTCTGGAAATTTCGACTACATGCACCTGACGAAGTGGGTATTCACCCATGAAAGTTTATGCTCCAATACGTCTGTTAGTCTATAAACTGCCACAAGACTCTGTTGCTTTTTACAGATCCAGACTAACATGGCTACCCCTCTGATACCTGAATATTGCTGTAATCATTGGTGTAAGATAGACCAGAATACCCTAGGGGACTGACTGTGTATAAAAGTGTCTGAGGAATTTGCACTTGGTGCAGTTGGTTGATTAAATCAAATTTAGAACTCACAACTAATTTGGGGTTTGTGCCCTGGTTTTTAATGGTCTGCCTGAGGCCGGTGCTCATGCTTCTGTGTCACCATTGGGAGCATTACATCTCTATTCTCGTGTGTGCTCCTTCCTCCTTGTTAATATTAATTGTGAGAGTCCCATTAACCTTTTTAGTGAAGACTGAAGCAAGACAGGCATTAAACACCTCCGCCTTCTTGGTGTCATTTTTAATCTAAGGAGTGGTCGTAGGGAAGACAGCAAACTCAGAGAATTGGTAGGTAAGATCCCACGGGAAGCAAGTCTAAAGGGAAAAAGAGTTCAGGCGAGTTAGCAGTTTTTAAATAAACATTATTAAGGGCACAAGAGCAAACTCTCCCACTGCATAGGAAAGACAGGAAGTCTGGTAAGAAACCTTGGCTTAACCAGGAGATCTCTAATGACCTGAAACTCAAAAAAAAGTCACACGAAAAGTGGAAACTAGGTTAAAATATGAAGGATGACTATTAAAAAACAACACAAACCTGTAGGGACAAAATTAGAAAGGTTAAGGCACAAAATGAGACATGAAGGGTAACAAGAAAACATTTTACAGATACATTAGAAGCAAGAGGCAGACCAAGGACAGGGTAAGCCCATTACTCAATGAGAAAGGAAAGACAATAACAGAAAATGCAACAATGGCCAAAGTGTTAAATGCCTTTTCCATTTCAGTTTTCATCAGAAAGGTTAGCAGTGATCGGAAGACTAACGTGGTGAATATCAGTAGAAATGGGATAGGGCCTGAGACAAAAATAGGGAAAGAACAAGTTAAGAATTACTTAGGCCAGATCTGCCCTACAGACCTATATTGGTATAAGTACAAAGCTCAGGAGATGAAAAATCTGCACCCCTGCATGACACAGTTATATGACTTAACCACCCCATAGACCATGCTATGTCGACAGGAGAGCTTCTCCCACTGACATAGCTACCACCTCTCAGGGAGCTGGATTAACTGCACCAAGGGGAGACGTTCTCCTCTCAGATGGTAGCATCTTCACTAAAGTGCTACAGCAGCACGGCAGCACCGGCGCAGCTATAGTATTGTAAGCCCTTAGACAAGTTACATGTCTTCTAGATAAACCAACCACGGAATTATAGCCTAGATAAGCCTACTGCAAGGTGGTTGCACAACCGGTTGGGAAACCATTCCCAGAGAGGTTTCAGAGTAGAAGCCGTGTTAGTCTGTATCTGCAAAAAGAACAGGAGTACTTGTGGCACCTTACAGACTAACAAATTTATTTCAGCATAAGCTTTCATGGGCTACAGCTCACTTCTTCGGATGCAGAGAGTAGTTATCAGTAGTCCACAGTCAAGCTGAAAGGGCATATTGAGTGGGGCCTTGCAGGGATCTGTCCTGAGTCCAGTTCCATTGAATGTCTTCATCAATTATTTGGATATTGGCATAGAGAGTACAGCTGTAAAGATTGTGGATGATACCAACCTGGGAGGGGTTGCAAGTGCTTTGGAGGATAGGATTAGAGTTCAAAATAATCTTGACAAACTGGAGAAATGGTCTGATGTAAATAAGATGAAATTCACTGCGGACAAATGCAAAGTACTACGTTTAGGAAGGAATAATCAACCGCACACATACAGAATGAGAAATGATTCCCTAGGAAGGAGTACTGCAGAAAAAGATCTGGGGGTCATAGTGGATCACAAGCTAAATATGAGTCAGCAATGTAACACTGTTGCAAAAAAAGTGCACATCATTCTGGGATATATTAGCAGGAGTGTTGTAAGCAAGGCATGTGAAGTAATTCTTCCACTCGACTCTATGCTGATTAGGTCTCAAATGGAGTATTGTGTCCAGTTCTGGGCACAACTCTTTGGGGAAGATGTGGACAAGTTGGAGAAAGTCCAGAGAAGATCAGCACAAATGATTAAAGATATAGAAAACATGACCAATGAGGAAAAATTGAAAAAACAGTTTTGTTTAGTCTGGAGAAGAGAAGACCGAGTGGGGGACATGATGACAGACTTCACATGCATTCAAGATTAAGCACTGGGATGGGTTCCCTAGGGAGGTGGTGGAATCTCCATCCTTAGAGGTTTTTAAGGCCAGGCTCGACAGAGCTGTGGCTGGGATGATTTAGTTGGTGTTGGTCCTGCTTTGAGCAGGGGGTTGGACTAGATGCCTCCTGAAGTCCTTTCCAACTCTGAGATTCCATGATTCTAAGTATCAGAGGGGTAGCCGCGTTAGTCTGGATCTGTTAAAGCAGCAGAGAGTCCTGTGGCACCTTATAGACTAATAGACGTATTGGAGCATGAGCTTTCGTGGGTGAATACCATGACATGCATCCGACAAAGTGGGTATTCACCCATGAAAGCTCATGCTCCAATACGTCTGTTAGTCTATAAGGTGCCACATGACTCTTTGCTGCTTTTATGATACTAAGCTTGTTATAAAGACAAGGGTGATAAATGTGATCCCCTTAATCATTGAGGATAGGACAAGATATAATGGGCTTAAATTGCAGCAAGGGAGATCTAGGTAAAATGTTAGGAAATCTTCCTAACAGTAAGAATAGCTAAGCACTGGAATAAATTGCCTAAGGATGCTGTGGTGTGATGGAGTAGGGGCTGTCTGCATGGGGGATGGGAGAGCAGGGGAAGACTTTAGGGGATGGACAATACCTGAGCCTGTAACCTGAGCTAGGCAGGGGGGAGGTCAACACCTTTGCCCGGGAAGGTGGACAAAGGAAGGGGCCGGCTGTAGGGGAGTTAAGTCAGTTTCGGTTTTGGGCTGGGCTGGGGGAATTCAGGGAATCCTAAGCTGGGATCCAAGCACCCTGAAACTCCAGAAGGACTCAATTGAGGGGTCCTGACTGTGCCTCCAAGCTCTGCTGTAACCTGCATTCCTGTGGTCCAATAAACCTTCTGTTTTACTGGCTGGCTGAGAGCCACTGTGAGTCCCAGGAAGAGGGGTGCATGGCCGGACTCCCCCACACTCCGTGACAACTGCTGGTAGCGGTGGGAGATACTGCACCCCGTGGATGGCGCTTCCTGCAGTAAGTGGCTGGGGAGCAGTAAAACGAAGGGGTGATTAACCCCTGGGAGTGTGTGCCCAGTGAGAAGGACTTTGCAGTAACAGGGTCCCCCGGGGGATTGCAGCGAGCGGTCCCAGAGGTGGAGGAGTCTGCAGCTCGACCCTGGCAGAGAGGTGGTGACCTCTAGAAGGGTTGGTGCACTAGGGGTCCCCCTGGAAACCGTGGGGAGCGGCGAGCACCCCGGCCTGTGAGTGGCCAGCAGGAAGATGTATGCCAAGCGGCGCAAGTGTGACCTGGTGGAGCTGTGCAAGCAGAGGGGGCTGCGCCCGGGGAGGCTCAGCAAGGACCAGCTGGTTGCCCGGCTGGAGGAGGGAGACCGCATGAACGAACGGAGCCCTGTCTCTGAGGGAAGCAGCCGGGCAGATGCAGCGCAGGCACCAGTGTCTGTCCCCGCTGGGAGTGGTCAGGCGGCGGACGAGGGCTTCCCGAGACCCCCCCTTCCTAGGCCTAGGGGAAGGGCGAGGAGGAGCCCAGCAAATGCCGAGGGCACCGTGACCCCCTCGGCCAGCAGGGGATCCTCCCGGTGAAGCTCACCCCCGAGCAGGGGATCGTCCCAGTGGCGCTCGGCATCCGTGGAGCAGATGTGGCTGGAATATGACAGGGAGCTGAGACGGGACGAGCTCGAGTTAAGGAGGCAAGAACTGAGGGAACGGGAGAACCAGCGTAAACATGAGGAGAACCAGTGCCAGCGTGAGGAGAACCAGCGCCAGCATGAGCTGGAGGAGAAGGAGAAACAGCGTGAACATGAGCTGGACCTGGCCCAGCTGACGAGCAGTGGGGCCCTGGCTGCGGTGAGTGAGGGGGGGCCCAAGCCTACAAAGAGCTTTGATAAGCACTTGCTGCCCCGGCGTAAGGAGGGGGAGGACATAGATACCTTTCTGACGGCCTTTGAGAATGCCTGCGAGCTGCACAGGGTTGACCCTGCAGACAGGATCTCATTTCTCACCCCCTTACTGGACTCCACAGCCGTGGAGGTGTACAGCCAACTGAAAGGGGCGGAGGCAGGGGACTACGAACTGTTCAAACAGGCCCTGCTCCGCAAGTTTGGGCTGACTCCTGAGATGTACCGGAAAAAGTTCCGGAGCCAGCGTAAAACCCGTGAGTTCACATACCTACAACTGGTCAACCGGGCGGAGGGGTCCAATCTAAAGAGGACCTGCTTGACCTATTCATAATGGAGCACCTGTACGAACAGTGCCCGTCCGACCTGAGGCTGTGGTTGATGGACCAGAAGCCAGAGAACCCACAGCACGCAGGCCAGCTGGCCAACCAATTTGTGGACAGTCGGGCAGGGGACAACAGGGAGGAGTCTCGAAGGAGCAAGCCTGCCTCAATGCAGAGACAGTCATCATGGGACCTCCCAAAGGGGGCCTATGGAGAACCCCCACCAAAGGGGAACATCCAGCGTCAGGTCCATCCGACCCACTCGAGGGGACCCACGAGACATGGGCTGCTATCGCTGTGGCCAATGAGGCCACATACGGGCCCAGTGCCCCAAGCTCAGGGACAGACCGAGCAGACCCAATCCGCAAAGGGTTGACTGGGTAAAGACCCAGTCGGATGAGGGGAAACATTCCCAGGAAAGGGGGGCTGGCAGCGTACAATCTGTGAAGGAGGGAGGAGGTCCCCAGGTCAGCTCCTCTGGGGGGCTGGATGCTCCAGGCTCCGGGTTTTTGGTTTACAGGGTGGGCGCAGGGCTGCCCCTCCGGAAAGAGTGCCTTGTTTCCCTGGAGGTAGATGGGAGGGAGGTCACTGGGTACTGGGACATGGGCGCAGAAGTGACGCTGGCCCGGCCCGAGGTGGTGGCCTCAGATCGGATGGTGCCCGACACCTACCTGACCCTGATGGGCGTGGGTGGGACCCAATTCAAGATGCCCGTGGTGAGGGTACACCTGAAGTGGGGGGCCAAGGAGGGCCCCAAAGATGTGGGGGTACACCCACATTTGCTAACGGACGTGTTAATGGAAGGGGACCTCAAGGACTGGCCAAGTAACACTCAGAGTGCCCTAGTCGTGACTCGTACTCAGAGTCAGCGACGGACACTGCGCCCCGACAACAGGGAAGGTACTCTGCCCGAGGTGCAGGACCCTAACCTGGAAGGGGGAGAACGGCCAGGGACATGGCTCAGAGAGGCTGCGGCCTCAGACCCAGCCAGCGAGAGAGAGCAGGTCCCCATCCCTGTCCCAGCTGCTGAGTTCCAGGCCGAGTTGCAGAAAGATCCCTCCTTGCGGAAGCCCAGGGACCGGGCTGACCTCCGTGCAGTACAGTCCATGAGGAGAGGTTGCAAGGAGAGGTTCTTGTGGGAGAAGGGGTTCCTGTACCAAGAATGGGCTCCCCCAGGGGAAGTAGAGTCATGGGGGATCAGGAGGCAGCTGGTGGTTCCCCAAAAGTTTTGCCAGAAGCTACTGTATCTGGCCAATGACATCCCTCGCAGGGCACCAGGGAATCTGACGCACCAGGCAGAGGCTGCTAGAGAACTTTTACTGGCCTGGGGTCTTTACCCATGTCCGACTGCCAATCCTGTGACCCCTGCCAGAAGGTGGGGAAGGCCCAGGACAAGGGGAAAGCGGCTTTGAGGCCTTTACCCATCATAGAAGAACCTTTCCAGAAGGTGGCCATGGACATAGTGGGACCTCTCAGCAAGGCGACCCGGTCGGGGAAGAAATACATCCTGGTGGTGGTGGATTTCGCCACTCGCTACCCCGAGGCAGTGGCCTTGTCCTCTATCAAAGCAGACACCGTGGCAGATGCGCTGCTGACAATTTTCAGCCAGGTGGGGTTCCCCAAGAAAGTCTTAACGGACCAGGGGTCCAACTTCATGTCGGCCCTGCTCTGGTGCTTGTGGGAAAAATGTGGGGTCCGGCATAACTGGGCCTCAGCGTATCACCCCCAGTCCAACGGGCTGGTGGAAAGGATCAACGGGACGCTAAAGATGGTGCTAAAAACATTTATGAACCAGTACCTGCAGGATTGGGACAAGTACTTACCTCACCTGCTGTTCGCGTACAGAGAGGTACCCCAGGAATCTACCAGGTTTTCGCCTTTCAAACTGTTGTATGGAAGGCGAGTAAGGGGGCCCCTAGACCTGATGAGAGATGAATGGGAGGGGAAGGCCACTCCCGAGGGAGAGTCAGTGGTGGAGTATGTCCTGACCTTCCGGGAAAGACTGGCCGAGCTCATGGGCCTGGCCAGGGAGAATCTGGCCTGAGCCCAGAGGAAGCAGAAGGTCTGATATGACCGCATGGCACAGGCCCGTGCCTTTGCCACCGGGGATCAGGTTATGGTTCTCATCTTCATGAGGAAAAACAAACTCCAGGCTGCCTGGGAAGGGCCCTTCAAGGTTATCAAGCAACTAAATGAGGTAAACTATGTGGTGGAGCTGTTGAAACGGGCACATCACCGTCGGGTGTACCATGTGAATATGATGAAGCCATACTATGACCGGGGGAAGGTGGTGTTGGCCGTGTGTGGACATTAGGAGGGGCAGGGAGATGACCCCTTAGTGGATCTATTCCCTGGGACAAAAGCTGGTTCCCCCCGGAGGCCATTCCCCTCTCTGATCAGCTGACCCTGGCCCAGCACGCTGAGATCAGAGGGGTGCTGCATCTATACCGACAGCTGCTTTCCAACCAGCCTGGATGCACTAATTTGACTGTCCACCGGGTGGAAACTGGGTCACATCCCCCTATAAGATGCTCTCCTTTTCGGGTCACTGGTAAAACTGCCCAGGACCTAGAAAGAGAGGTCAGGGACATGCTGGCTTTGGGGGTGATCCAGCAGTCTTCCAGCCCTTGGGCCTCGCCAGTGGTGCTGGTCCCCAAAAGGGATGGGTCAATCCAGTTCTGTGTGGACTATCAAAAGTTCAGTGCCAACACCGTATCCGATGCCTACCCTATGCCCAGGCCGGATGAGCTCCTAGACAAGCTGGGAGGTGCTCGGTACCTCACCACCATGGATCTTACAAAGGGCTACTGGCAAGTGCCGCTGGACGCAGATTCCAGGCTGAAATCCGCCTTTATCGCTCCTCTGGGGTTCTACGAGTTTCTGACCCTGCCCTTCAGCCTCAAGGGAGCACCAGCCACCTTCCAGCGGCTGGTGGATCAGCTACTGAGGGGGATGGAGAGTTTTGCCGTGGCGTATATTGACAACATCTGTGTCTTCAGCCAGACCTGGGAGGACCATGTGTCCCAGGTTAAACGAGTGCTGGACCGACTACGGGAGGCTGGGTTAACTGTAAAGGCTGAGAAGTGCAAGGTGGGGATGGCTGAAGTATCTTACCTGGGCCATCGGATGGGGAGCGACTGCCTAAAGCCAGAACCAGCCAAGGTGGAGGTGATCAGAGACTGGCCCGCTCCGCAAACCAAAAAGCAGGTCCAGGCCTTTATTGGGATGGCGGGGTACTATCGAAGGTTCGTGCCCCACTTTAGTGCCATAGCCGCCCCCATCACTGGTCTGTGCAAGAAGGGGAAGCCAGTCAAGGTGATCTGGACTGAGCAGTGCCAGGAGGCTCTCCGGGCGCTGAGGGAGGCTCTGGTTAGTGGCCCAGTTCTGGCAAACCCAGATTTTGACAAACCCTTTATGGTGTTCACCGATGCCTCAGACATGGGACTGGGGGCAGTGTTAATGCAGGAGGATGGAAAGGGGGACAGACACCCCATCGTGTACCTGAGCAAGAAGTTGTTACCCCTGGAGCAGAACTATGCGGCCATTGAGAAGGAATGCCTGGCCATGGTGTGGGCCTTTAAGAAACTGGAGCCATATCTCTTTGGGCGACACTTCACCGTGTACGCCGACCACTCTCCCCTGACCTGGCTGCACCAGATGAAAGGAGCCAACACCAAGGTACTGAGGTGGAGCCTGCTCCTGCAGGACTATGACATGGACGTGGTCCATGTGAAGGGAAGTGCCTACCTGAGAGCGGATGCATTGTCCTGGAGAGGGGGCCCTGAACTTCCCCAGGTCACTGGGTAGAGTGATCCCGCTCAGTTCAGTCTCGAAGGGGGGAGAGATGTGATGGAGTAGGGGCTGTCTGTGTGGGGGATGGGAGAGCTGGGGAGGACTTTAGGGGGTGGACTATACCTGAGCCTGTAACTTGAGCTAGGCAAGGGGGGTGGGAGTTCAACACTCCCAGGAAGGTGGACAAAGGGAGGGGCCGGCTGTAGGGGAGGTAAGTCAGTTTCGGTTTTGGGCTGGGTGAGGGGAATTCAGAGAATCCTAAACTGGGATCCAAGCAGTCTGAAACTCCAGAAGGACTCGATTGAGGGGTCCTGGCTGTGCCTCCAAGCTCTGCTGTAACCTGCGTTCCTGTTGTCCAATAAACCTTCTGTTTTGCTCGCTGGCTGAGAGTCACTGAGAGTCCCAGGAAGAGGGGTGCTGGACCGGACTCCCCCATACTCCGTGACATGTGGAATCTCCATCACTGGAGATTTTTAAGTGCAGGTTCAACAAACCCCTATTGGGGCTGGTCTAGATAATTCTGAGTCCTGCCTCAGTGCAGGGGCTGAACTAGATGATGTATCAAGATCCCTTCCAGTCAGGGCCGGCTTTAGAAAGCGCGGGGCCCAATTCGTGGGGCTTCTACTCACCAGGCGGCGCTCCGAGTTTTCTGTGGCATTTCGGATTGCCACGCTTTGGCCAGGGTTGCGGGGCCATGGGGCTGGCTGTGGGAGTGGGGACCTCTTGGGGGGGCCCAAATCGAAGTGATCGGCCTAAAGCCGGCCCTGCTGTGCAGTCCTACATTTCTGTGATTCTATGAATAGCTCTCTTTCCCTGCCAAGCAGAGTATCTACACTTTCCTTCATCTTTCTTTCTCCGAATGTATTTAAAGAACCTCTTCATATTGATTTTTATGTCTCTGGCTACGTGTAACTCATTTTGTGGTTTAGCCTTTCTGGTTTTGTCCTTACATGCTTGTGCTATTCTTTTGTACACCTCCTTAGCAATTTGTCTGTTTCCACTTTTTGTAGGATTTCATTTTGTTCAAATAATTAAAGAGTTTCTCATGAAGCCATAGAATCGTGGGACTGGAAGGGACCTCGAGGTCATCTAGTCGAGTCCCCTTCACTCATGGCAGGACTTGTATTATCTAGACCATCCCTGACAGGTGTTTGTCCAACCTTCTCTTAAAAATCTCCAAGGTTGGAGATTTCACAACCTTCCTGGGCAATTTATTCCAGTGCTTCACCACCTTGGCAGGTAGGAAGTGTTTCCTAATGTCCAACTGTAGTGAGAATGCGTGCGTCCCTCAGATGCAGTTGCGGAGGGCATCACAGAATCAGAGAATATCAGGGTTGGAAGGGACCTCAGGAGGCATCTAGTCCAACCCCCTGCTCAAAGCAGGACCAACTCCAACTAAATCATCCCAGCCAGGGCTTTGTCAAGCTGGGCCTTAAAAACCTTTAAGGAAGGAGATTCCACCACCTCCCTAGGGAACCCATTCCAGTGCTTCACCACCCTCCTAGTGAAATAGTGTTTCCTAATATCCAACCTAAACCTCCCGCACTGCAACTTGAGACCATTGCTCCTTGTTCTGTCATCTGCCACCACTGAGAACAGTTTAGAGCCATCCTTGATTGCCTATGATTGGCCTTCCCCAGTGTGACTCACGAGGGGGAGGGACTGACCTAGGCAAGCAGGCTTTAAAAGCCAGAGGCAGAGCGACCAGGGGAGCAGAACGGACAGGGGGCTGCAGAGAGGGGAGTTTGAGAGGGAGTTTGACAGAGGAAGGCTTACGACGGTTAGGAAGACCCGCAACACCTGTGGCAGCACTGCTTCTGTCTCCTCCACCTGCGCCTGTAGCCAGACACAGCACCAGAGCATGGATGCTTCTACCCAGATCCCATGTGGTTTTGCAGAGACTGTAACTTGCAATTTCCACTTACTGATATCCAGGCTGGGGGTGGGGGCATCCAATGTGAAAGATGCCTACTGGTGGAATCTCTCAGGCAGCAGGTGGGAGAGCTAGAGGAGGAGGTGGCTAGGTTAAGGAGCATCCGAATCCATGAGCAATTCCTGGACAGTGTCCATGTGGAGGCAGCTGAGATAGCTGTCCCAGTACACAGGACTGCTGACACACCACTGGTGGAGGAGGAGATGGCTCAGGGTGGACACTGGCAGCTGGTTACTTCTGGCACCAGGAAGTGCTCCACCCCTGCTCCGAACCCTCCCGCAATGGTAATAGGTAACCGTTATGCTCTTCTTGATATAGGAGAGAAGGAATCACCCTCTACAATAGAGGAGAAGTCTCGTACCCCTAAGGCTAGGAGGTCTGCTGCCACCACTGCAAATAGGAAACGTAGGGTAGTGGTGGTCAGAGACTCTCTGCTGAGGGGGACGGAGGTCGCCCATCTGTCGCCCTGACATTTCATCTCGGGAGGTATGCTGCCTGCCAGGGGCCCGTATCTGAAATGTTACAGAGGCATTGTCGAGGATTATCCGGCCTTCTGACTACTACCCCATGCTACTCATCCATGTGGGCACAAATGATACTGCGAGGTGTGACGCTGAGCGGATCAAGAGTGACTACAGGGCTCTGGGAGTACGGGTGAAGGAGTTTGGAGCGCAGGTGGTATTCTCTTCAATTCTTCCTGTCAAAGATAGGGGCCCGGGCAGAGACAGATGCATCATAGAGGTGAATGCCTGGCTGCGAAGATGGTGTCGCCAGGAGACCTTTGGCTTCCTTGACCACAGGATGCTATTCGAGGAACGACTGCTAGGCAGAGATGGCGTTCACCTTTTGAGAAGGGGAAAGACCCTATTTGCACACTGTCACGGAGTATGGGGGAGACCAGCCATGCACCCCTCATCCTGGGACTCACAGTGACTCTCAGCCAGCCAGTAAAACAGAAGGTTTATTGGACAACAGGAATGCAGGTTACAGCAGAGCTTGTAGGCACAGTCAGGACCCCTCCACCGAGTCCTTCTGGGGGTTCAGGAAGCTTAGTTCCCAGTTTGGGATTCCCTGAATTCCAACCACCCAGCCCAAAACCGAAATTGAACTAACTCCCTCCAGCCGGTCCCTTCCTTTTGTCCGGCTTCCCAGGCAAAGGTGCTGACCTCCTCCTTCCCTACCTGGCTCAGGTTACAGGCTTAAAGATCCTGTCCCTCACCTAAAGTCCTCCCCGGCTCTCCCATCCCCCACACAGACAGTCCCTACTCCATCACATCCCCCCCCCCTTCGAGACTGAACTGAGCGGGGTCACTTTGCCCAGTGACCTGGGGAAGTTCAGGGCCCCCTCTCCGGGACAACGCGTCCGCTATCAGGTTGGCACTTCCCTTCACATGGACCACGTCCATGTCATACTCCTGCAGGAGCAGGCTCCACCTCAGGAGCTTGGCGTTGGCTCCTTTCATCTGGTGCAGCCAGGTCAGGGGAGAGTGGTCGGCGTACACAGTGAAGTGTTGCCCAAAGAGATATGGCTCCAGTTTCTTAAGGGCCCACACCACGGCCAGGCATTCCTTCTCGATGGCCGAGTAGTTCTGCTCCTGAGGTAGCAACTTCTTGCTCAGGTACACGATGGGGTGTCTCTCCCCCTTTTCATCCTCCTGCATTAATACCGCCCCCGGTCCCGTGTCTGAGGCGTCGGTGAACACCATAAATGGCTTGTCAAAGTCTGGGTTTGCCAGAACTGGGCCATTAACCAGAGCCTCCTTCAGCGCCCAGAGAGCCTTCTGGGACTGCTCAGTCCAGACCACCTTGTCTGGCTTCCCCTTCTTGCACAGCTCAGTGATGGGGGCGGCTATGGCGCTAAAGTGGGGCACGAACCTTCGATAGTACCCCGCCATCCCAATAAAGGCCTGGACCTGCTTTTTGGTTTGAGGAGCGGGCCAGTCTCTGATCACCTCCACCTTGGCTGGTTCCGGCTTCAGGCAGCCGCTCCCCACTCGATGGCCCAGGTAAGATACTTCAGCCATTCCCACCTTGCACTTCTCAGCCTTTACGGTTAACCCAGCCTCCCGGAGTCGGTCCAGCACTCGTTTAACCTGGGACACGTGGTCCTCCCAAGTCCAGCTTAAGACACAGATGTCGTCAATATACGCCACGGCAAAACTCTCCATCCCCCTCAGTAGCTGATCCACCAGGCGCTGGAAGGTGGCCGGCGCTCCCTTGAGGCCGAAGGGCAGGGTCAGAAACTCGTACAGCACCAGAGGGGTGATAAAGGCCGATTTCAGGCTGGCATCTGCATCCAGCGACACTTGCCAGTAGCCCTTTGTAAGATCCATGGTGGTGAGGTACCGAGCGCCTCCCAGCTTGTCTAGCAGCTTGTCAGGCCTGGGCAAGGGGTAGGCATCAGATACGGTGATGGCATTGAGCTTTCGATAGTCCACACAGAACCGGATCAACCCATCCCTTTTGGGGACCAGCACCACCGGCGAGGCCCAAGGGCTGGCAGACGGCTGGATCACCCCCAAAGCCAGCATGTCCCTGACCTCTCTTTCTAGGTCCTGGGCAGTTTTCCCGGTGACCCAAAAAGGGGAACATCTTATAGGAGCATGTGACCCAGTCTCCTCCCGATGGACAGTCAAATTAGTGCGTCCAGGCTGGCTGGAAAACGGCTGTCGGTACAGATGCAGCACCCCTCTGCTTGCACAGCTCCACCAGGTCTTTCTTAAGGCGCTTAGCGTACATCTTCCTGCTGGCCACTCTCCAGCCTGTGCTCTCAGCTTCCCACAGTTCCAGGGAGACCCCTCGTGCACCAGCCCTTTTTCAGGTCACCCCTCTCTGCCAGAGTCGAGCTGCAGACTCCTCCACCCCTGGGACTGCCCTTGCAATCCTCCCGGGGGACCCTGTTACTGCAAAGTCCTTTCTTCTGGTCACACTCCCAGGGGTTAATCGCCTCCTGAAACCGTCGCTCTCTGTCTCTTCAGCCCACCTGGTCCCCATCAATTCCCCTTTGTTTTGCTGCTCCCCTGTTACTTACTGCAGGAAGCGCTGTCCACGGGGTGCATCAGATCCCACCGTTGACACTGGTTGTCATGTGGTGTGGGGGAGTCCGGCCCTGCACCCCTCATCCTGGGACTCACAGTGACTCTCAGCCAGCCAGTAAAACAGAAGGTTTATTGGACAACAGGAACGCAGGTTACAGCAGAGCTTGTAGGCACAGCCAGGACCCTCAATCAAGTCCTGCTGGGGGTTCAGGAAGCTTAGTCCCCAGTTTGGGATTCCCTGAATTCCAACCACCCAGCCCAAAACCGAAACTGAACTAAATCCCTCCAGCTGGCCCCTTCCTTTTGTCCGGCTTCCCAGGCAAAGGTACTGACCCCTTTCCCCCCTAGCTGGCTCAGGTTACAGGCTTAGGTCCTGTCCCTCACCTAAAGTCCTCCCCGGCTCTCCCATCCCCAACACAGACAGTCCCTACTGCATCACACACACAGACTGGCTAACCTAGTGAGGAGGGCTTTAAACTAGGTTCGACGGGGACAGGTGAGCAAAGCCCACAGGTAAGTGGGGAACATGGAGACCTGGGAGATGGGTCAGAAACAAGAGGGAGCACGGGCTATAATGGCAGAGAGAAAGGAGGGTCAGGGCAAAACTGGGAGGCAAGATCAAACCAGTATCTTAGATGCATATATACAAATGCGAGAAGTATGGGTAATAAGCAGGAAGAACTGGACGTGCTAATAAATAAATACAACTATGACATTATTGGCATTACTGAAACTTGGAGGGATAATACACACGACTGGAATGTTGGTGTGGATGGGTATAGTTTGCTCAGGAAGGATAGACGGGAAAAGGGAGGAGGTGTTGCCTTGTATATTAAAAATGTACACACTTGGACTGAGGTGGAGATGGACATAGGAGACGGAAGTGTTGAGAGTCTCTGGGTTAGGCTAAAAGGGGTAAAAAACATGGGTGATGTCATGCTAGGAATCTACTACAGGCCACCTAACCAGGTGGAAGAGATGGATGAGGCTTTTTTTAAACAACTAACAAAATCATCCAAAGCCCAAGATTTGGTGGTGATGGGGACTTCAGCTATCCAGATATATGTTGGGAAAATAGCACCGCGAAGCACAGACTATCCAATAACTTCCTGGACTGCATTGCAGACAACTTTTTATTTCAGAAAGTTGAAAAAGCTACTGGGGGGAAGCTGTTCTAGACTTGATTTTAACAAATAGGGAGGAACTCATTGAGAATTTGAAAGTAGAAGACAGCTTGGGTGACAGTGATCATGAAATCATAGTGTAAGCAGGGTCAGGATGAGCGCTACTCTGACATCTGGTGGTGAATTGTAGGGAATGTGGAAAGAATTCCAAGAATTTCAAAGAATGGGGAAAGATTTGCATTGGCATCCACCCTCCACTTAGCATAACCCCACAGCAGACTGGGATGGTTATTTTAACAGCTCTGGGATCCCCAATTTCTTTGTTATTGGGGCAGGAAAAAAAAAGTTTGTCACCCTGATTGTGTGAATGTGGAGCTGCGGGACTGCTTTGTGACAGAGATGACTCAACCTCAGTTGGGTGGTACTTGCTAAACATGGGATGTGGGTTCCAAAACCCCATGAAGGGAGAGAGGGTGGGGGCTGGCATGTGTACCTGATGGTATGAGCCCCTTGTGAGGGCCTGGAACACCAATTGCACATCTTCCTCTCTCCCCTGTTGAATAGTAGAGCTAATTTTGATTCCATTAGGAGTCCATCTAAAGACTGCTGAGCTGAATTCATGTTGAGCCAATGGTGCACCGACACCAGGGCTCCCCTACTAAGAGCTGAAATCACTGAAGGGGCTGGGCTGAGCTGAGTGCTGTGTTAACCTGTGGGGGAGCCTGAAGACCTATTGTTAAGCGGCTGGCAGAGTGAAGTGGTTTGCATGGACAGCTGGAGGAGTGACACGGCTGGTGTGGTGGAGCGGATTGTGGTGAAGGCTGCAGCAGAACTTCACGGAGAGGTGGAGCAGTTGGCACTGGCCCACGTAAGGTGCCCCTTAACACCCTGTGTGGACTCCCCCTCCCTTTCCACCCAGGCTAGGGGGGTAAAACTCGGCAGATAAACTCTTGAATTCTGGGGTGGCACTGACCAGAGACTTTTGGGTTGTTGGACTTTGGGGTAATTGGACTTAAGACCCTAAAGGGGAAAGGACAGTGCCAAATGTACTTGGAGGTGGGTTTTGTTTATGGTTTGTGTTATAAACCTGTTTGTGGTGTTTCTCCAGTTGGATGCCGCATTGTTTCCTTCCTTTATTAAAAGGATTTTGCTACACTCAGACTCCATGCTTGCGAGAGGGGAAGTATTGCCTCCTAGAGGCGCCCAGGAGGGTGTGGTATGTAAGTGTCCCAGGTCACTGGGTGGGGGCTGGAGCCGGTTTTGCATTGTGTTATTGAAACAGAACCCCTGGATACTGAACCCGGCCCTTGTTGCTGCCAGCTCAGAGGGGCAGAAGGGTTACAATAGATTTTGCAATTCTAAGGAAGGGTAGAAGGGAGTACAGCAAAATAGAGACAATGGATTTCAGGAAGGCGGATTTTGGTAAGCTCAGAGAGCTGATAGGCAAGGTTCCATGGGAATCAAGACTGAGGGGAAAAACAATTGAGGAGAGTTAGCAGTTTTTCAAAGGGACACTATTAAGGGCCCAAAAGCAAGCTATTCCGCTGGGTAGGAAAGATAGAAAATGTGGCAAAAGACCACCTTGGCTTAACCACAAGATCTTGCGTGACCTACAAAATAAAAAGGAGCCATATAAAAAATGGAAACTAGGACAGATTACAAAAGATGAATATAGACAAACAACACAGAAATGCAGGGGCAAGATTAGAAAGGCAAAGGCACAAAATGAGGTCAAACTAGCTATGGAAATAAAGAGGAACAAGAAGACTTTTTTCAATACATTAGACGCAAGAGGAAGACCAAGGACAGGGTAGGCCCACTGCTCAGTGAGGAGGGAGAAACAGTAACAGGAAACTTGGAAATGGCAGAGATGCTTAATGACTTCTTTGTTTCGGTCTTCACTGAGAAGTCTGAAGGAATGTCTAATATAGTGAATGCTTACGGGAAGAGGGTAGGTTTAGAAGATAAAATAAAAAAAGAACAAGTTAAAAAATCACTTAGAAAAGTTAAATGCCTACAAGTCACCAGGGCCCGATGAAATGCATCCTAGAATACTCAAGGAGCTAATAGAGGAGGTATCTGAGCCTCTAGCTATTATCTTTGGAAAATCATGGGAGGCAGGAGGGATTCCAGAAGACTGGAAAAGGGCAAATATAGTGCCCATCTATAACAAGGGAAATAAAAACAACCCAGGAAACTACAGACGTTACTTTAACTTCTGTGCCAGGGAAGATAATGGAGCAAGTAATTAAGGAAATCATCTGCAAACACTTGGAAGGTGGTAAGGTGATAGGGAATATCCAGCATGGATTTGTAAAGAACAAATCATGTCAAACCAATCTGATAGCTTTCTTTGATAGGATAACGAGTCTTGTGGATAAGGGAGAAGCGATGGATGTGGTATACCTAGACTTTAGTAAGGCATTTGATACAGTCTCGCATGATATCCTTATCGATAAACTAGGCAAATACAATTTAGATGGGGCTACTATAAGGTGGGTGCATAACTGGCTGGATAACGGTACTCAGAGAGTAGTTATTAATAGCTCCCAATCCTGCTGGAAAGGTATAACAAGTGGGGTTCCACAGGGGTCTGTTTTGGGACCGGCTCTGTTCAATATCTTCATCAACAACTTAGATGTTGGCATAGAAAGTACGCTTATTAAGTTTGCAGATGATACCAAACTGGGAGGGATTGCAATTGCTTTGGAGGACCAAGTCAAAATTCAAAACGATCTGGACAAATTGGAGAAATGATCTAAGGTAAACCGGATGAAGTTTAATAAAGACAAATGTAAAGTGCTCCACTTAGGAAGGAACAATCAGTTTCACACATACAGAATGGGAAGAGACTGTCTAGGAAGGAGTAAGGCAGAAAGGGATCTAGGGGTCATAGTGGACCACATGCTAAATATGAGTCAACAGTGTGATGCTGCTGTAAAAAAAGCAAACGTGATGCATTAACAGGTGCGTTGCGAGCAAGACACGAGAAGTCATTCTTCCGCTCTACGCTGTGTTGGTTAGGCCTCAACTGGAGTATTGTGTCCAGTTCTGGGCACCGCATTTCAGGAAAGATGTGGAGAAATTGGAGAGTGTCCAGAGAAGAGCAACAAGAATGATTAAAGGTCTTGAGAACATGACCTATGAAGGAAGGCTGAGAGAATTGAGTTTGTTTAGTTTGGAAAAGAGAAGACTGAGAGGAGACATGATAGCAGTTTTCAGGTATCTAAAAGAGTGTCATCAGGAGGAGGGAGAAAGCTTGTTCACCTTAGCCTCTAAGGATAGAACAAGAAGCAATGGGCTTAAACCTCAGCAAGGGAGGTTTAGGTTGGATATTAGGAAAAAGTTCCTAACTGTCAGATTGGTTAAACACTGAAATAAATTACCTAGGGAGGTTATGGAATCTCCGTCTCTGCAGATATTTAAGAGTAGGTTAGATAAATGTCTATCAGGGATGGTCTAGAGAGTATTTGGTCCTGCCATGAGGGCAGGGGACTGGACTCGATGACCTCTCGAGGTCCCTTCCAGTCCTAGAGTCTATGAAGGTATGAATCTTTGGAACCCCTTTTCAGGTAGTTGAAAACAGCTATCAAATCCTCGCCCCCTCCTCTTGTGCAGACTAAACAATCCCAGTTCCCTCAGCCTCTCCTCATAAGTCATGTGCTCCAGACCCCTAATCATTTTTGTTACCCTCCTCTGGACTCTTTCCAATTTTTCCAAATCATTCCTGTAATGTGGGGCCCAAAACTGGACACAGTACTCCAGATGAGGCTTCTCCAATGTTGAATAGAGGGGAATGATCATGTCCCTCGATCTGCTGGCAATGCCCCTACCTATACAGCCCAAAATGCTGTTAGCTTTCTTAGCAAAAAGGGCACACTGTTGACTCATATCCAGCTTCTCGTCCACTGTAACCCCTAGGTCCTTTTCTGCAGAACTGCTGTCTAGCCACTCGGTCCCTAGTCTGTAGCAGTGAATGGGATTCTTCCATCCTAAGTGCAGGACCCTGCACTTGTCCTTGTTGAACCTCATCAGGTTTCTTTTGGCCCAATCCTCTAATTTGTCTAGGTCCCTCTGTATCCTATCCCTACCCTCCAGCATATCTATCACTCCTCCCAGTTTAGTGTCATCTGTAAACTTGCTGAGGATGCAGTCCATCCCATCATCCAGATCGTTAATGAAGATATATGCTGCAGGCTGCCTGGTGGGAGGAGTCAGGAGGGCCATGGCCCACATGCCAGAAGTAGAGAGGCGGGACAGGAAGGGGAATGGTAAAAGACTGGCCCAGTTGCTCAGTTGGGAAGAAGCTGCAGAAGGTGATAGATGCTCCTTCCCCACTGCTGGAGGTGAGCACCAAGGAGAACCGCTGTGGCCCTAGGGACCAGCAGGAGCTTCCAGGGGACCCCAACGCTCTCGATGCAGAGGAGTTGATACCGCTACCCTTGGCAGTGTACCCAGAGGAGACTGAGGATGACCGCTAGATCCAGGTACACCCGAGGCGGAGAGGAGGGAGCAACCCAGGAGAATCAAGCAGTAGTCTGGTGGGGAGCGTGCCGAAAACCAGATCAGCGTGTTGCAGGCAGATCCCTGCTGACCCAGTGGCAGACTGCTCCACCACTGATAGGGCCCTGGGCTGGGATACGGTAGAGTTGGGTGGGCCCGTTACCCCCTGCCATCCTACCCCCGGATTGCAGCTTGGCCGGATTGCAGGCCCGAGTCTTCACTGACAGCCACCCCGCCCTTTCTAAGGGCTGGGTAAATACACAGCTGCAGCTCTCCTTGGGCCCCAGCTGGAGCCCAGATTGTGTATGGCCCGCCCCACTTTAAGGACGGCCCCCGTGTGAATTGCTAATTCCCCCACTCTTGTTCTGCTTAGAGGAGGCTTTAGCAGGCTCAACTCGTGAGGAGGCATGGCCCCCCTCCGACGTGGAGGGACAGCCCTGCCAGTCTACACCAGCCTAAACCTCCCTTGCTGCAATTTAAACCCATTGCTTCTTGTCCTGTCCTCAGAGGTTTTAAAAAAAAATTATCTCCCTCCTCCTTGTAACAACCATATTGGTCCCTTACTATTCTTTCTATCTTTCCTTCGCACTGGGATAATTTGCAGTTGTGCCTTTTAATATTGTCTCCGTGAGAAACTGCCAGCTCCCCTGAACTCCTTTTTCCCTTAGATTTCCTTCCCATGGGAACTTACCTACCAGCTCTCAGAGTTTGTTGAAGCCAGCTTTTTAAGGGCCACTATCCTTATTCTGCTGCTGTCACCCCTTTCTTTCCTTAGAATCATGAAATCTATCATTTCATTATCACTTTCATCCAAATTGCCTTCCACCTTCAGATTAGCTACCAATTGCTCCTAGTTGGTCAGAATCAAGTCTAAAATGGCTGCCTCCTTGGTTGCTTCCTCCACTTTCTGAAACAAAAATTGTCCCCACAAGAACTTTCTGAAAATTCTGTGTTTTGCTGTATTACTTTCCCAGCAGATGTCTGGGGTAGTTAGTTAGTCCCCCATGTCATGAATTCACAGGTCTGGTGTTCTCTAACACCTCTGGAATAGTCCCTGGAAGGAACCCCTTCAGCGTGTTAACCCCATTTGGGTGGGGTCGCACACTCTCACTGGCTTCACCACCTCCTGGCACCGAACCTTGGAGCCTTCGGCACCTCTGCTTCCTGCTGACACCTAGGGAAGCAATGCACATTCGAAGGAAGCAATGCACACCAAACTGAATCTTGAGTCGAGTATCAGAGGGGTAGCCGTGTTAGTCTGGATCTGTAAAAAGTGACAGAGTCCTGTGGCACCTTACAGACTAACAGACATACTGGAGCATGAGCTTTCGTGGGTGAATCCCCACTTCACGCTCAGCCAGCAGTGTAATGTTCTTCCTTAGCCACCATCCAGAAGAGACTCGCGGTTCCAGCAGCCCACGCTCAACAGCCCCACCTGATCTTCCTCAGTCCTTTGTTCCTCACCTGGCCTCCTCATTAGCTCTTTGTTTTCCAGCTGGTCACAACTGGCTGGCTTCCTGCAGAGGGGTCCGCTGTCCATACTCAGTTGCTAGGTAGCCTATGTCTAGGAGTGACAGGCTGTGCATACCCTGCACTGGACAAGAGTGAGGTCAGCATGTTTCGGTGGGAGTCCCTGCTGACCGAGTGGCAGACCACTCCGCCACTGTCAGGGCCCTGGGTCAAGGCCTGCTGGAAGTGGGTTGGCCCGGGCCTCCCTACCCAGGCTGCTACTCCCCTGGTGGGGGCCTCTTCCTCCCTTCCGGATGCTGGCCATTGGGCCCCACTGCACTGTACCTAAAGGCCGCGATATTGACTCCAGCCATTGGACCGCATTACCCCGTACCAGAGGGCTGTTGTATGGACCCTGCCCTGCACCCAAAGGCAGTTATATTGACTCTAGCCACTAAACCGCGCTGCCCTGAATGTAAGGGCTGGCGGAATTGACTCTGGCCACTAGGCTGCGCTGCCCTGAACGGGAGGGCTGCAGTAACTGACTTAGGCCGTTCTGCCCTGTTCGCAAGGACTGCTTTGAGGTACTCTGGCTGCTTTCGGCCTAAAGGCTGCTGGGGAGACTGTAACAGTGATGGTATCACAACCCTGCCCCACCGCAAAAGGGGGACGGGGTGTGCATACCCTGTGACACTGGGCCATTGTCTTCTGGGACTCTCCAGGGCAAGGGGCCCAGGCCCCAGAGCCAGATGACAGTCACTCCTGGATCTCTACAAAGAGTAAACAACCTTTCCCCCCCACCTAGGAACGCAGCACATAGGGGAAACTGAGGAACACACAATATTAATCCAAAATATTATGAAAAATTCCCACTTCGTCACACCCCATGATGACCAGATCTTGGGTTTGGATATTTCTGTTGTGTTCTAGAAAAACCTCATCCACTGCCTCCTCCTGATGTCACATCTATTCTTTACCCCTTTATCTTTACTGCGAGGTGTCAGCTGCTCTGCCTCTCACCTCCGTCTGGTCCTCAGAACAAGTGTCTATATTTTTGATGTACAATGCAACACCTCCTCCTTTCCCCCTGCCTGTCCTTCCTGAACTAGCTGGACCCATCTATGCCAATACTCTAGTCATGAGATTTATCCCACCAAGTCTCTGTGTTGCCAATTAGGTCACAATTTAGCTTATGGACAAAGACTTCCAGTTCATTCCCTGTACTCCTTGTATTTTTGTATAGACATTGTAACACAGGCTTTGTGGGATGTCACTCGATAGTCTCCAAAGGGAGGAGACACTGAGGTAGTAAAGAAGTGGTAGACTGAGCGTGATAGATGCTGTCACGTGTGCTTCAGACCAGGGGTCTAGAGCCAGGAGGAGCTGCCTACGTAGAGCCAGTGTGGCCAGACTTCTTGTGGTGTTTTGCAGATAGGGCAGGCTGTTTGCTGGGGCTTTCTATAGGGTCAATTAGTGTAAACAGTCTGTGATGCTGGAAGACCAGTTGCCAGAACCCCTGGCCAATTCCCTTGTATATTAATATAGATTGAAATGATTGTTGAGTGTATTTGGTGTTTGAACGGCATGAAAACTAGTGGGATGTTATTTGCATTGTTTTCACTTAGCTATACCCATTGCTACTGCATTGTAAACCTTTATATTGTGTGTATACCCCTGTAACTAAATAACCCACTGAACGAGAGAGAAGCCTTGTGGAATGCAAATGAAGAATGTTGACAGAAAAGAGCTAATTTCAAAGCCAAGTGGTCATTGTGTGTGATGATTGGGGGTCACAGACTCAAAGTGCATTCCTCACTCTGTCATCAGAGGCAAAGCCCATGGTGGTCATGATGCTGTCAGCTTGTTTTCTGTGAGAAGCAACTATAAGTATGGATTCAAGGAAGGATTCTGCATCTCTGGACTGTCTGGACTCTTACAGGACAGGGTGCCAGAAGCAAAGCGGAGATTCCTGGACACAATCTGGGCACCCTGAAAAGACTTTTGGGAAACTGACAGTTTCTTATATCACTGCCACCATTTGGAATTACAAGCTGTGACTCACCTGTGCATATATTTTGCCTGCTTTAACCTCTCAATAATTCTCATTTCCTTTTTTTATCTAATAAACCTTTAGTTAGTTTACTGTAGAATTGGCTAACAGTGTTGTCTTCTCTGTAAGATCCAGAGTAACAGTTGACCAGGAATCCATTTTGAAGCACTTGGAGGAGAGGAAGGTGATCAGGAACAGTCAACATGGATTCACCAAGGGCAAGTCATGCCTGACCAAACTGATTGCCTTCTCTGATGAGATAACTGGCTCTGTGGATATGGGGAAAGCCATGGATGTGATATATCTTGACTTAAACAAAGCTTTTGATATGGTCTCCCACAGTATTCTTGCCAGCAAGCTAAAAAAAGTGTGGATTGGGTGAATGGACTAAAAGGTAGATAGAAAGCTGGCTAGATTGTCGGGCTCAGTGGGTAGTGATCAACAGCTCCATGTCTAGCTGGCAGCCAGTATCAACTGGAGTGGCCCAAGGGGTCTGTCCTGAGGCCAGTTTTGTTCAGCATCATCATTAATGATCTGGATGATGGGGTGGATTGCACCCTCAGCAAGGGTCCAGAGTGACCTAGACAAATTGGAGGACTGGGCCAAAAGAAATCTGAGGAGGTTCAACAAGGACAAGTGCAGAGTCCTGCACTTAGGACAGAAGAATCCCATGCACCGCTACAGACTGGGGACTGACTGGCTAAGCAGCAGTTTTGCAGAAAAGGATCTAGGGGTTACAATGGATGAGAAGCTGGATATGAGTCAGCAGTGTGCCCTTGTTGCCAAGAAGGCTAATGGCATTTTGGGCTGTATAAGTAGGAGCATTGCCAGCAAATCAAGGGAAGTGATTATTCCCCTCTATTCAGAACTCGTGAGGCAACATCTGGAGTATTGCATCCAGTTTTGGACCCTCCACTACAGAAAGGATGTGGACAAATTGGAAAGAGTCTAGTGGAGGACAACAAGAATGATTGAAGGGCTGGGGCCCATGACTTATGAGGAGAGGCTGAGGGAACTGGGGTTATTTAGTCTGCAGAAGAGAAGAGTGAGTGGGGATTTGATAGCAGCCTTCAATTACCTGAAGGGTCGGCTGTTCTCAGTGGTACCAGATGACAGAACAAGGAGCAATGGTCTCAAGTTGCAGTGGGGGAGGTTTAGGTTGTATATTAGGAAAAACTTTTTCGCTCAGAGAGTGGTGAAGCACTGGAATGGGTTACCTAGGGAGGTGGAGGAATCTCCTTCCTTAGAGGTTTTTAAGGTCAGGCTTGACAAAGCCCTGGCTGGGATGATTTAGTTGGTGTTAGTCCTGCTTTGAGCAGGTGACTGCACTAGATACCTCCTGAGATCTCTTCCAACCCTGATATTCTATGGTCGAGGGTAAGTGACTGGTCTTTTGGGACTGGAAGCAACCTGAACATTGTGTGTTTTGGTTTGAGTGACCTTTCATCACAAAGTTCAGTTTGTCGAGGTGGCAAAATAGTCTGGAGAGTCTAAGGGGACTGTCTGTGACTTCATGGTAAGACTGGTGAGTGATCCATTTGTTACTGGCTACCCATAGAACACACCACCAGCTTGTGGTATCTGCCCTGTTCTCTGACAGCTGGCCGTGAGGTGGGCACTCATGGTCATGAGCCACTCCAGACAGTGTGACATGGTCTGTGAAACATGAAGGATGTGTATGATGACTTGTCCTTGAAAAGAGTGGATTGGGACAGGTCAAGAGACCTTACAGTTCCTTCTGTGGCCGTCAGGTTTTTGAGTGCCTCCTCAGTTTTCCCACTGACCACGCCTTTCCCATTAAAGTGTGTAATGATGCTGCCTTTGGTGGGACGCTTCTGAGAGTATCAATTCAGGATAAATTGCTTAGAGCAGGGCAGTCACAGCCCAAGGCTGGGGTTCTCCACCTCTAAGGCACCAAACCACCCAGACAGAGAGGACTTTGGTTTCACCCTACTGGCTAACCACAAGTCACACAAGCAATTCCCTTAGACACTCCAGTCTCCCAGTATCACCACAAGTGCCACTCATTATGAGGACGAATGGTTATGAAAACCAATACCGCAGTAAAAGAAAAAAGGTTCTCCTGATCCCAAAGGACCAAGCCCCAGACCCAGGTCAATAGATAAATCAGATCTTACCCACAAATCATGCTGTTGCCAATCCTTTAGAATCTAAAATCTAAAGGTTTATTCATAAAAGGAAAAAGAGATGAGAGCTAGAATTGGTTAAATGGCATCAATTACATACAGTGATGGCAAAGTCCTTGATTCAGGCTTTTAGCAGTGATGGAATAAACTGCAGGTTCAAATCAAGTCTCTGGAACATCCCCAGCTGGGTTGGGTCATCAGTCCTTTGTTCAGAGCTTCAGTTTGTAGCAAAGTCCCTCCAGAGGTCAGAAGCAGGATAGAAGAAAACATGGAGGGGTTTCTAGGGCCTTTTCTATCCTCTCCATGCAGAAGGACACCCCACTCCGTTCTTACTGTGGAAATCACAGCAGCAAGATGAAGCCTGGAGTCACATGGGCAAGCCACTTGTCCATGCATGACTCAGTTTTTTTCAGGCCGATGCCAATGTTTACATGTTAGTTTGAACGTTCCCAGGAAATCTGAGATGTGGATTGGCGTCTCCCAAAGTTCAGTGTCAGTTGGGCACTTATGGAGAATTGTCCTTTCTCAAGAAGCTTCCCAAATGCTTCACTGAGGCTACTTGGAATCAAACACATTGAGATACAAGTACATAGCCAATATTCACAACTTCAGCAGCTATACAGTATAATCATAACCAGCAAATCAAACCTTTTTATAGACACCTCACACTCATAGACTCATAGACTCATAGACTCATAGGTCAGAAGGGACCAATCTGATCATCTAGTCTGACCTCCTGCACAAGGCAGGCCACAGAACCCCACCCATCCAATTTTATACAACCCCTATCCCAGGACCGAGTTATTGAAATCCTCAAAAATGGTTTGAAGACCTCAAGCTGCAGAGACACCACCAGCAAGCGACCCGTGCCCCACGCTGCAGGGGAAGGCGAAAAACCTCCAGGGCACCTGCCAATCCGCCCTGGAGGAAAATTCCTTCCCGACCCCAAATATGGCGATCAGCTAAACCCTGAGCATGTGGGCAAGAGTCACCAGCCAGCACCCAAGAAGGAGTTCTCCGCAGCAACTCAGTACCCATCGCATGCAACATCTCCCTGCAGACCATTGAGCAGACCTGTCTGGTGGTAATTCAAGATCAATTGCCCAAATTGACGATCCTATCATAACATCCCCTCCATATACTTATCAAGCTTTGTCTTAAAGCCAGGAAAGTCTTTTGCCCCTACTACTTCCCTCGGAAGGCTATTCCAGAACTTCACTCCCCTAATGGTCAGAAACCTTCGTCTAATTTCAAGTCTAAACTTCCTAATATCCAGTTTATACCCATTCGTCCTCGTGGCTACATTAGTACTAAACTTAAATAATTCCTCTCCCTCCCTAACGTTAACCCCCTTGATATATTTATATAGGGCGAGCATATCCCCCCTCAGCCTTCTTTTGGCCAGGCTAAACAAGCCAAGCTCTTTGAGTCTCCTTTCATAAGGCAGTTTTTCCATTCCTCGGATCATCCTCGTAGCCCGTCTCTGAACCTGTTCCAGTTTGAATTCATCCTTCTTGAACATGGGACACCAGAACTGCACACAGTATTCCAGATGGGGTCTCACCAACGCCGTATACAACGGTACTAACACCTCCTTATCCTTGCAGGAAATACCCCGCCTGATGCATCCCAAAATCGCGTTTGCTTTTTTAACAGCCGTATCACATTGGCGACTCATAGTCATCCTGCTATCAACCAGTACCCCAAGGTCCTTCTCTTCCTCCGTCGCTTCCAACTGATGCTCCCCCAACGTATATCCAAAATTCTTATTATTAATTCCTAAATGCATGACCTTGCACTTTTCACTATTGTATTTCATCCTATTTCTATTACTCCAGTTTACAAGGTGGTTCAGATCTTCTTGAATAGCATCCCTGTCCTTCTCCGTGTTAGCAATACCCCCCAGCTTTGTGTCATCCGCGAACTTTATTAGCACATTCCCGCTCTTTGTGCCAAGGTCAGTAATAAAAAGGTTAAATAAGATCGGTCCCAAGACCGATCCTTGAGGGACTCCACTGGTGACCTCCTTCCAGTCCGACAGTTCACCTTTCAATACGACCCTCTGGAGTCTCCCCTTTAACCAGTTCCTTATCCACCTTACAACTTTCATATTCACTCCCAGCTTTTCCAATTTAACTAACAGCTCCCCATGCGGAACCGTGTCGAACGCCTTACTGAAATCTAGGTAAATTATATCTACCGCATTTCCTTTATCTAAGTAATCCGTCACCTTCTCAAAGAAGTGACATCAGGATCAGTAAAGAAAGCTACCTTGCTGAGGTCAGAACATGTAGGGATAAAGTGAGGAAGGCTAAAAGCCGCATTGAACTGGAACTTGCAAAGGGAATCAAAACCAATAGTAAAAGGTTCTACAGCCACATAAATAAGAAGAAAACAAAGAAAGAAGAAGTGGGGCCGCTATAGATTGGTTTGGCACGATCTACCTTTAGTAAATCCGTGTTGCAGTTCGTCCCAATTACCATTGACCTCTATGTCCTTAACTACTTTCTCCCTTAAAATTTTTTCCAAGACCTTACATACTACAGACGTCAAGCTAACAGGCCTATAATTACCCGGATCACTCTTTTTCCCTTTCTTAAAAATAGGAACTACATTAGCAATCCTCCAGTCATACGGCACAACACCCGAGATTATCGATCGCTTAAAAATTCTCGCTAACGGGCTCGCAATTTCACGCGCCAGTTCCTTTAATATCCTCGGGTGGAGATTGTCCGGGCCCTCCGACTTCGACCCATCAAGCTGTTCAAGTACGGCCTCTACCTCAGTTGCAGTAATATCCACTTTCACATCCACATTCCCGTTTATCATCCCTCCATCATCGCAAGGTTCCTCACTAGTCTTATTAAAAACCGAGGCAAAGTACTTGTTTAGATGTTGGGCCATGCCTAGGTTATCCTTAACCTCCATTCCATCCTCAGTGTATAGCGGCCCCACTTCTTCTTTCTTTGTTTTCTTCTTATTTATGTGGCTGTAGAACCTTTTACTATTGGTTTTGATTCCCTTTGCAAGTTCCAGTTCAATGCGGCTTTTAGCCTTCCTCACTTTATCCCTACATGTTCTGACCTCAGCAAGGTAGCTTTCTTTACTGATCCTGCCTTCCTTCCACTCCCTGTAAGCTTTCTGCTTTTGTCTAATCCCCTCTCTGAGTTGCTTGCTCATCCAGTTTGGCCTGCAACTCCTGCCCATGGTTCTTTTCCCCTTTCTCGGGATGCAGGCTTCCGACAGTCTCCGCAGCTGTGACTTAAAGTAATTCCAGGCCTCCTCCACATTTAAATCCACTAATTCCTCCGTCCAATCCACTTCCCTAACTAATTTCCTTAACTCTTTAAAGTTAGCCCTCGAGAAGTCAAAAACCCTAATCGCAGATCTACATTTGTTTATCCTTCCATCTAGTTTGGACAGCCCCTGAACAATATTTGCTGCAAATATAACAGTGAGTGCAACAATGGTCTATACAGCTACAGGTTACAGCAGTAATGTCACTAAGTGTAAGTCATGTCTGTCCCTGTGCTCCAGAGTCAGGCCCCCAGTGCTCGGCCAGGAACAGTGCCGTTCAGAGGTCCCAGCAGCCATTGTCTTGGCTGAGGCATCGTAGGCATCCTAAACTGCACAGCGTTTCTTAGATGTGTTTTTCTGGCCTCCCAAGCACAAGCAGAGATGGAGGGAGCAAAGCCACCCCCCTCCATGCAGCACCCAGCTGTTGCTCCTGAATAGATGTTACTAAGGGCAGTGAGATGCGCTGCCCTGGTGTTTGCACTGGTGCCGCCAGCAGGGATCAGTGCCCTGCACCATGCAGCCTCCTGGGGACTCTGGGCAGTGCCTCTGGAGACACAAAGGGGTGGTATGTGTGGTCCCGGAGGTGGCCCTTGTCAGTGGAGCAGGTGACTGTGGCGTTTGATTGCTGGGGTGCTCGCCTGGGCAGCTCTCCCACTCGGCCAGGGCACTGAGAGTCTAGGATGCTGCAAGCAGCCGGTGAGTTCTTGGTCCACTTTTCCCAGGGCAGGCTCTCGCTGAGGGGCCAGGGGAGGCAGGGACAGAGAGACAGATGTGTCAGAGCGGCCACAAGCAAGAATTGGTGGCCACACACCAAGGCCACCAAAAATGTGTTGTGAGAAACCCATAGAATCAGAGGGTTAGAAGGGACACCAACGATCATCTCATATAACCCCCTGCCAAGATGGAGGATTTGTTGTGTCTAAACCATCCAAGACAGATGGCTCCAGCCTCCTCTGGAAAACCTTCAGTGAAGGAGCTGCCACAACCTCCCGCAGGTGCTCTGTTCCATTGTCCCACTGTTCTTACAGTTAGGAAGTCTGGCCTGAGATGTAATGCAAATCTGCCTGTGATGCTACTCCCCAAATTCTTCATAGAAATATTGTTATGATATGAATATGGCGTAACTAAGATGTTTTATGCAAGATGGGTCATGTAAGGTATCATTGGGAAAGTTATGTTTTACTGAATATGATTATCCTATTTGTGTACATGTATCACTTCTGGCTCTGAAGTTAGGCATACTGACTATGTAACAATTACAACTGTGGTTACACCTTGGAAACACCCACAAGACAATATGCAATTGGCCTGGATGAGCCATTAGGGAAGACAAAGGGTCTGTGCAGATGCTGATCTCTCATCTTCCTGGAGTCCCTTCCTGTGGACATTACAAATAAACCTTGTCTCATGGTTGCTTTAACACTGCAAGGCCAAGTGATAATATCACCTGGTACGGAGTACCACCTTGGACACCGCTGGTATTTTTCCACTGGAAACAAAGGATTCTCGCCTTATGTAAATCCGATTTAAGGCTGGGAAGTGAATCAATCAGGGCTCTTCTCCATTGCCTCCCTGCCCAAGAAGGGAGGCTGCTGAAAACACCTGAAGAGACAAAGAAGCTAAGCTAGGGAAAGGCAAGGGCTGAGTCCAGGCTGAGACAGGGGTCTAGCCTGTGAAGAGAAATAAATGGAACTCTGAGCTGTAGAAACTCTGCAACCTGCCTAGAGCAACATTTAGGATGAGACATTACTATTTGTAACCTGCTTCTTTAGTGTATTAAGCTTAGTTTGCGTGTTTTGTTTTATTTGCTCCGTGATCTGCTCTGTTCTGTTTACTGTCCCTTATAATCACTTAAAATTCACCTTTTGTCATTAATAAACTTATTGTTTATTTCAAAACCCAGTTTGTGCAAATCAAAAAGCTGGGCATCTCTGCCTCTAGACTGAAGGAAGGGATGATTTTTATGAGCGTGCGTTGTACAGATCTCTATATAGTGCAAGACAAAGTTATTTGGGGTTTACACCCCAAAGGCAGTGTGCACCTGAGTGCTGGCTTAATCCCTGAGCTGAATCTTCCCACACAGAGCTGATTTCAGTCTGTGTATGCAGCTGGCTGTGAAGGCTTGAGGACCTGGCACAGCTAGGCCAGGGTGAGGAAGCCCAGGCTGGTGGAATTAATGGGCTTAGTGGGACCCTAGTATATCAAGTGCCGTCCCGGAAGCAGGGGGTTCAACTTGTCACATTGCTATGCTGTTGTTTGACTCCGTTGTCTCTTATCCTGCCCTCTGTGGCCAAAGAGAACAACTTTTCTCCATCTTTTTTGTGGCAGACTTTCGCTATCATGCCCCTCTTAAATCTCCTCTTTTCCAAACTATCCATACCCAGTTCCTTCAGCCTTTGCTTAGAAGTGTGAGCAACAAGGGGGATGTCATGGTGGGAGTCTGCTATAGACCACCAGACCAGGGGGTTGAGGTGGACGAGGCTTTCTTCCAGCAACTAGCAGAAGTTACCAGCTGTCTATAGTGCCTCTTGTAACAGCTGCATGACAGCTACAACTCCCTGGGCTACTTCCCCATGGCCTCCTCCAAACACCTTCTTTATCCTCACCACAGGACCTTCCTCCTGGTGTCTGATAACACTTGTACTCCTTAGTCCTCCAGCAGCACACCCTCTCACTCTCAGCTCCTTGTGCCTCTTGCTCCCAGCTCCTCACACGCACTTCCTCTCCTCTGACTCCTCCTCGCCTGACTGGGGAGAGCTCCTTTTTAAACCCAGGTGCCCTGATTAGCCTGCCTTGATTGGCTGCAGGTGTTCTAATCAGCCTGTCTGCCTGAATTGGTTCTAGCAGGTTCCTGACTACTCTAGTGCAGCCCCTGCTCTGGTCACTCAGGGAACAGAAAACTACTCATCCAGTGACCAGTATATTTGCCCTCTACCAGACTCCTGCACCCCACTGGCCTGGGTCTGTCACATATCCCTCCCCCCTGCTCAACACCAAGGGGTTGGGCAGCTTGGGAAGCCAGACAGTGCACACGTGACAAGCCATCAGCATTACCGTTACAGCTCCCTGCTCTGTGTTGCACACGGAACTGGAAAGGTTGGAGGGATAAGAACCACTTGGTCACCCTTGTGTTCTCCTTGTTCCGCTGCATCCATTGAAGAGGGGCATGGTCGGTCACGAGGACAAATCTGCGCCTGAGCAAGTAGTAGCGCAATGCTTCCATGGCCCATTTTACGGCAAGGCACTCCCTCTCCACCACTGCATATTTTTGTTCTCTCGGAAGGAGTTTTCTACTGAGGTAGAGAATTGGGTGTTCCTCCTCCCCAACCATCTGTGATAGAACGGCTCCCAACCCTACTTCCGATGCATCTGTCTGCAGGATAAATTCCTTGGTGAAATCAGGGGCTATCAGTACAGGGTTAATGCAGAGGGCAGTCCGTAGGTCTGTGAATGCTTCCTCTGCTGCGTCAGACCATCTCACCAGATCAGGTCCATGGGCTTTCACTATGTCTGTCAGGGGGCTTGCCCTTGTGGCAAAGTTGGGGATAAATCGTCGGTAATACCCCACTACACCTAGGAATGCCCGGACTTGTTTCTTGCGACGTGGTCAGGGCCAATTTTGGATGGCCTCCAACTTGTTCACTTGGGGTTTTACCAGACCTTTTCTCACAATGTAGCCAAGATATTTGGCCTCTGTAAACCCTACAGCACACTTGGCAGGGTTTGCTGTAAGGCCAGCTCGCCTGAAGGTATCAAGGACTGCCTCCACCTTCTCTAGGTGGGTTTCCCAGTCTGGGGTATGAATGACCACATCGTCCAAGTAGGCAGCAGCATAACTGTTATGCAGGCGTAATAGCTTGTCCATGAGGCGCTGGAAAGTAGCTGGGCCCCATGTAGTCCAAAAGGGAGGACAGTATATTGAAAAAGACCCTCTGGTGTAGAGAACGCAGTCTTTTCCTTTGCGTCTTCCGCAAGGGGAATCTGCCAGTACCCCTTTGTCAAGTCTAGAGTAGTCAAATACCGGGCATTACCCAGAGGGTCCACTAGCTCATCTATGCGAGGTATGGGATACGCGTCAAACTGGGATACTTCATTTAGTCGCCGGAAGTCGTTGCAAAACCTTGTGGTGCCATCAGGTTTGGGCACCAGCACGATTGGGCTGGACCACTGACTGTGGGATTCTTTGATGATCCCCAACTCCAGCATTTTTTTAACTTCTGCTTTTATTTCCTCCCTTTTGGCCGCTGGTACCCGATAGGGCCTCACTGTTGTTCTGGCCCCAGGGTCTATGACGATGTGGTGATATGTCTCGGTTGTTCCAACCCGGGTTTGTCGAAAACACATCTTGGTTCCGGAAGATCATCTCAGACACCTCATTCTTCTGGTCTGGTGTTAAATCGGGAGACACTCTCACCTGTTTGGAAGGCTTGTTTTCCTGGGTTAGGTCTTTTTTGGACAGTTATGCATGCCTCTTGTGCATGCCAGGGTTTCAGAAGGTTGATGTGATAAATCTGTTCTTGTTTTTGGCATCCTGGCTGCCGCACCTTGTAGGTTACTTCCCCCACGGGTTCAACGACCTCATAGGGTCCCTGCCATTGGACCAGAAGCTTGCTTTCTGCCGTGGGTACCAACACCATCACCCGATCTCCTGGTTGGAACTGTCGGACTTTTGCCTGGTGATTGTAATGGGTTCTCTGGGCCTCCTGTGCCTTTTCCAAATGTTCCCGTACAATAGGAGTGACCTGGGCTATCCGGTCTCGCATCTGTATTACATGCTGTCATAAACAGATATTTAAGGGTTAATGTCTCTTTTACCTGTAAAGGGTTAACAAACAGGGAACCAAAAACACCTGACCAGAGGACCAATCAGGAAACAAGATACTTTCAAATCTCGGTGGAGGGAAGCCTTTGTTTGTGGTTTTTGGGTTTTGCTTTGTTCTCTCTGAGTCCTGAAAGGGACTAGACGCGCAACCAGGTTTCTTGCCAATCTCCCTGCTACAGTCTCTTATATATTCAGAATAGTGAGTATTAAGTAGAAAGGCGGTTATAGACTTTTGATTGTTTTCTGTATTTGCAAATGTGTAGTTTGCTGGAAGTATTTTAAATTGTATTTTACTGGGGGCAAGGGGGCTTCTCTCTAGTGTCTATAAGCTGAAAGACCCTGTAACTTTTACCATCTAAATTACAGAGACAATTATACTTTTTTTTTCTTTCTTTTTATTAAAAGTTTTGCTTTTTAAGACCTGTTTGATTTTTTTCCCCTTGTTGAGTCTCAAGGGAATTGAGTCTGTACTTAACAGGGAAGGAGAAGGGAGGGGACAAGGGTGGAATCCCTTTGTTATAGATTCACGGAGCTTGAATCTGACTATCTCTCCAGGATAGCCCAGGGAGGGAAAGCCTGAGAAGGAGAGAGAAGGGGTTTGAATCACAGTGATCTTCCAGGGTAACCCAGGAAGGGAAAGCCTAGGAGAGGCACTGGGGAGGGAAAGAGTTTACTTTCCTTGTGTTAAGATCCAGGGGGTCTGGGTCTTGGGGGTCCCCAGGGAAGGTTTTGGGGGGACCAGAGTGTACTCCAAGTCCTGATTGGTGGCAGCTATCAGATCTAAGCTGGTAATTAAGCTTAGGGAAATTCATGCTGGTACCCCATCTTGGGACTCTAAGGTTCAGATTGGGGAAATATACCATGACACATGTTCTATTATATTTCTCCCCTCATTGGATTCCTCTTCCCAGATCTCTTTGGTGATATCTAGTATGCCACGGGGGTGACACCCGTATAATAACTCGAAGGGGGAAAACCCAATTGAGGCCTGAGGTACCTCCCGGATAGCGAACATAAGATAGGGTAGTAGGGTGTCCCAATCCTTCCCGTCCCGACTTACCACCTTCTGTATCATAGCCTTGAGGGTTCGGTTAAACCTTTCTACCAACCCACCAGTCTGCAGATGGTAGATTGAAGTTCTCAGGGTATGTATATGGAGCAGCGTACAGAGGTCCTTCATTAGCTTTGACATAAATGGGGTTCCTTGGTCTGTTAATATCTCGTTTGGTAGCCCCACTCGGGCAAAGATCCCTACCAGCTCTTTGACTATCGTTTTAGAGGCTGTATTCCGCAGGGGGACGGCTTTTGAGTAGCGAGTAGCATAGTCCAAAACAACAAGTATATATTGGTGGCCCCGAGCCGTCTTCTCCAAGGGTCCCACTAGGTCCACGTTTATTCGCTCAAAGCAGACTTCTATGATGGGAAGGGGTACTAAAGGTGCCCTCAGGTGGGGACGGGGACTGTGCAGCTGACACTCTGGGCAGGACACACAGTACCTCCACACTTCTTCATGTACTCCGGGCCAGAAGAACAGTTGTAGGACTTGTGCCAGGGTCTTCTCTACCCCCAAATGCCCCACAAAAAGATGACTATGAGCAGACTTAATACAGCATTCTGGTGTTTTTGAGGTACTAGGATCTGCTGTACCTTCTGCCCCTGTACTGGTGCAACCTGGTATAAGAGATTCTTCCTCATTATGAAGTAGGGTCCTGGTCCCTGGGTTTTCCCTTCCACAGGGACCCCATCTATTTCAGTCACTTCCTTCCTAATGTTGTCATACCTTGGGTCTTCAGCCTGGTCCCGTCCAAAATTTCATCTCCCAGGCCTAATCTGCCCAAGATCTAGGGGCCCAGTCTCTGTTGCCTCTACTGGTTCAGTAACCATTGGGCTATGAATACAACTTAAGTTCAGCTTGTCCTTTATGACACCTCCGAGTTTGGCATCTGCTATGGCCAACTGTTCATGGGCATCTTTTGCCACTATCTTCTTTGGAATTTTCTTCAAGTTCTTGCTGAGCTTGCCCTCTACCAGAGCTGTGGATGCAGCAAGGGCTTCTGTTGCATCCTGAAACTTTTCAAAGTGTTTCAAAGTGTTTGAAACTTTTCAAAGTGTTCACTCTAGAACATCACTGGAGGCTGAAGTTTGATTTTCAGAGAAGACTGGGGGTTGACAGTCTACTATGGAGGCCTCACTAACTTCAGGGTTCCCCTTTTCCTCCAATCCTCCTACTGGGAGTAAATTTCCAAACCCTGAGAAGTCCCTCCCTATGAGCACCGGGTATGGGAGTTTAGGGACTACACCTGCTGCTACCTCAGTAGTGTTCCCCTGAATTTCGAGTTTTACTGGGATGGTGGGGTAATAACCAACTGTCCCATGGACGCATGTTATCCCCGTACGCTTAGCCCGCAGCAGCTGACTACACTTCACAAGCTTCCCCAAGACAAGCGTGATAGCACTCTCCGAATCAACCAGTGCCGTGGTCTCTACCCCATTTAGTTTCACTGGTCTGGTGTACATATGTGGGGTTAGTGAGACCCCCACAAGGTGGATTAGGGAGCATGGGTCTGCCCAGTTCCCCAGGTTACACTGCATCAGCTCCTCAGCATTGGGACACTGTGCAGCTCTATGTCCTCACTCCCCGCAGGCATAACATCTATATGGAGCCCTAGGCATTCCCCGGTCTCTTGGTTTGGGCAATCTAACATCATGATCCTCTTCTCCCACCGTGCTCTGACGCTTTGTGGCCTCTGGTGGGCCTTCAGCCCCTCTCTTTTTCCATCTGGGCCCTCCTGGTGGCCCAGTCACCTGAGCTCTAGGGCTTGGTGCTGCTAGTTTAATCCAGGGTGCCTCTTCCTTAACTGGTCGGGTCAGTTCCCTCGCCGTCCTTCGCCTCTCAACCAGTGCAACAACCTCATCATAGGTGGAGGGTTCGTTCTGGCTTACCCAGGTACGAAGGTCTGGCGGTAGTCCCCTAATGTATCGGTCGATGACCAGAACCTCTAGTATCTCTTCCGGACTCCGGGACTCCGTTCGCAACCACTTTCATGCGAGATGGACGAGGTCATACAATTGGGACCGCTGGGTTTTGTTTTCCTGATACCTCCACTCGTGATACCGTTGGGCCCCGCACTGCGGTCATTACGCCAGATCTGGCCCGGATCTCTGCTTTCAGCTGGGGGTAGTCTGCTGCAGCCTCTTCAGGCAGATCATAGTAGGCCTTCTGGGCCTCCCCACACAGGAATGAGGCAAGGATGCCAGACCACTGATCTCGAGGCCAGGCCTCCAGTAGGGCTGTCCTCTCAAACGCCAGAAGGTATGCCTCTACATCATCCTCCCACATCATTTTCTGCAGTTAATGGCTGGCCCGTATGAACTGCGTCCCATCATGGCCGCGGTTCAGCTCTGTAAGGGTCTTTACCTGGTTTACCAGTTTCTGCAACATAGCTCTGTCTTGAGAAGCCTGGTCCATTAGCAGGCGATTAGTCTCTTGCTGCAGCCACATTGCCTCCTGTTGGGCAGCTGCCTGGACACGGGTAGCCTCCTGCTGGGCCGCCATAGCTTGTATCAATGCCCGTACTAGGTCATCCATTGTGGTGAAAAAAAAAATAAACCCTCTACCTTTTTTTTTTGTTTGTTTAAATCACCCTCCTTCTTCTGCTGTGCTGTGCACACCAAATCCCACTTCTAACATCAGTTGTGACAAAGTTCCTCCTCTACCTTGGCGGGTCCTGCACTTATTGGCAGATTTGCTCACCTCCGTGATCTTCCCCACACTCTGGATCAACTCCTCCTGTGTCTGATCAGGAGTGGGGAGGTTTGGGGGGAACC
Organism: Gopherus flavomarginatus; assembly: GCF_025201925.1. Taxonomy (NCBI): domain Eukaryota; kingdom Metazoa; phylum Chordata; order Testudines; family Testudinidae; genus Gopherus; species Gopherus flavomarginatus. The sequence continues at coordinate 502,159 of NC_066618.1, forward strand.
TGGGCCCGCCCTCTACTCCGGGTTCCAGCCTAGGGCCCTGTGGATTGCAGCTGTCTATAGTACCTCCTGTAACAGCTGCATGACAGCTACACGTCCCTGGGCTACTTCCCCACGGCCTCCTCCAAACACCTTCTTTATCCTCACCACAGGACTTTCCTCCTGGTGTCTGATAATGCTTGTACTCCTTAGTCCTCCAGCAGCACACCCTCTCACTCTCAGCTCCTTGTGCCTCTTGCTCCCAGCTCCTCACACACACTTCCTCTCCTCTGGCTCCTCCTCGCCTGACTGGAGTGAGCTCCTTTTTCAACCCAGGTGCCCTGATTAGCCTGCCTTGATTGGCTGCAGGTGATCTAATCAGCCTGTCTGCCTGAATTGGTTCTAGCAGGTTCCTGATTACTCTAGTGCAGCCCCTGCTCTGGTCACTCAGGGAACAGAAAACTACTGATCCAGTGACCAGTATATTTGCCCTCGACCAGACTCCTGTACCCCACTGGCCTGGGTCTGTCACAGCCTATGTCCAGGTCGTTAATAAAGATGTTAAACAACACTGGACCCAGAACAGATCCCTGTGGAACCCCACTCAAGACCTCCCTCCAATCTGACTTCATCCCATTAATAGCTACTCCTTGTTTGTGATCGTTTAACCAATTATTTATCCACTTAGTTGTTGTTCCACCAAGCCCTCATTTCTCCAGCTTACCTATCAGAATGTCATGTGGGACTGTGTTTAAAGCCTTGATAAGCTGCAATTTGTCCTTCTGCAGCTAGTTTTTTTCTTTGCTGCCTATCTTTGATCTTCCAGTACTGAGCCAAGATGGGAATCATAGCCTCCCACAATGCATATCAGTAACATGCCATCGCTGCCTGATAGCTTGACATTCCCGTGATCCTGAGGAATATGCCCTGTGGCCAAAATGGTCTATTCTTTTCCCTGCCTTGGCCACAGCGGCTGAGGGAGAGGTCTTTGTGGGCTTTGATTTTTCATGGCTGCAGCAATGACCAGGGAGTTTGCACTGAGTAAAATTTGAGAAATGCTGTATTGTGCCCGATAAGGCTTGTTGTTTCTGCATGAGACTGCTGGTGATGAGGAGAGTGTAAGCCAGGTGTCTCCAGCTGGATAGAGTGAACGCTGGCAGATGGGCAAGGAAACCCTATCAGCAGCTTTCAGCTGAAGCATGTCAGAGGATCCAGTTTTTGGGTGGCAGCCTCAGCAGTGTCCAGCAGGAGTGTGCACACCATCCTGTTCAGTGGGTCTTGGAAGTGGCACAACATGTCTGGTGTGGATACCACTGAAGGGGTGATTTCTTATTGGGTGATGTCCTGTTGGCAGGGATGGCATGTGAAGCTGTGTACACATCCTCAGCACAGCTGGTGTCATAGGGCATGGCTCATCTGCCATTTCCAACTCCAGTGTCAGTGCTGCTGGCAGAGCTGGTGTCAGAGCTTGTGCCAGTGGAGATGTTGGTGCTGGAGCTTGTGGTGGGACCACTGGCTGTATAAGTGGTGTGATAGGCTGGCATGTTGCTGCCGGTGCCAATGGCTCTGGGTTCTGTGGCAACAGTTGTGTGCTGGCAGCAGAGTGGAAGGGGCCAATGGTGAGCCCAGCTTAGATGAGCCAGGTCACAGATTCATAGATCCTAGGACTGGAAGGGACCTCGAGAAGTCATCGAGTCCAGTCCCCTGCCCTCATGGCAGGACCAAATACTCTCTAGACCATCCCTGATAGACATTTATCTAACCTACTCTTAAATATCTCCAGAAATGGAGATTCCATAACCTCTCTAGGCAATTTATTCCAGTGTTTAACTACTCTGACAGTTAGGAACTTTTTCCTAATGTCCAACCTAAACCTCCCTTGCTGCAGTTTAAGCCCATTGCTTCTTGTTCTGTCATTGGAGGCTAAGGTGAACAAGTTTTCTCCCTCCTCCTGATGACACCCTTTTAGATACCTGAAAACTGCTGTCATGTCCCCCCTCAGTCTTCTCTTTTCCAAACTAAACAAACCCAATTCTTTCAGCCTTCCTTCATAGGTCATGTTCTCAAGACCTTTAATCATTCTTGCTGCTCTTCTCTGGACCCTCTCCAATTTCTCCACATCTTTCTTGAAATGCGGTGCCCAGAACTGGACACAATACTCCAGCTGAGGCCTGACCAGCGCAGCGTAGAGCGGAAGAATGACTTCTTGTGTCATGCAGGACTCTTAATTAATCCTGTATTATGGGCCATGGCACCCCTGGGAATTCCTTGGGGGATCTGAAGAGGAGGCGGAGAAGTCAGGATGAGGTGATTGGAATGTGGGGAGCTGTTGCTGGTAAGCAGGGCCGGCTCCAGGCCCCAGCGTGCCAAGCGCGTGCTTGGGGCGCATGCCGCGGGGGACGCTCTGCCAGTTGCCGGGAGGGCGGCAGACGGCTCCGGTGGACCTCCCGCAGGCGTGCCTGTGGAGGGTCCGCTGGTCCCGCGGCTCCTGTGGACCTCCTACAGCCGTCCCTCCGGAGCATCTGCCTGTCCCGCGGCTCCGGTGGAGCATCCGCAGGGACGCCTGCGGGAGGTCCACCGGAGCCGTGGGACTGGCGAGCGGCAGAGCGACCCCCGCGGCGTGCCGCCGTGCTTGGGGCAGCGAAATGGCTAGAGCCGGCCCTGCTGGTAAGATTCCGTCCCTGGCTTGTCATTAAAGAATCCTGAACCATCAAAGCTGCCTTGCATCGAAGCTGTCCATTGTGGTGCTGCATGGGACAGGTTGTTGCCTCAGCAACGTGGGAGGTGTGTGGGATACGCGTGGGGGTATGGGCGCAGTCACAGTGCCACAGAGCTTGAGAGCCTTCCCAGTGCCAGTGTCCCTTTCTCTTGTGAACCATCTCAGCTGAGCCCTCTGTGTGCTCCTCTGCCCTTTCCGCAAGATAAGGAAGACGTTCAGGCACTGGACATTTGGTGCCAAGGAGGGGTGGGCGATGGATGCGCAGTGCACTTGGAGCAACCGTGGGGCTTCTGGCGTCTGTGCTGGTGCTGAGGCCAGTGCAGATGGAGGTGAGGCCATGGGCATGCGCCAAGCCCCTTCCTGGATGTTGGTGCTGAGGCCAGTGCTCACTTGGAGATTAGGTCCTGAGCTTTTGCCCATTTAGTAGAGGAGGGTCTCTGTGCCACAAGGGGTCACTGACAGCCCACGTGATCGGTGTAATTGACAGGCGCTGAGGCTAGAGGTTTTAGTCCCTCACTAGTTGTGCCCCTGCAGCCCTAGCTGTGGGTCCTAAGAGATTCTGGGTATGGTGCAGAAGCCTGATGCACTGAATACTCCAGGAGCTGGCTGAGCAGATCTCTGAGCCATTAGCAATTATCTCCAAAAAGTCATGGAAGACAGGAGAGATTCCAGAGGACTGGAAAAGGGCAAATATAGCACCAAGTGTAATGATGCTGCCTTTGGTGGGACACTTCTGAGAGTATCAATTCAGGACAAATTGCTCAGAGCAGGGCAGTTATAGCCCAAGGCTGGGGCTTCTCCACTTCTAAGGCACCAAACTAGCCACACAGAGAGGACTTCGGTCTCACCTCACTGGCTAACCACAGGTCACACAAGCAATTCCCTTAGACACACCAGTTTCCCAGTATCACCACCAGTGCCACTCGTTATGGGGACAAGTTGTTATGAAAACCAATCTCTAGATCCCAAAGGACCAAGCCCCAGACCCAGGTCAATATACAAATCAGATCTTACCCACAAATCACGCTGTTGCCAATCCTTTAGAATCTAAAATCTAAAGATTTATTCATAAAAGGAAAAAGATAGAGATGAGAGCTAGAATTGGTTAAATGGAATCAATCACATACAGTAATGGCAAAGTTCTTAGTTCAGGCTTGTAGCAGTGATGGAATAAACTGCAGGTTCAAATCAAGTCTCTGGAACATCCCCAGCGGGGATGGGTCATTCAGTCCTTTGTGTAAAGCTTCTGTTTGTAGCAAGGTTCCTCCAGAGGTAAGAAGCAGGATTGAAGAAAAATGGAGGGGTTTTCAGGGCCTTTTATATTCTCTGCCCATGGAAGGACCCCTTTGTTCTTACTGTGGAAAATCACAGCAGCAAGATGGAGTCTGGAGTCACATGGGCAAGTCATGTGTCCATGCATGACTCAATTTACAGGCCAATGCCAATGTTTACGTGTTGGTTTGAACATTCCCAGGAAAGCTCAAATGTGGATTGGTGTCTCCCAAAGTTCATTGTCAGTTAAGTTGCTTGATTGGGCACTTACTGAGAACAGTCCCTTCTCAAGAAACTGACCAAATGCTTCACTGAGGCTAGTTAGAATCTAAACACATAGAGATACAAGTACACAGCCAATATTCATAACTTCAACTACAAAATGATACACACATACAGACAGCATAATCATAACCAGCAAATCATAACCTTTTTATAGACTCCTCACATGATAACCTTTGTACTATATTTGCTGCAAATATATAACAGTGGTTGCGACAATGATCTATGTGGTCACAGTTCATGTCAATAACATCTCACCAAACTATAAAAAGGGAAAAAATGACAACCCGAGGAATTACAGCCCAGTCAGTACCCTGAAAGATAATGGAGAAAATACTTAAACAATCGATTTGCAGACATCTAAAAAATAATAAGGTGATAAGTAACAGTAGCATCCTTCAGTTTTGAGAGATCATTGGTATGCTGCTGAGAGAGAAAGAATTTACTCAGTTGGTTTTATGGCAGCCACAAAGGAGGCTGAAGAGACCCACTCGAGAGAGAAAATATCTGTCACATTTAAAGGTGCTGTTTCGATCCTTTGGGCTCTGCCTTCTGCAAGTTCTTTTCTCCTCTGCTAAGCTGGACGGTTTCCTCTCATAACTCCCAAGACCTTTGTTAAGCTCTTGTTTCCAAAGGCTGTGGTCTCGAGTGTGATCTTCCCATTTGTCCACATCCATGTCCATTTCCTTGAGGTGTTGCTTGCACACATCCTTGAAACGCAATTGTGTGTGTCCTTTGGGTCTTTTTCCAGATGTCGATTTGCGATAGAGGATATCCCCTGGGATGCGCCCATCATTCACTCGGCACACATGCCCAAGCCAGCAGAGGCGTCTCTGTTGGAGGAGTGTTTTCATGCTGGGTATTGCTGGCCCGTTTGAGCACCTCAGTGTTGGTGACTCTGTCCCTCCAGGAGATTCCAAAGATTTGACGGAGGCAAAGCACATGAAAACTGTTGAGCCTCTTTTCCTGATGAGAGTATAAGGTCCATGTCTTGCTCCCTGTATTGGGGGTCCTGCCCCACACTGGGCTCTCAGGGGTTAATAGAGTCCTAGGGAGGCAGTGCAGGAGGCAGCCAATCACAGAAGGGCTTATAGGAGCAGCCAGTCAGGGCCGGGCAGGCCCATATAAGAAGAGCTGCTGTGCAGAACAGCTTCAGTCAGTGACTCCCTGAAGCTTGAGGAGGAAGGTGGACTGGCTGCCTTGCAGGTGGAGGGCAGCGAGCACCCTGAACAGAGCAGTGCTACAGGCAGAGACCCAGGTAGCTAAAGCCAGCGCCTGGCAGGCTGCAGGGATCTGCAGGCTGAGGCCCTGAGGCAAGGGCCAAGAGGGTTGTGGGGTAACAGGGAGTAGCCCAGGAAGATCTACAGAGGAGTTGGGGGGGGATATAGCAAGTGGTGGCCATCTTCAGGGTCCCTGGGGTGGGACCTGGAATAGTGGGCAGGCCCGGGTCTCCCCCACCCCCACTTACCACTGGGGAAGTGGCTGGACTGAGGGAGTGTGATACTGTCCCCCGAAAGTGGGGAGCACACAGTGTGGCACAGCCGGAGGGCTGTGTCATGAAGAGGATGCTGCGGTCCTGGGAATGACGTGGATCACTGGAGCAGAAGTGACAGTGCCAAGATGCCACCAGAGGAGGGCGCACTGCCATACAGAGCTAATCCCCAGGACAGCCAGCAGGAGGCACCACAGTGGTGAGTTGAACCCCTCACACTCCCACACGAGTATGCTGATAATACATGCATGATACACACAGATCTTTGTGTGTTCTGTCAGTTTGTTTTGCCAGACCCTCTTGTTCAGTCTAGACATTGTTGTGGCAGCTTTTCCAATGCAGATGTTGAGTTCTGTTTCAAGTGAAAGGGTAACTGTGATAAAGGACCTCATGTATGTGAACTCGTTCACCACTTCAAGTTCAAACACCTCTACCCCGATATAACGCTGTCCATGGGAGCCAAAAAATCTTACCACATTATAGGTGAAACCGCATTATATTGAACTTGCTTTGATCCACTGGAGTGCACAGCCCCGCCCCCCTGGAGCGCTGCTTTACTGTGTTATAGCCGAATTCATGTTATATCAGGTCGCATTATATTGGGGTAGAGGTGTAGTTGTTCTTGATGGAAGGTGCTTCCTCAGCTCCTTGGCACATTGTTAGGCTTTTTTAGGCTTATAGTAAGCCTGAAGTCTTAGCAGGCTTTAGAAAACTGTCCACTATGTTTGAAGATGAGCTTCTGTGTGGGCTGTCACTGCTGCATCATCAGCAAAGAGAGGTGATGGATAAGGGCCTCCCAAGTCTTGATTTTTAGGTCTGAGTCTTGCAAGATTGAACAGCTTTCTGTCACACCTTGTGTGCAAGTAGATTCCTGCCACTGAGGAACTAAAAGGTTGTTTCAGTAGCAGAGAGAAGATCACAAACAGATTCAGGGCAAGTACACAGCCTTGCTTAACTCTGCTAGGAACCTGGAAAACCTCAGACAATGACACTGTATTGAACTTTGTCGTACATCTGTCACAGAGTGTGGGGAGAGACAAGGCCCTGCATCCCTGGCTTCCTGCGATTCACCAGGACTCTCAGCCAGCCAGTAAAACAGAAGGTTTATTGGGACGACAGGAGAACAGTCCAAAACAGGTCTTGCAGGTACAGACAACAGGACCCTCCTCAGTTAGGTCCATCTTGGTGGGCAGGAGGGGCAGGAAGACCAGAGCCCTGTTGGGAGGCCAGAGCCCATCTGGACTCCCCTCCATTTTCCCAGCCAGCTCCAAACTGAAACTCCCTCCAGTTGTCTCACTCAGCCTCCCCCAGCTCTGGGTGAGGGATAGCTCAGTGGTTTGAGCATTAACCTGCTAAACTCAGGGTTGTGAGTTCAATCCTTGAGGGGGCCATTTGGGGATTGGTCCTGCTTTGAGCAGGGGGTTGGACTAGATGATCTCTTGAGGTCCCTTCCCACCCTAATAATCTATGATTCCTCCCCCAGCCTTTGTTCAGTTTCCCAGGCAGAGGTGTCACCTCCATGTTACATGCTCAGGTATCCTCCCTCAAGGAAAGTTTCCCATCCCCAATGCAGACAATCCCTGCAACCTTCCTAGGCCAGCACATCAAGAACATTCCCACTTCATCACAACATATTTTCATGGAAGGATCAAATCACGCTTGGGGGACATCCAATCTTCTTAGAAGCACAGATAGTCCACTTCTACTAACAAAGTCAAAAGCCATTGTGAGATCAATGAAGGGACATTTTTTTTTTTTTTGTTCTCTGCATTTCTCTTGTAGTTGTCTCAGCAGGCGGATCAGGTTGATAGTAGTCCTTTCAGCTGTGAAGCCGCACTGTAATTCAGGAGAGATTCTGTCTGCAAGGGTCTGAAGTCTGTACAGGACAACTCAGTCAAAGGCTTTTCTCATAATACTAAGAAGGGAAAGCTGTCAAGTACTAATATTTTACTATCTTTCCAGCAACTCCTGCAGCGGATCAGGTACCAGATGTATTGGTTCTTCTTCTCCTCTGGACATTACCAGTGACACCGAGAGGGGGATGGGTCCTGATGCATGGGCAACTCAGGGTCTCCATATCATTTGCTAAGCTTGTGCCATGGAGAGGTACTCCAGTTTCACCTCAAGTGTCGACCCAACATGGGAGGCAGCAGTCACCGGTTCTAAGCTTGATAAGTAACAGTCAGCATAGATCTGTCAAAAACAAATCACATGAAACTAACCTAATAGCTTTCTTTGACAGGGTAACAAACCTTGTGGATGGGGGGAAGTAATAGATGTAATATATCTTAACTTTAGTAAGACTTTTGATACTGTTTCTCATGACTTTCTCGTAAACAAACTAGGGAAAAATAACAATCTAGATAGAGCTACTATAAAGTGGGTGCATAACTTGTTGGAAAACTGTTTCCAGAAAGTAGTTATCAGTGGTTCACAGTCAAACTGGAAGGGCATAATGAATGGGGTCCCACAGACATCAGTTCTGGGTCTGGTTCTGTTCAATATCTTCATCAATGATTTAGATAATGGCGTAGAGAGTACACTTATAAAATTTGTGGATGATACCAAGCTGGGAGGGGTTGCAAGTGTTTTAGAGAATAGGGTTAAAATTCAAAATGATCTGGACAAACTGGAGAAATGGTCTGAAGTAAATAGGATGAAATTCAATAAGGACAAATGCAAAGTGCTCCATTTAGGAAGGAACAATCAGTTGCACACACACAATGGGAAATGACTGCCTAGGAAGGAGCCCTGCGGAAAGGGATCTGGGGGTCATAGTGGCCCACAAGCTAAATATGAGTCAACAGTGTTAACACTGTTGCAAAAAAAAAGCAAACATCATTCTGGGATGTATTAGCAGGAGTGTTGTAAGCAAGATATGTGAAGTAATTCTTTCGCTTTGCATTGATTAGTCCTCAATTGGGGCCCTGTGTCCAGTTCTGGGTCTGACATTTCAGGAACGATATGGACAAATTGGAGAAAGTCCAGAGAAGAGCAACAAAAGTTATTAAGGGTCTAGAACACATGGCCTATGCAGGAAGATTTTTAAAATTGTGTTGTTTAGTCTGGAAAAGAGAAGACTAAGCGAGGACATAACAGTTGTCAAGAACATAAAAGAAGGAGGGAGAAAAAATGTTCTTAACCTCTGAGGACAGGACAAGAAGCAATGGGCTTAAATTGCAGCAAAGGCGGTTTAAGTTGGACATTAGGAAAAACTCCCTACTTGTCAGGGTGGTTAATCACTGGAATAAATTGCCCAGGGAGGTTGTGGACCCACCATCATTGGAGATTAAGAGCAGGTTGGACAAACACCTGTCAGGGATTGTCTAGATAATACAAGTCCTGCCATGAGTGCAGGGGACTGGACTAGGTGACCTCGGGATGTCTCTTCTAGCCCTATGACTCTGAGCACTGCAACCTGTTGTGGGCCTCACCAACGCACATGAGAACATAAGAGCGTCCAGGCTGGGTCAGGCCAAAGGTCCATCTAGCCCAGTATCCTGTCAGCCGACAGCAGCCAATACCAAGTGCCCCAGAGGGAATGAACAGAGCAGGGAATCATCAAGTGATCCATCCCCTGTCACCCATTCCCAGCTTCTGGCAAACAGAGGGTGGGGACACCACCCCTGCCCATCCTGGCTAATGGTCACGTGCACCTGAGCATCCAATTCTGGCTGGATAGGTGAGCAGCAGGCACAGCGAGCTGAAGCCCTTGTTAAGCTCCTGCTGGCTGCACAGCCTGGGAGCCAGGAAGGTGCAGAGGGAAAAGGCATGGCACAGGCAGACCTAGGAGGTGTTTTACCTCTGTGTCCAACCAGGTTCTCAATATTTCACTGGATGGTTTCTGCTGAGAGCTGATGCTTATGGTCATTGTGGGATGCTAGCAGGGGAATTAACCCAAGCGATGTGTAAAACGTAGACTGTGAAGTTGCAGAACTGTGGAGGTAAGACTTGTCCCCAGAGGAAGGGTCTTGCTGCTAGCTCAAGCAGGGGTGAAAAGAGAATAACTAATTGCCAGGACTCTGGCTGCCCTGGGAGCTGTTATGAAGCCTAAACTCTAAAACTGTCTCTTTGAAAGTTGAAATACAATTGAACACTTTGAACTGGCCTACTTGCCGCCTGGGCCTGCAGCCTGCCTCCTGCTGACTGACTGTAGCTAATGCGATGGGAGGGGTGAGTTCCTTGTGCTTTGAGCTGGTTACTCGGCAATGCCAGTGCCTTTACAAGAGCAGGGCTGCAGGAAAGGAGCAGGCTAGGCTAAAGACAAAGGGGTGTGTGCACACTGCAGCTGGGCCTGAGCCTCCCAGCCCTGGTAGACAGGGGCCAGCTAGCCTGCTAAAAACAGCTGCGTGGACCCTGCGCTGGGCCGCAGCTCAGGCTGTGCCAGTGACCAACCCCCTGCCTCCCTCCCGTCTGACTGGGATAGAGAAGGTGAAAGCTAGTGCCAATTTCTGAGCAGCCAGAGCAGCTGCAAGTGGGCTGCTGTCCTAAGGCCCAGAACAGTTCACTGACTGACTGGGGCCAGGGTTCCCCAGAACCCCAGGCCAGTGTGTAGAGGCCAGAGCTGCTGACCTGGAGGAGCAGGTGGGGGATTCTTGTTCTTGGTCTATGTGTTGGGAGGCCTAAGTGGGGGACCATGAGAGACAGGCAAGACCCTCCCCCACCCCCACCCCAGGCTCCTAGTGGGTGCTGGGGGGAGCCAAGGGGTGGGCAGTGATGCTGGGAGCTCCAGTTCCAGGGCTGGGAACAAGCTCTGTGTCAAGGACTGTGGCTGCTGCAGTGCTTAATGACAAATGAAAGAGGCACCGGGCTTCAAGCACTTTTTTTACTTTTATAACTGATGTGGCAAGCCCAGAGAGGTGGGGACCCAGCCCTGCCATGCCCAGGCACACATTAAACACCAGGCCACACCCTGCAGAGCACCAGGTGCAGGCAGAGGGCCAGCCTGTGAAAGGCGCTCCTGGGTAGGCACTGCCCAGTGGGCCATGGAGGCGCAGGCCCTCCTGCAGGGGATCCTGCAACAGAGACAAGACAGAGTTGGAGGTGGGAGAACATTGCTGGGGGCTGGATCTGCCAGGCTCCATGTCAATCAGCAGGGGGATTATTCCCCAGGGTGGTGCTGGGCTGTGGCATCCCCCTGCCCCCCAGAAACATGGGGAATGGGAATGGCAGCCCCCAGCCCCACCTACCCCTGCCTTCACTGAGGGGCTGGGGGCCCTTCCTGGTGCAATACCTGTGGGGCTAGGCCAGCCCCTTCTCCCCTCGTTCTGGGAAAGCCACAGACCCTCCGGCAGCTGGGAAAGGCCCCAGCACCCAATCGGGGTGGGGCAAGTTGCACGCCTGCCCGGAAGTCCCCTCCTGGGGCCTCGCTGGGGAGAACGGAGCGCCCGGGGCAGCCTGGGACTGTCCCGGGTGCGAGTGGATACCGGGAGTGGACCCCCACCCTGCCCGTGGGGGGGAGATAAGGGGACCCCCGTGAGAGGGCCCGGGGCGGGGACTCCGGCTCCCCCGCGGAGGGGGCTGGGGCTGGCGAGTAATTAGCATGCCCGACCCTCCGCGCTAATCAGGCTAGGGCGGGTCCGCCGCCTCCCGCAATCAGGGGCCGGTTCAGGAGACTGCGCGGCTGGCTCAAGGGGGCAATCAGCGCCAATTAGCGGGGGGGCTCCAGCTCCGATGTGTAGCCGCCTGCCTGGTCTTGGCTCGGGAGCTGCTCCCCGGGGGCCCGGCCCGGGCTCGGGAGTTCGCTGAGTCCCGCTGGCAGCAATTCTGGGGGTCGGCCAGTTCCTGGGTGCGGGATTCGGGAAGCTACCCACGATTATTCCGGCCCCGGCCCGTTACCGCCCCCACTTCCCCACCTGCCCGTCTCGGGCTCCCGGGTCCCCACCTTACCCCCGCTGCCCGTTACCCCCCTCGGGCTCCCCGGTCCCCCCGCTGCCCGTTACCCCCCTCGGGCTCCCCGGTCCCCCCTCGGGCTTCCCTTTCCCCCCGCTGCCCGTTATCCCCCTCGGGCTCCCTGGTCCCCCCGCTGCCCGTTACCCCCCTCGGGCTCCCCGGTCCCCCCTCGGGCTCCCCGGTCCCCCCGCTGCCCGTTATCCCCCTCGGGCTCCCCGGTCCCCCCGCTGCCCGTTACCCCCCTCGGGCTCCCCGGTCCCCCCATGACCCCGCGCTGCCCGTTACCTCCCTCGGGCTCCCGGGTCCCCCCATGACCCTCCGATGCCCGCTACTCCCCTCTGGCTCCCCGGTCCCCCCTCGGGCTTCCCTTTCCCCCCGCTGCCCGTTACCTCCCTCGGGATCCCCGGTCCCCCCCTCGGGCTTCCCTTTCCCCCCCTTACCCCGGCTACCCGCTACCTCCCTCGGGCTCCCCGGTCCCCCCGCTGCCCGTTACCTCCCTCGGGCTCCCCGGTCCCCCCATGACCCCCCGCTGCCCGCTACCCCCTCTGGCTCCCCGGTCCCGTCCTCGGGCTTCCTGTCCCCCCCGCTGCCCGTTACCTCCCTCGGGCTCCCGGGTCCCCCCATGACCCTCCGATGCCCGCTACTCCCCTCTGGCTCCCTGGTCCCCCCCTCGGGCTTCCTGTTCCCCCCCCTTACCCCCGCTGCCCGTTACCTCTCTCGAGCTCCCCGGTCCCCCATTATCCCCGCTCCCATCCCCCCGCCCATTCAGTCCCAGCCAAAGCGCAGCAGAAAGGCTTGACAAGTGGCCGGGCGAAAGCATCTGTCTGGCCGCGCCGCCCCCGTCCCGCCCGCCCCTGCCTACAAAAGCGCCCTTGTGCGGCTCCCTTGTGCTCCGGCCTCAGTAATTACCGATCATCAATCAGCGTTAATCACAGCTGATTAGGCGGGAGGGGGGCGGTGCCTTCCCAGGCCGGGCGCGCCGGGGGCCGGGCCCTGCCCCCCGAGCGGCTAAGGGGGAACTCAGGCGTGGCATGAGGAAGATGGATGAGTCCGGAGGGTGACACCCCGCCCCCACCCCCCCGCGCTGAGCCGGGCTGCGGGGACCCTCGGAGCGCGCCGCCACTCCAGCCCTCGAAGGCAGCTGGCAGGCAGCTCTGCCGGGGCTCCGGGGCAGGGCTGCGGCGCAGGAGCCCGCAGGACCGAGAGGGGTCGTGAGGAAGGGACCCAGGGATCGCGCGCCCCGCGCAGCGCAAAGGGGGAGTCCCGGGCAGTGTAGAGGAGGAGCCCGGCGGAGCACTCCGCGCAGCGCAGAGCCGAGCCGGGACACCGCGCGCACTGCGCAGAGGTTGGACGCCCGCGCAGTGTAGAGGAGGAGCTCGCGGAGCACCCCGCGCAGCGCAGAGCCGGGACACCGCGCGCACTGCGCAGAGGTTGGACGCCCCGCGCAGTGTAGAGGAGGAGCCCGGCGGAGCACCACCGCGCATCCCAGAGCCGGGACACCGCGCGCCCCGCGCAGAGGTTGAACGCGCAGCGCAGACTGGGAGCCCGGCGGACTCAGAGCCGGGACACCGCGCAGAGGTTGGACGCCCCGCGCAGCCCAGAGCCGGGACACTGGAACCCGTAGGGAGGTGGGGGCAGCCAGCCCGGGAGGCGCTCAGCGCCCGCTCGCCATGCAGAGACCCAGCGGCCAAGGGGCCGCCTTCTCCATTGACTCGCTGATCGGGACCCCGCCGCCGCGCTCCGGCCACCTGCTCTACACCGGTTACCCCATGTTCATGCCCTACCGGCCGCTGGTGCTGCCCCAGGCGCTGTCCCACGCTCCCCTGCAGTCCGGCCTCCCCCCGCTCGCCCCGCTGGCCTCCTTCGCCGGCCGCCTCACCAACACCTTCTGCGCCAGCCTGGGGCAGGGGGTGCCCTCAATGGTGGCGCTCACTACGGCGCTGCCCAACTTCAGCGAGCCCCCCGACGGCTTCTACCAGACGCAGGAGCTGCCGGCTGCGCGCACCAACCCGGAGCCGGGCTGCAGGCGGAGCGCAGAGAGCTTGGAGGCGGAGGAGCTGCCCCCGGCCCGGGACAAGGGGCCCCCTGAGCCGCCGCTACACTTCCCGGATCCTTTTCCCAGCCTGGCAGGTAAGAGCCGGGCTGCCCCCGCCAGCGCCATCCTGGCCAGCGGAACTTTCTGCGGGGAGGGCGCTGACCCCTCTCAAGGGTGCTGCAGCCGGGACCGGAGCGTCCTTCTGGAGCAGAGCGGAGCCGCCAGCCCTGTTCCGTGGGAAAGGCGCGGTGCTGTCCCTGCCCTCTGGGGGTAGCGATGCAGCCTGGGCGAGAAGAGGCTCCGTACCCCTCATCGGCTCTGGCTCCTAAGCTACGGGGGGAGGGGGCAGGAGGCTGCCGGGGTGGGGAGCGATCGGGAGCAGACGGAGGGAGACAACTGGGGGTGGAGGGAGTAAGGGTGCTACAGGGAAAGACCCGAAAAAGGAGGCAGGGGGAAGGGGCTCTGCGGAGGAGACGCCCCTGGACCAAACAGAGCCGGAGTTGGGGGAAGCGTCCTGGGACGTGCTGGGACCGGGGCTGAAGAATTGGGGCGGAGGGGGCAGGGACCACGGGGACGGGTTGCGTTGGAGATGGGCGAGGGGGTGGGAAGCAGTGGGGACCGAGAGTCCAGGGGTGCAGAGAGGAGGGATTGGCGAGTGTGGAGCCCCCTGGGAGAAGGGGGCTGTGGGGTGGACTAATAGGAAGGGGCAGGTGCAGCCAGAATTAAGGCGCTAACGGGGGCGGCAGGTGGAGCCGGGGTTGGGGGGCGAGGAGGGGCTGCAGGGGGAGAGGGACCCTCAGGAGTAAAGGGGACTGCAGGTGGAGGGGCAGGCGGAGCCGGGATAGGGAGGCAGGGGAAGCCAGTGAAGGAGGCTGCAGGGGTAGCCGAGGTTGGGGTGCAGGGGGGCGGGCAGACCTGGGTGCGTGGGGAAGGGGTCTGTAGGCGTGGAATAATTCGGGAGGGGGGTGCGTGGGGCTGCTGGGGGGCAGGGCCCCGGGGGTTGGTGGAGCCGCGGTTGGGTGCAGGAGAAAATTGTTTCTGGGGCTGGTAGACGTGCGCGGGGGGGGGGGGGCTGATGGGGGCGGGAAGAGGGTTCCTGGCGGAGGCCCCCTCTGCTGTGCCTGGGGCGAGAGCTCTCCGAGAACCGCAGCTGTGTGATTCGGGGCGGGGGAAGGGTTTGCTTCAGAGGAGGCGCTGGCTCCGGGTATCTCGGTCCTTGGGCCCCCCGGTGTGGCTCTGTCCCAGGCTGGCGGGCAGGGGAGGGGTCTCCCGCGGGAGCTGGCTCCCACCCCGGCCCGAGCTCCCCACAGGCGGCCCTAGGAGTAGGCGTGGCCGGGTGCGTCTAGAGGTGGCGGCCCGGGGGGACCCTAGGCCCGAGGGAGAAGGAATGGTGAGAGCCGATCCCCTCGCGGGCCCCAGGCTGGGCTCGGCTCGGCTCGGGACAGACCTGGCTGTAGCGGCCCCTCCGCTCGGGGCTGCCCAGGCGTGTGACGCACCTGCCCCAGCAGCCCCCGATGGGACGGGACCCACGTGCGCAGGGGCTGCTCCTGGGCTGTGGGGTCCCCTCTGCCCGCGCGGGCAGCCCAGTGCCCGGCTTCGGGGGTGTTTTCATTTAATTATATGGAGGGGTGTGTGCGCGCCACGGTGTCCCGCGGGGATGGGGTGTCTCGGAGCTGCGCAGGTGTCTGTGCCACGGTGTGATGGGATGGGGATGTTGGTGTGCGCAGGAGGGTGGCCGTGCCGGGGGTGTCCGGAGGCGGGGGGCTGTGCCAAGATCTGTTGGGGCGGGTTGGGGGTGTCCGGCGGGATAGAGTTGGGGGGGCGCAGGTGTCTGTGTCGGGAGTGTCTCGAGTGGGAGGTGGGCCAAGGTGTGACGGCATGGAGGGGTTTCCGGCCTGGGGTGGGTCTGGCCGCGCTAGGGTATTCAGGGTGCGCGGGCTCGGGAGGGCAGGGGAGTGCCCGGCGAGTAGGTGGGTGTGCCAAGGAGTGGCGGCATGGGCTGGATTTCAGGCCGGTGTGTGCGCGCTTTGGCGGGGTGGGGACGGGAGGGGCGGGGTCCGACGAAGATAGAGTTGGGGGGGGTGCTGCGGTGGCTGTGCCGGGGTGTCCGGCGAAGGGGTTCTGGGGTGCGCAGGTGGGTAGCTGTGCCGGGGGTGTCCCGCGGAGCGGTTCAGGGGTGCCCAGGTGGGTGGTTGTGCCAGGGGTGTCTCGAGTGGGTAGGTACCCAGGTGTAGCGGCCCGGCAGGATTTCTGGCTGGGGGTGCGTCTGCGCGCGCGGGGGGATCCGGGGTTTGCGGGGTGGGTGTGGGAACGGGAGGGAGGTGTCTAGCGGGGAGCGCTAGGGGTGTCGGTGTTTGCAGGTGGGATGTCTCGGGGGTCACCCCCCTCGCAGCAGCCGCCCGCAGCTCAGCTGAGCGGTCCGGAGCCGGGCCCCACCGTGCGCCCTGCAGAGGGTACCCGGAGTTGGAGTCACCCCCCTTGGCCCACTCCCAGCACCAGGGCGCGGCGCTGTCCGAGGTGCTGGCGCTCAGCTGTGGGTGCTGCTTCCCGGCGGCAGCGGGGATCGAGCCGTGACCCGGTCTGGCGGTGCTGGGCGCCCCGCAGGGGTGGGAGCAGCTGGCGACTCTATTCCCACAGCACTGCCGCCAGCGCCCGGCGGCCGGAGGGTCCAAGTGCCCCCTGCCTCCATCAGAGAGACGCGAACCCACAGGCCTCCTGCAACCGCGACTTAGGGGCTGGCAACCCCAGGCACCGCACAGCGCGTCTGGCCAGCTCGTGTCCGAGGGCTGCAGTCACCGCGCCGGGGAGCCCCCAGCAGGGGGACCCCCTGAAGCCCGGGGGAGCCTGGGGCCGCCTCTCATCAGTTTTCCCCTTGGGTCAGGAAACAGGTGCTCGTCTGCTGCTATTTCTCCCAGCCAGGTTCTTCCCTGCCCCCAGCAGCCACCTCTGTTGTCCCCCCCCCCCGCCCTCAGCCTGCAGGAGGCATGGCTGGAGAAACCTAGGGGTTTCTTGGGGTGGGGGTGGCTCCGCGGAGGGACTGCCTAACATTGTTTTGTGTCCCTGTGGTATACCCTCTGAACAGGCTGTGAGGGAGCCAGCGGATTTGACCTGGGAATGTCGCAGGGGGGTTACATTGGGGATGGGGAAATTCCCTGGAAGGAAGCTCCCTGAGCAGTAACCTGAGCCAGGAGGGGGTTTGGGAGAAGTGACACCTTCTGCCCGGGGAGACTGAACAAAGGGGAGGAGGGGGAGGGGGAGAGAGCTGCCGGAGGAGGTTTTGTTTTCAGTCTTGGGCTGGGGGTTGCAACGCAAGGAACCCCAGGCTGCGGTCTGAGCTCCCTGACCCCTCAGAAGGACTTGATTGAGGGGTCCTGGATGAACCTACACACTCTGCTTGGGACTGTGTTCCTGTCATCTAATAAACCTTCTGTTTTACTGGCTGGCTGAGAGTCACGGTGAATCTCAGGAAGAGGGGTGCAGGGCCTGACTCCCCCACACTCCGTGACAACTCCAGTCTCTCTCTCTCTTCCAAGATGTGTGTTCTCTGCCTCTCAGCATTCTGGGGTCTCCTCTGAGACCCAGTGACCAGCACTAGGCACCTGGCCTCGGCTCGTGTCCTGGCATTAGGCACTTTCCCTAGGAGTCTCCAGCCGTCCCTTAGCACCCCAATGTTACTTTCGCTTGTATGACTATGGCTGGACATTGGGCGCAGGACTCTGAGGTTCCAGGACCGTCCCTTAGACCCCTGAGGTGTGTACACGCTGTTAGCAACAGGCATTTCCTAATTTGATCAGTGCTAAATGCCATCCCTGCCCATTCCCAGGCTGGGTCTGGTTTCTCACTCTTCTCTGGTCTCCCCGCAACCCGAATAATTGAATGTCATGTGCAGGCTTCCCCCTCCTGCCCACCCTCCTCTGCAGATCAGTAGGGGTTAAGCCCTGAGCCCCTAGTCCAGCGATTTTTTTTTTTTTTTTTTATCCTGCCTCTTGGTTCTGCCCTGCTCTGGTTTCTGATCTGACTGAGCCGCTGTTCTCATCCTGTCTTTACTTTGCTCCCTTCTGAGCATCATCAACAGTCCTCTAAAAATCCAAACTGGTAACCTGTTCTCCTTTAGCTGCAGCTTTGCATGCACAAAGATTTGATACCCGAGGCATTTTCTAATTCATTTCCTCTGCAGAGGTTGGGCAGCCTTGTATCAGGGGTGCACAGGCTGGGTGCTCTGGACCCAGTGGGAATGAAGTCAGACAGGGCCCTCGGGCAGTGTGACTCCCCTGGGGTGCGCTCTTACCAGGGCAAGCCCCCTCCTCCTGGGACTGACCTTGGAGCATTCAGCCCCTGTTCACCCTGCAGCGAGTAGGGGACACCTGGGGAGCCTCACCCCCCCCCAAAGTGCCCTGCTCCCCAAACCACAGTGACTCTCAGCCAGCGTGGAAAACAGAAGGTTTAATACACAACTGGAACACAGTGTAGAACAGATCTTGTTAGTACAGAAATCGGGAACATTTTGCAAAGTCCATCTTGGTGGGGGATCCAGAGCCCTGGCCCTCCTTGCTGAGTCCCAAGCTGAGGGACTGACTCATTTCCAGCAGCTCAACCTCTGACACACCCAGCTGCTCCTACTCAGTCTGAGGTTGTCTCTTCTCTGGACAAACAGGTCACCTGATCTCCACCTCTTCTTGCTCCAACTTGTGGCAGCCAGCTGGCTCCTGGTTGAGGGGCCTTGGCCATCAGTTGCCAGGTTAGAGTGTGTCCAGTCATTATCTGTGTGCAGGCAGCTAGCGTCAGTGACACCTGCCCACAAGGGTCGCTGCAAAAATCACGCACTCTTGCCTGACTTTGAGGCATTTGTGTAATACACAGGGGAAACTAAAGCACACCCAGTACTCATGGAAAACATTAAGAACACCCCCCTCCCCCCTCCCCGCACACACACACTTTGTCTCTGGTATCGCAAGTTCCTCTGTTTATACTTCTATGTGAGGTACATTGGTTGAAAGTGAAGTAAGGGTCACTGGTCTGTAATTCCCAGAATCATGACTTGCGCCTTTTTCAAAGATGGGTGTAAAATGGGCTCCTCTTCAATCCTCTACTGTGGTTAGCTGCTGTTGTTAGCAGCTCAGCTACTTCAGGTCTCTTGGGTAGATAAATATCTTGTTCTGGTGACTTGTTGCTCTTTTTTAACCAGTTCCAGCACCTCCCCTTTCACACCTTGGTCTCTGACAGTCTTTTAAAAATCAAAATAAATTGTCAGCCAGTTCCCTTTATCCATTTACTTTGACATGTTCAGATAATTCTAAGAGATCAGCAAAATTAAAGGTCTAGAAAACATGACTCATGAGGGAAGATTTAAAAAATTGGATTTGTTTGGTCTGGAGAAGAGTGAGAGGGGACATGAGAACAATTTTCAAGTACATAAAAGGTTGTTACAAGGAGGAGGGAGGTAAATTGTTCTCTTTAACCTCTGAGGACAGGACAAGAAGCAATGGGCTTAAATTGCAGCAAGGGAGGTTTAGGTTGGACATTCAGAAAAACTTCCTACCTGTCAGTGGTTAAGCACTGCAATAAATTGCCCAGGGAGGTTGTGGAGTCTGTCCCTGGAGGTTTTTAAGAGCAAGTTGGACAAACCCCTGTCAGGGATGGTCTAGATGATGCGTAGTCCTGCCATGAGTGCAGGGGGCAGGAGTAGATGACCTGGCGAGGTCCCTTCCAGTCCTACAATTCTAAAACACGATTTTCCTTTGAAGACAATGTGCTGGTTAGACCCTCTCCTACTGTGATCTACCAGGTGTTGTAATAGACTATTTTTAATGATGATTTCATCCAGTTTCCCAGGTACAGATGTGAGGCTGGCTGATCTATAAGATCCTCTTTTAAAAGGCATTTGCTCCCCTCCAGTAGTTGGCGACAGTAGCTGACTTTTAATGAGAAGTTGCATATTTTGCTAGCAGCTCAACTCTTCCTATTCAAACTCCTTCAGGATTCGGCGATGGAGCATCTGGGCCTGGGGACTTGTGGCTTTTGTAAATGATCAGTTTGCTTCAGCACTTCTGCTACCTCGATCTCCGCGAGCACCTCAACTTTATAGTGAGAAAAGGGCAGGGCCAGAGTGGGAATCTCCACAGCAGTCTCTGCATGGAAACTGATGCAAAGAAATCACTTCGCTTCTCAGCAATGTTTTTGGCATCTTTAATTGCTCCCTTTAATCCCCCGTGATCCAGTGGACCCCCTCAGTTCTTCACAGGCTTCTTGCTTCTGATGGACATCCAGACGCTCTCATTTGTTTTTGCACCTGTTACAGGTGTCTCTGTGATGTGTCTCTGGCTCCATCACCTTAGCGCCTCCTGGGGGTGGCGGGGCAGGTCTCCCCACGGCCAGATGGAGAGTGAGGCACAGTGACTTGCTCAAGGCCCCGAAGAAAGCCTATGGCTGAGCAGGGAATTGAACGCTGGTCTCCTGTGCCCTAGGCAAGGGCCTTAACCACTGCCCATCCTTCGCTCTTTGCTGTCAAGCCCCACTCTGGCCCTTCCAGCTCCCCTCTCACTAGAGGTAGTGTACGCACCAGTTCGGTTCACTGGGGCAGGCTTCAAGGATTTCGGTGTGGCCTGAATAGCCTGGCCCCTCTGCTATTTAGCCCTATTGGCTTCCTCTTCGCTTCTCGCTCCCTTTTTTTCCGCAGCTCCTTTGCCTTCAGAGCGTCTCTTATTGTCTTCCGTTTCTCAGTAGCACCCATGCCCCTGCAGGGATTTTGCTGCCTCTGCAGCTGACCCGAGGGCCTTTCTGAACAGCTGCCTTGTTCTATTGCAATCCCCCATCAGTGTCACTTTGTGGGGCCTCACCTCCTCCAGGCACAGGACCTCATTCGATTGTGGTCACTGGGAGGGGTGCTGCTACCACCACTTCTGGACTCAGCACCTGTTCGTTCCATCAGTGTTGGGACAGCGAGTGCCCAGAACCAGCTGCTCCGTGGAACAGCGACCAGGAGCGTTACGCAGGGCATCGGGCCAGTCACCTGGGCTCTATGAAAGCACCAGCATTGTTTCTCTAAGCTCTGTTCTGTTAGGCCTCTGCCCAGGTCTGTGCTGGTAGCTGGAGCCCCCATTATCATCAGGACTTGGCTGGAGCCCTTCTCCCAACACTGGAGCTCTTTCTTGTCCCCCTCTCTCCCTTCTGTGTCACTGGTACCCGCATGTCCCACTGTGCCAGGCCCCTAGAGGTGCCCTGTTGCGCTGCGTGTCATGGGCGAATAGTGGTGCTAACGGTGACTGCAGTTTGACCATGAGGATCCTTTGGCTGGTCCAGTCTGTAGCTTTCCTCTAGCTGGGGAAATGTTAAATATTTGTCATAAGCAGATTCAATGGAGGTGAAGTTCCAGGCATGCACCAAAGGGCCAGAGTTAAGAGTGGAAAGGAACAAACCTTAGAGAACCCCTTATCTCCAGCCAAGCCCTCAGGACTGGAAAGGGACAACTGGGTTATGATTCCACAAACAGCTGCATCCCATTCTTTCTCTCTCCCCACCCTGGCACCTCCCACCCAGGCTGGGTCCCCAAACCACACGTGGGGTTGTTCTAGCTTTTCATAGTGACTGTGGTGGTTGCATACACGTTGCTGGGCCCCTGGGTGGCAGGTTTTCTGGCCTGTGTTAGACTGAGACTTTGGGATCTGTGGCCCTGATGTCCAGAATGGATGGGGCAGAGGAGATGTGGCTTAGGTGTGAGTCCTTGGTCCCACCCCCTAGCAGGGAGGGGAATAAGACAAGGTCTGACCTGTTCACAGCTTGTGGATTGTAGAGGCTGAGGTAGGGGCTTCCCGGCCTTGGCGTCAGAGTAACCTGCATCTCCTTCGCTGACAGGCCCATGGGTGCGGCTGGCTGGCAGGGGGAGTGTCTGTAGCTCAGGGAGAGGCAGCCATGGCTCCTGGCATCGGCAGTATGTAGTACCTGGCTCAGAGATGGTTGGAAGCTTTTTTCCTACACTCAGCTCCTGAGACACCGAGGGGTGTGGATGTCTGGGGCGCAGAAGCAAAGGTTGGTCAGAGGCCAGGAAGGCAGCAAAGCATAGAGTAAAAGATAACGCTGATGGGCCTTGTGGGGACCTTGACACGCTTTTGTTGACTCTCACCAGGGCTTTCAGGCAAGTAATGGAACTGTTGGGGTGGGACTCATCCAAGTGAGTAACCAGTGAGTCAAATGTAACTATTCTGTGTGATTTGTCATGTGTGGGGTCCCCACAGTGCCCAGAGACGAGCTGAGTGTTGTCCTGAAAGTACAGGGTGAGCTGGCACCTGCCCCAGGTGCTTGGGTGTGAATGGCAGTTGTGATGGACCCTGGCAGGTGGGGACGTGCTAGTACTGTTGTCTCCCATTACTGAGATTAGGCATGGCTGCATTGTGTGTAGGTCTGAGGGTGAAGCGGCTCCTGCCGCTGTGATGGGGTTGTTGCTGAATCGCTGTCCTGGCCCCACAAACTCGGCTGCTTCTTGGCCTCCAGAGCATTCCCTGCAGCTGGGCCTGGCTGTATTTCTAGGACATGGAAACTCTCTGACGTGGTCTGCTCTGCTCAGAGCTCTGATGGCTGCAGGACAGCCCTGTTTCAGTAGAAGATGGGCCTGACCCATGTCTCAGCTCCCTGCAGCAGCGGCCAGGAGGGATGTGTTCAGCCCAGCTGCTAGGACCTGGGATGCTTTCGGCTCCTCCATGGTGGGGTGTTAGCACTAGCAGACAGCTGCCCCGTGGGTGGTGGTGAGGAGCTCAGGGGGTCAGCAAAGGCTGCAGAAGGGGAATGGAGACTTGTCCCTGGACAGGGGTTGTCTGGGGCCCAGTGCTGTTACCTCAATCATCTCTGCTTCCTGACTGGGGGCTTTACAGGGTCTATCTTCCACGCTGAGTTAACTTGGACTGGTACCCAGGTCTGGGCACCTGGACTGCCCCTGCCCGGGTGGGAGGCCTGGTCTACACCTAACTTATGTCAGCCTAGCTACATCCCTCTCAGAGGTGTGAAAAATTCACAGCCTCGAGGCAGTGTTCAGCCATCCTGAGCCCTGGTGGAGACACCGCTAGGTGAGTGGAAGCGTTCTGTCAGTCTAGCTACTGCCTCTGCCAGGGATGGAGCGGGTACAGCAATCAGGGAAAACTCCTTCCATTGCTGTAGCAAGGGCGTATGCTATGGCACTACAGAGGCAGAGCTTCAGCGACTGCAGTGTAGACAAGGGCTGAGTGTGGCACTCAAAAGGAGTATCAGGGTTCATTTGACTTGTGCCCAGTCTCTCTATGGGTCGGAGAACTGCTGACGAGGGAACGGGGGGTGGGCGGGAAGCAAGGAGAGTGGTGGTTGTGTCCTGGTGAGACTGAGCTGGCGTGGGGCTTAGCAGGCTGTGTGTGTTTGTTGGCTTGTTAACGTACCTATAAGTCTAATAGAACCTCTGTTTTAAAATCATCCTTGGACTGGGAGTGTAACATACACCCACCCTGCAGAACCCTTCCTGCGTTTCTGTCCTCACTGGGGTTGCACTGACTGGTCTGTGGCTCTCGGATGTCTCCAGACACATCCCAGGGCTCTTTTTTTCTTTTCCTAGTGAGTTGTGGGAGACCTTGTTTGTCCTTCTGTGCACATGGGGGAATTGTGGGAAGGCATTTGTCACAGAGCCACTAGGCCGATGCTCTGGAACTGCTCTGCATGAAGCCAGTCAGGACTCTGTCACCAAGGCAAGAAGTTTACATGGCTTCCCTTTCCTGGGTCTGACCTCGGAGCATTCAGCACCCCTGTTCTCACTGTGGTGAGTCTGACCAGGCGGGGCTCCTGGGGAAGCCAGAGGGGCCTGCACCCAACTCTGCAGTCAGCTGGGACTCTTAGCCAGCCGGTAAAACAGAAGGTTTATTAGTCAACATGTACACAGCATAGGACAGAACTTGTTAGCACAGAAATCAGTGACTTTCTGCCAAGTCCATTGTGGGGGAACCCCAGGCCAGACTCCAGGACACCTCCACCTTGAGTCCCCCACCGCAAACTGAACTGGATTCAGCTGCCTGGCCTCCGACATCCCCATTGCTGCTCCTCTGGTCTTTGTCTTGCTTCCTGGGCAAAGTGTCACCTGGTCACATCCCACTTCTGGCTCTCAGGTTAAGAGCACCACCCATCACTTATGTGCAGGCAGCTGGAGCAGCCTAACCAGCCCCTGAGGGTCTCGGGAAAAGTCACATCTTTATCTCCACTACCTAGCCATTGGTGCAGCACACAGGGAAACTGAGGCATGCAGTTTTCATGCAAGACTGTAAGACTCACATAGGCTCACATACAACACAATAAGGAGGAAAACCCCACTTTCTTGCAACATTGGAGGATTATCGACACTCAGGTGATGTAGCCTGTCTCCTCCCTGCAAAGCAGGCAGTTTACCAACCAGAGTGAAAGCAGCATGTGGCTGTTAGCTGGCCTCCTGGGGCCATAGGCTAACGCAGGTGCAAAGCTGCCACCACCCTCCAGTGAGAGGGTTTTGCATGTGGAAAGGATGTGCTTGGGGCACCACCCATCCCTGCCTGGCCTAATTCTGCAGTGAGAACAGACCGATAGTTCCTGGAAGCTCCAGTCTCTGCTGGCTTTGTCTGGAGAGTCAGCGCTGTGCAATCTGGAGCAGGTGACTTTGTGCTGGAGTGGCTCTGGGCACTGGACCAGCTCTGCTGGCTCCTGCAGAGGCTCAGCTCTGGCCTGCATCTGTGGAGCTTCTCAGCTCCTTGACCTGGGGCTAAATCCAGGCCTGCTCTGCTTACAGATGCTACCAGCAAGGGCTGTTGGTCGGCCAAGCCTCAGGCAGGGTTTATGAACTCCCCGAAGCTCCCCCTGTGCCTGGGCATAGCTCCCCTTTAGCCAGCCATGGGAAGAAGGCAGAACCCTGTCTGGAACGAACTCTTTGCTTTTCTTTAGCTCCATTACTTAAAATGGAGTTGTGAATCTGGCACCACTCCCGCTGCAGAACAGGAGGGGATTGTTTCCCAGGAAGGCACTGGGAGTAGAGCTTGGGTTTAAAATGCACATGCGCTGTTCTGAGCTGCAGAGCGTGGGGTGACTCCTGGAAACCCGGGCAAGCTTGTTGGTGCTGTCGCTTCCCATCCTGCTGCTGCCCATGTGCAGAACCAGCAGAAATCCTGCAAAAACCCAACATCTAGCTTGACAGTTCCTGTTTTTGGCAAAAGTAAATTTCAGATTTCTACCAATGACTGTTCATGCTTGCTGGTGAGAGACATATGCCATGTGCTTTTGGTTCTGTTCCTTGAGTGGGTGACTTGGAGTAGCTATAACCACAGCACAACCTGCAAACACTAGCTAGAGCAGCGCTTCTCAAACTGTGGGTCATGACCCCATTTTACTGGGGTCACCAGGGCTGGCCTTAAACTGGCTGGGGCCTGGGGCCAGAGCTGGAGCCCCACCGCCCGGACTCGGGCTTCGGCTTCAGCCCGGAGTGGTGGGGCTCAGGTTACAGGCCCCATGCCTGGGACAAAGTCCTTGGACGTCAGCTTTGGCCCCCTGGCCAGAGCAGCAGGACTCAGATGGGCTCACACTTCAGTCCACCCTCCTGGGGTAGTGCAGTCATTTTTGTTGTCGGGGGGGGTGTGACGTTATTGATATAAACTGGGACCATATAGAACATGGTTTGCAACCAAGATCTGTAGTGGCACCAAATCTTATGTAAAGGGGGTCATATAAGGTGTCTAAGACCAGGTTATGGGTTGCTGGTTATGATTATGCTGTCTATATGTATGTATCATTTTGTAGTTGAAGTTATGAGTATTAGCTCTATACTGTCTGTATTTCAACTTTGTGCTGTGCTTCTGGGAAATATCCCAGACAAGTTGGTGTTAGCTCTGCCTAGCCTGCTTGATGGCCCATCACTGGAGGTTTTAAGACCAGGTTGGACACACCCTGTCAGGGATGGTTTACTTGAGTCTGGAGTGGGGTCTTGGGAGCAAGAGTGGGAGCTGGGGGCCGAGGCTGGGAGCAAGAGCTGGGGCTGGAGTGGGAGCTGGGGGCCAAGGCTGGGGCTGGCACTGCGACTGGGGCCAGGGGCCAGGCCAGAGTGTAGCTGGGTGATGCTCCCTCCCCACCTCCCTTGGGGGCTGACCCAGGCCCTGGCGATCCCCATAGCCTGGAGACCACTGAGCTGGCCCGACTCTGCTCAGGATGAACACACCCAGTGAGGAACCTGCTGGAGGCTGGCTTGGAGCAGCACAGCTGGGCCTGGGGCATTGCTGCGGTGTCTGGGACACAGTGGCGGGGACGTGCTCTGTGAGTGTGGCTAACGCGAGCTAGAATAACGAGCCCTCATCTCAACCAAGGCAGCCCAGAACTTCGGCCCGGCTGAAGGGGATGGGAAGCGACACTCATTTATTTCCCGGGAGCTGAGAGCTGTTCCCTGCTGGGACCATTAGCAGTAGAGCTGGGCGGAGATGGATGTTGTGGTATCTGCAGGGGAAAATGACCTCCCAAAGCGTGTGCCCTGTACCCCCAAGCATGCGCGTGCTGCAGCGCACCCGACTCCATCCAGTGAGCCTCACATCTGCTGAGTCTGGGCTGGAGCCTGGTGACTTCCAGGCAGATGGGAGTTCTGCTCAGACGCGTGGGTGGCAGGGAGGGCACCAAACCCGGAAATTGTCCCTCATCTTTCCCTCCCTCTCCTGGCATGGGACGCATGGGGGAGGCTCCTCCTGCTGTGCCCTGCTCTGGTGCTTTGCACTGGTGCAGTGGGCCAGTGGGAGTGGGGGGTAGGCAGGAGTGACAGGGTGAGCCCTAGTGCAGACAAGGCATCGTTCTCTTTCCACGGGGCTGGTTCAGAGCAGGTGGCTAACGTGCTGGGGGCTCCCTTGCCCTTGGGACCCACGGACACTGGTGCAGACCAGGCTCTGAGCTGGGGGGTGTTGGCCCAGACTGGGTTGGCCCAGACTGGCTCCCTCGCCCCGTGCAGGTGCCCTGGTTAACGCTCTTTGTCTTGGCTGCAGATGGCAAGGCGTACAGCTCCGATGAAGAGAAGCTGGAGGTGAAATCGGCGGAGACCCCGTGCAGTGAGAGGGAAGAGGAGAGCTCGGTGCCTGACAGCGAGGATGAGAGCTTCCTGGATGGGAGCAGTGCCAGCTGCCTGGGGCCCGGGCCCAAGCCCAAGCCCAAGAGCAGCTCCAGCGGGGAGCAGGCGCCCCCCGGCTCCAACCCAGGGAAGAGCCGCCGGAGACGCACGGCCTTCACCAGCGAGCAGCTGCTGGAGCTGGAGAAGGAATTCCACTGCAAGAAATATCTGAGCTTGACGGAGCGCTCGCAGATCGCCCATGCCCTCAAGCTCAGCGAGGTGCAGGTCAAGATCTGGTTCCAGAACCGCCGCGCCAAGTGGAAACGCATCAAAGCCGGCAACGTCAACAACCGCTCTGGTGAGCCCGTCCGCAACCCCAAGATCGTGGTGCCCATCCCCGTGCACGTCAATCGGTTCGCCGTGCGCAGCCAGCACCAGCAGATAGAGCAGGGCAGCCGGCCCTGAGCCCTGCCACACACTCCGGGCTCCAGCTCAGAAACTCTGTGGGAGGAAAACGCCAAATGCCCCTGGCTGCAAACTGGCAGGCACATGCCATGGCTGGCAGAGGGGCCTGCCTTGCATGGCCGACCGGGCCCAGGGCTGCCCCAGTCTCCCACTCTGGCTGCTGCGGCAAAGGGAGATGCTCCAGTGCAGACCCGTAGGGCGGTGCTGCAGGGGGCGTTTTAACCATTTGTGCTCCAGCCACTGCTCACAAACCTCTCTGTAAATATCCCTTATTTATTCTGTGTAAAGTCTGTACATATGGAATTGTGTGTGTCTGTCCGTCTGTCTGGGGGAGTGCAGGGCTGCCTCCGGGCGGGATAGGGCTCTAGCTGGTGCTGGGCTCCTGTGTGCAATGATCAGTCTGTGGGTTCTTCAGGCCCCCTACCTCCGCATGCCACCCTCTCTTCCCCCATCCCCTCAGCCCTTCCTTCCTGCAGCAGGACAGGGTTGCACAGAAGGGGTGGATGGGGTACGTATTTTCTCACTGTCCGTAAGATATTGCTGTGACTGGCTGCATCTGTGCCCCATCCATGTATAGTCGTGATTTCAATAAATTATTTTCTATGGAAAGAAAACAAGATTCTTTCCTGCCTGCCTCCCTGAAAGGAGAGGCTCTGCCTGGAAACCATGCCACATGCTGCAGAGGTGACCGGGGGATGGGAGGTGGCAGAGGGGGAAGCAGCCCCCAGCCAACGTATGCACATGCTGGAAATGCCCCATACTCACACAGTACTGTGCAAAATCAGCATGGTGCGTATTACAGGGGTTAAAACCTGGCTGATCTCTAAAGGGAACTGCATGAGCCGACGTTGGCCCAAGGAGCTGTCTGGGTGAGATCCCACTGGATGGGACTCTTCTTGGTCGAACGCTAGTTCAAATCTTACTAATGATCCAGTGAAGAACATAGACAATTATTGCAGATGGCACAAAGCCAGCCGGAGAGGGAGACACTGGGGTAGGTCAATGACACAGCGCAGTCGGGCTTGCTCATGGAAACAACATGGCCTTTAATACACCCCAGTGCAAGGTACCTGGAAATAAGGTGTCACCATCCCCAGGCAGGCAACTAACCGTGGAGTGGTTTCCCAAAGGCCGTGGTGGGTTCTCCATCCCTGACAAGTGCATGTTTTGCTAACAGACCTGCTCTGGGAATCAATTGCAGGGAGGCCGAGGGCCTGCTCCATGGCAGCTCAGCCTAGCTCTCTACGGTCCCCACTGAGCTTGGGGCATCTCTAAGGTCACAACTGGAACAAGGACAGTAGGTCATGTCACTGGGGGGAGGGGCAAGTCTTTCCTGGTAATCCCTTGCATGGGGCTCCAGGCACGATAGGAACCAGCTGGTCTGGAAATCCTGCGGCCGTGCTGTTGCGAACCGTACAAAGGCTAATGAGATCCATAAGAAGGGGCCTTTCCATGACGACTGGGAGGTGGG
Organism: Gopherus flavomarginatus; assembly: GCF_025201925.1. Classification (NCBI taxonomy): domain Eukaryota; kingdom Metazoa; phylum Chordata; order Testudines; family Testudinidae; genus Gopherus; species Gopherus flavomarginatus. The sequence goes on from NC_066618.1 coordinate 530,811, forward strand.
GTTACCTGTCGGGGCAGCAGGAGTGGGACCATCACAGGATCTCGTCTCCAGGTCTGGGGTTGATGCTGGAACCTGGATGTTGCTAAGCTGGAAGGAGCTCAGAGTAGAGCTACAATGAGTCAAGGGCTGGAGAACCTGCCACTTAGGGAGACTGCAGAAGTCCCTCACCAGAAGGAGATTCAGAGGTGACTTGATCATGGCTGACTAACACTGCCAAGGCAAGAGGATTTCTGCTCACAGACTGCGCTTCCCTCTGCAGGCTGAAGATAGCGTGAGAAGCAGGGCCTTGGGGCAGAACAAATTCAAACCGGACAGTCACTTTCATGTGAGGGTAACTCTCACCATTGGGTCAGTTGAGCTGGGGCCAGGCGCATTCTCTGTCGCAAGCGCAGTCATCTGGGAATGGGTGACGGGGGGTGGATTACTGGATGATTCCCTGTGGGGCACCTGGCACTGGCCACTGTCCGAGACAGGATATTGGGCTGGATGGACCTTCGGGCTGACCCAGTGTGGCCGTTCTTATGGCCATGCTCTGTCTTAGGCGGGTCGGGGCTGGATGCAGGTCTCACGGGGTGCAAGTTGCACCTCAGGCTCTGCAGGAGCCCTGACAGGATGCTCAGAACTGTCTCTTCTGCCCTGAGATCGATAACTCAATGAATGTGCCCTGTAGCCTGAGCTGCCCTGTGCCCTGGGGTGGATGAGACAAAGGGGGAGTCGCTTGTTTTCCTCAGAGGCTAGTAACCCCCATGAGGTTCATAAATCTCAGGCCAGAGCAACCATCCTCACTTCTCTGGCCTCCCACAGCACCTAGGGCTGAGTATCTCCCCCACCCGCCAGGGCTGCTGGTATTTAGCCTATCCTGTCTGCCTGAGCTGGAGCAGGTCTCTTAGGGAGCAAGGCCTTGCCCCTAGACATCCCCCTCAGGCAGCAGCCAGTGCTCCTCACCACCCTTCTCCCAGTGCTCCCTTGTGGGGCACGGGGCAGGGCTGGGCCCCAGCCCGTGCATCGAGCCTGCCTCGCAGTGATTAAGGAGCCTTCTCAAACCACAGCATTATTGAATGATCTGCGGGGTGGTGATAGAATAGAAGAGGGAGCCCCAGGCTTTTAAACCAACATGAGGCTGGAGTCACAAGTCCACCATTTTGGGGCTGGGAGCTTCCTCAACCCCCTGCTCATCTGCTGCCTCACCCACTTGAGACCTAAATTTCCACCTGTAATGGGCTGGTGGTGCCCCGTGAGCGCTGAGCCACTTGGCAGCTCATGCTGGGTTACTTGGGTGAGTCACAACACGCCATTCACCATGACATGCACAGAGGCTGCTAGGATCAAATGGCCACCCTGAGTCAGACCAAAGGTCCATCTAGCCCAGTGTCCTGTCTGCCGACAGTGGCCATTCCCTAGAGCCAGGGCTTTGCGTACTCACCCGGGATGTGGGAAAACCAGGTTCTCTCTGACAAGAGTAGGCAGCTGAATGCATGTCTCCCACCTCCCAGGCACATGCCCTGCCTCTTGCGTCGACAGGCCGTGCAGGCTCTTAATTGTTCCTGGGGCAGCCGTTCCACTCTTTATAAAATACATGCGTGGTGAGTGGGCCAGAGCCAGAGAGAACAAATCTATAACACAGCGTTCCCAGCCCCAGCGCAGTGCAGCATGAGCCAATGCTTCCGTTCCCACTCCCACCCCATACTTGGCCAATCCTGCTGTGGCAAAGTGGGCATTTTTTGTAATATTTGTTGTTAAGCCTATATGTGCCTCAGTTTTCCTGACACTTTGCATGGCTGTCCAGCGGGGGGAAAGGAGTATGTTAGCTCTCCGGGACCGATGCATCCTAGCAGACTGAACGGGTCACTAAAAAGGACTGGTTGAGGCTGACCCACATCAGTGGAAAAGGTGAGAAGCCAATGGAAAACCGTCAGGAGGCCCCTGACACCTAGCAACCAATGACCCAGAGCAAGGAAGCTGAGCTGAGACCCCAGGCCTGTAAGGTGTGGGGGCTAATCAGAGTTGGCAGCAGTACCCACGTACCCACATTCACCATTTTCTCCCAATTCATCATGGCTACTGCATGCCCACATCCCCTGCTGCCCACTGCTCAGACGCATATGGGCCCACTCACCCCAGATCCAGCCTCAGCTTCTCTGCCTGGCAGCTGGGTGCCAGCCCTGGGCTCTGCCAGGGCCAAAGGGCAGGGCTGGTCCCGCTCTGTAATCCCCGGCAACCCTAGCAGGTGTCTCCAGGAGGCCTCACTCACTGTAGAGCTGATGGCCTCACCTGCCAGGCCCGCAGTCCCCTCCCCAGCGTCGTCCAGCCACCAGGGCAGGTGGCAGCCCAGCCGTCCAGGGATGCAAATGGCTCCACGCCAGTCAGGGGGTGCTGGCGAGGCCTGATGTCTCCAGCTGAAATGCCCACTTGCCGTGTGGCGCAAGCAGGCCTGAGGCACACTTAGCAGCGTTCCTGTCAAACCTAGCTTTCCGCACCCAGCCACTGAGTCCTACAGCAGGAAGGCCAAAGCACACATTTGCGCAGAGCTCCAGGACAGGCCCGCAGGTGGCTCAACTCAGGGTCATTAATAACACATTACCTGATGGCCAGGAAAGGCAGCCGTACTGGTTTAAAATCTGACCTGGTTCGGCAGGGGAGCGAAGGCAGCTGTAAGGGGCCATTGCTACTAATGCCCATCAATCAGAAACTAGGAACGGCCCCACAGAGCTAAGGAAAGCAAAAGGCAACAAGGCAAAATCGCTGGCCAGCAGCGAGAGGAGCTGTGAGGATTTTTTGATGTGCATTAGGAGCGCATTAGAATCCTAGCCTTGGTATTGGTTCAGTACAAAGTGGAACCAGTCTCATTGGCAATTATAATGCAGCAAAGGCAAGTGTGTTCAATAACTATTTCTGTTCTGTCTGTGGGGGAAAACCAGGGGTGTAGTTATGCCATACACTATGGATGGCACTCCCTCCATTTCACTAATCACTCAGGAGGATGTGAAAAAGCAGCTACTAACCTTAGACATTTTTAAATAAGCAGGTCTGGATGCCTTGTATCCAAGAGTTTTAAAAGAGCTGGCTGAGGCACCTGCTGACCCATTAATGGTGCTTTTCAATAAGCCTTGGCATGCTGGGGAAGTTCCAGCAAGTGACCATTGTGCCAATATTTTAAAAGGCTAAACGGGAGGCCCCAGGTCATTATAGGTCTGTCAAGCTGACACTGAGCCCTGGCAAGATAATGGTGTGGCAGCTAAGGGACTTGCTTAATAAAGGAGTAAAGGTGGGTAATGTAATTAACATCACTCAGCGTGGGTTTATGGGAAATAGACCCCGTCAAACCAACTTGATAGCTTTTGTTGAGGAGCTTACAAATTTGGTCGATAACAGTACCAGAGTTAGAGTTCTGTAAGGCATTTGATGTGGTACTGTGCAACATTTTGATTAACAAACTAGAATAATACGTGAAACGGTTCAGAGATCAGGCTGAGACTGTTGTCCCTGAGCAGGTGTGGGGTTCTATGGGAGGAGGGGCAGGTACTTGCCCTACACTCAACGTTTTTATCAATGATCTGGAAGAAAACATTAAAGCACCACTGATAAAGTTTGGCGCGGACACATGGATGGGGGGTGGGGTGTGTGGGAGTAATTAAGAACACAGGGCACTGTGTCAAGCGGGTGAGGCCCAAGCTCAGGGCAGACTGCTGGGAACCAGGGCACAAACCCCAAACTGGCTGTGAGGTCTTAGATTTCACCCGCTATTAAGTGCAAACGCCCCAGGCACTATCACGTGGCATCACAGACAGTGCTCTTCAGTATGCCGATCTGGCTCGCCACACAGGTGAGCCTGCCTTTGTGAAAGCAGGTCCTGTCCACCAAGCAGCACAGCGAGATTCAGGTTACTCCCAGTTCCAGGAGACAAGTCACTTACCCCAGCTCAGCTACACTTTAGCTCTCATGCCAAAGATAATGCTTGTAGCCAATCCTATAATATACTAGCTACAGCTTTACTGAACTGGAGAAGAAAAGAAAATGAATGTTCTTTACAAGTGAAAACAGATAAACATACACACACAGATGAGTTACTGTCACGGAGCCACAGGCCCACTGCTCTGGAGCAGTCTCTGGGAGGACCCCTTCAGGGAGCCAGACCCCCTTAGGGTCACACTCTTTCACTAGGACGAGCCACTTGGCTTCACTGCCTCCTGGGACTGAACCTCGGAGCCTTCAGCACCCCTGTGTCATGCCGTGAGCTCCCTTCGGTGAGTCCACCAGAGATGGGCACCTGATGGAGACTTGTACTCCCAAAGGGAGCTATGCACTGCCACCTTCAGCATCTGCCGGGATGTTCGGCTAGCACTGGAAAAGTGGTCAGGTTTGCTAGATGTTGAGAACATGGCGTAGCACAGAGAACAGCACATTACAGCCTGGTCCATCTCAGGCAGCCCAGAGCCCTCTGACTCCTATTCTGTCCCAGTCCAAGGGAGTCTGTAGAGTCCAGCAGCCCACGCTTAACAACCCCCCACCTCAGTCCTTTGTTCTAGTTCCTGGCCAAACCCAGCTGGATTCCTGAGGTGGGGTGGGCCAGCCACCATAGGTACCAAAATGTCCAGGCAATTGGAGGGGCCCTGGCCCAGACAGTGGGTGTCCATCACACCTGTAGCTCTGGGTCTCTGCAGTGAGTAAAAACCTTTTCCTGCCACCTAGCTAACAATGCAGCACACAGGAAACCGAGGAACACACTGTATTCATATAAAATATTACAGAACATTCCCAGTCCATCACAGTTACAGTCTTAAGTTTCCAAAGGTAATACAAGCTCTGATCATAAACAAGCTCTATGTGTCCTTTAGGACTAGACCAGACTAAGTTGCTGGGGATCCCTTGCTTATTCCTAGAAACCTTGCCCCAGAGTCCAAGCAGCAATGAGAGCCAGGTCCTCCTTGTCATTCTCTTTCCCCCATCTTCTCTGAGCTGCAAGCTCAGCTGGTGGAAGGAAGTCACTTGTAAGATTTAGCTTCACAGCAGTGCGGGGTAGAGTAAACAACCAAGTCTTTTATGCTCTTTAATGGTCCTCTCTAGTCTGTCTGGTTTCACTGGGCCTCCTTTGCCAGGCAGGACAGGAAATAGCTGGATTTTATCCCAAAATGGCCAAAATTGATCTTGGCAAAGTAGGTGTGTCTTTGCAGATAAAATCTGCTCATGAGGCCCTTTTCTCTAGTTCATCAAGCAATGGCAAGAGAGAGAACTCGTGGCGCCCATCGGATTACATCACTAAAGCCGAAGGCCTCTGCCAAGGCTACTGGAACCCCGGGGCACAGGCCCACACCACAGCACTTCCCGCAGGGTGCATGACACGACAGCTACAGAAACCAAACAGCTCCTGCACCCACAGAGCTGCCTGGCCTGGTGGGAGCTGTCTGCACTGCTCTAGGCGGTATGGACACATGCACAGTACCCCTGGGGCCATGTTCCCTGGTAACAGCAGCGTGCAAAGGGGGTGCAGAGCTGCCCTTTGAAACTCATTGTCCAGCCTGCAGCCCAAGGCTGTGTAGGGGCTAAGCTGCCGTAGTGGAACAGCAGCTGGGGCGGGGAACATGAGCATGGTTATGCTAATGAGATGGGGTCAGCCAAGCATGGCTGTGGCTATTGAAACATGATGATGTCACAGATTCATATAGTCTACGACCAGAAGGGACCACTACGACTGTCCAACCCAACCTGCTGCACAGCCCAAGCAAGCGCCCCTCACCAGCAATTCCTGCACCCAGAGCATCACCTCAGCTTGAGCTGGAGTGGGTCTGAGAGAGCAGGCCAGAGGGGAGAGTCCAAGGCACAGAACCAACTCCAGTCTTAGCCATTTGACATGCATCTAACAAAGTGGGTATTCACCCACAAAAGCTCATGCTCCAATACGTCTGTTACAGATTTGTGCCTCTTTCCACTCTGAATTTGTCTAACTTCAGCATGCACCCATGGGATGACATTCTGCCTTTTCCTCCAGCTACTGTCTGAAACCTCCTTCCCATGCAGCCAAGTCACTTCTTATCCTTCTCTCAGCTACACTTTAGCCTCTCACCTTCTCCAGCCTTCCAATCCCCTTGTAGCGCCTTCCTGGGCCTTTCATAGAGGGCTAGTGAGGGTCCCTCCCCCTCTGGGATGCCCTGCCCCCTCACTCCACCTTTCCAGAGGTTCCATGTCGTGTTTGAAGGGTGTCCCCAGAACTGGTCACAGTATCCACTAATGGCATAGACAGACGTAATATTGCCTCCTCGCTCCTCCTTACTAGTCCTTGCTTATATGTCCAAGAGTCAAGTTGTCCACTTAGCTACAGTGATGTGCTGGGAGCTCATGTTCAGGTGATTTCTACCATGACCCTTAGGTTCTTGTCAGTGTCGCCACGTTCCAGGATAGAGTCTCTCATTTCATGAGTGTGACCTTTGGGCCTAGAGGTCTGACCTTGCATTTGGCTGGATTAAAACCCATGTTACTCAAACGCGCCTCCCTTTACCAAGCAATCCAGGCTGGTCTGTAGAACTCACCCAGCCCCCATCATTATTTACCACTCCTGCTGATACAGCCTAGAAGGATGTTTGCTTTTTTTTGCAACAGCGTTACACCATTGACTCATATTTAGCTGGTGAGCCACTATGACCCCCAGATCCTTTTCCGCAGGACTCCTTCCTAGGCAGTCATTGCCCATTGTGTGTGTGTGCAACTGACTGTTCCTTCCTAAGGGGAGCACTTTGCATTGGTCCTCATTGAATTTCATCCTGTTTACTTCAGATCATTTCTCCAGTTTGTCCAGATCATTTTGAATTTTAATCCTATCTTCCAAAGCACTTGCAGCCCTTGCCAGCTTGGCATCATCTACAAATTTTATAAGTGAGCTCTTATGCCATTAGCTAAATCATTGATGAAGATATTGAACAGAACCGGCCCCAGAACCAGTCCCTCCAGGATCCCACTCGTTATGCCCTTCCAGCTTGACTGTGAACCACTGATAACTACTCTCTGGGAACGGTTTTCCAGCCAGTTCTGCACCCAGCTTATAGTAATTCCATCTAGGTTGTATTGCCCTAGTTTGTTTATGAGGTGGTCATGTGAAACAATACCAAAAGCCTTACTAAAGTCAAGATATACCACATCTACCACTTCCTCCCTGTCCACAGCCTTGTTACCTTGTCACAGAAAGCTATTAGGTTGGTTTGACAGGATTTGTTCTTCACAAATCCATGCTACTATTACTTATCACGTTATTATCTTCTAGGTCAGGGGTAGGCAACCTATGGCATGCATGCCGAAGGCAGCACCAAAGCTGATCTTCAGGGGCATTCACACTGCCTGGATCCTGGCCACTGGTCGGGGGTGGGGCTCTGCATTTTAATTTAATTTTAAATGAAGCTTCTTAAACATTTTAAAAGCCTTATTTACTTTACATACTACAATAGTTTAGTTATAAACATATAAAGAGACCTTCTAAAAACATTAAAATGTATTACTGGCACACAAAACCTTAAATTAGAGTGAATAAATCAAGACTAAGAGGACCACTTCTGAAAGGTTGCCAACCCCTGTTCTAGGTGTCTGTAAATTGATTGCTTAATTATTTGCTCCATTATCTCTCCGGGTACAGAAGTTAAGCTGACTGGTTTGCAATTCCCTGGGTTGTCCTTATTTCCCTTTTTATAGGTGGGGACTATATTTGCCCTTTTCCAGTCATCAGTAAAAGAAAAAGGATTCTCTCAATCCCAAAGGACCACGCCCCAGACCCAGGTCAATATACAAATCAGATCTTACCCACAAATCACACTGTTGCCAATTTTAGGGTCTAAAATCTAAAGGTTTATTCATAAAAGGAAAAAGATATAGATGTGACGTTATTGATATAATCTGGGACCATATAGAACATGATTGCAACCATGGTCCTGTAGTGGCACCAAATCTTATGTAAATGGGGTCATGTAAAGTGTCTAAGACCAGGTTATGGGTTGCTGGTTATAATTATGGTGTCTATATATGTGTATCATTTTGTAGTTGAAGTTATGAGTGTTGGCTCTATACTGTCTGTATTTCAAATTTATGCTGTGCTTCTGGGTGACATCCCAGACAAGTTGGTATTAGCTCTGCCTAGCCTGCTTGATGGCCCATTAAGGACCATCAGCTATTCAGTCGACCCATTGAGAGAAGGTAGATACGCCTTGTAACTCAGCAAAGTATGCAGAGATTTGCCCATGTGACTCCAGACTCCATTTTGCTGTAATTTTCCACAGTAAGAACAAAGAGGTGTTCTTACACCTGGAAAAAGCCTATAAAAGGCTGATGCCTCATCTCCATCTTGTCTTCAATTCTGCTTCTTACCTCTTGAGGGACTTTGCTACAAACTGAAGCTCTGAACAAAGGACTGAATGACCCATCCCAGTGGGGGATGTTCCAGAGAGACTTGATTTGAACCTGCAGTTTATTCCATCACTGCTACAAGCCTGAACTAAGAACTTTGCCATCACTGTATGTAATTGATTCCATGTAACCAATTCTAGCTCTCATCTCTATCTTTTTCCCTTTATGAATAAACCTTTAGATTTTAGATTTTAAAGGATTGGCAACTGCTTGATTTGTGGGTAAGTTCTGATTTGTCAATTGACCTGGGTCTGGCGTTTGATTCTTTGGGATCGAGAGAACCTTTTTCCTTTATTGGGGTGTTGGTTTTCATAATCATTCATCCCCAGGACAAGTGGCACTGGTGGTGATACTGGGAAACTGGAGTGTCAAAGGAAATTGCTTGTGTGACTTGTAGTTAGCCAGTGGGGTGAAACCAAAGTCCTCTTTGTCTAGCTAGTTTGGTTTGCCTTAGAGGTGGAAAAACCCCAGGGGTCCTGCCAGAACCGCATCGTCACAATAGATGAGAGCTAGAATTGGTTAGATGGAATCAATTACATCCAGTAATGGTAAAGTTCTTGGTTCAGGCTTGTAGCAGTGATGGAATAAACTGCAGGTTCAAATCTAGTGTCTGGAACATCCACAGCTGGGATGGGTCTGTGACAATGCAGTTCTGGCAGGACCCAACTGAGAGTGCCAATTCAGGACAAATCTCTTAAAACAGGGCAGTTACAGCCCAAGTTCTGGGGTTTTTCCACCTCTAAGGCAAACCAAACCAGCCACACAGAGAGGACTTCGGTCTCACTCCACTGGCTAACCACAAGTCATACAAGCAATTCACCACCAGTGCCACTCGTTATGGGGATGAATGGTTATGAAAACCAACACCCCAGTAAAAGAAAAAAGGTTCTCCTGATCCCAAAGGACCAACTCCCAGACCCAGGTCAATATACATATCAGATCTTACCTACAAATCACGCTGTTGCCAATCCTTTAGCATCTAAAATCTAAAGGTTTATTCATAAAAGTAAAAAGATAGAGATGAGAGCTAGAATTGGTTACATGGAATCAATTACATACAGTGATGGCAAAGTTCTTAGTTCAGGCTTGTAGCAGTGATGGAGTAAACTGCAGGTTCAAATCAAGTCTCTGGAACATCCCCCACTGGGATGGGTCATCAGTTCTTTGTGTAGAGCTTCAGTTTGTAGCAAAGTCCCTCAAGAGGTAAGAAGCAGGATTGAAGACAAGATGGAGATGAGGCATCAGCCTCTTATAGTCTTTTCCAGGTGTAAGAACACTTCTTTGTTCTTACTGTGGAAAATTACAGCAAAATGGAATCTGGAGTCACATGGGCAAGTCCCTGCATGCTTTGCTGAGTCACAAGGCGTATCTGCCTCCTCTCAATGGGTCAGTTGTGTAGCTGATGGTCCTTAATAGGCCATCAAGCAGGCTAGGCAGAGCTAACACCAACTTGTCTGGATGTCACCGAGAAGCAGAGCACAAGTTTGAAGTACAGACAGTATAGAGCCAATACTCATAACTTCAACCACAAAATTGATACACACACAAAGAGAGCATAATCAGAGCCAGCAAACCAGAACCTCTCCATAGGCCTTTCACATGACAACCTTTGTACAACATTTGCTGCAAATATATAACAGTGGTCACAATGATGATCTATACGGCTACAGGTTATGTCAATAACGTCACAAGCACCTCTGCCATTTCCACATTTTCTGTTATTGTCTCCCCTCCACTCACTGAGTAATGGGGCTACCCTGTCTTTGGCCTTCCTCTTGCTTCTAATGCATCTGTAGAATGTTTTCTTGTTTCCCCTATGTCTCCAGGTAGTTTGATCTCGTTTTGTGCCTTGGCCTTTCTCATTTTGTCCTTACAGATTTGTGGTGTTTGTTTATATTCATCCTTTGTAATTTGACCAAGTTTCCACTTTTTGTAGGACTCCTGTTTGAGGTTCAGATCATTGAAGATCTCCTGGTTAAGACAGGGTGGTCTTTTTCCAGACTTCCTGTCCGTCCTATGCTGGGGGATAGTTTGTTCTTGTCTCTGAAAAACTGCCAACTCTCTTGGACTGTTTCCCCCCATCTAGGCTCCCTGTGGAATTGGCATCCCAGGGCCTTTCCCCACATACCCCTCTGTGGTTCCTCTTTTCTCTCCACATCTCCAGCTCCAGTTCACGCTTTCCCTGCATCTCCTGGTGCTGCTGCCACTCTTCCTCATGCATTCACTGCTTCTCACAGTCAGTTCGCTCCCTTCACTGGCCCTCCTGCCTCTGTTGGTCTAGCTGAAGATCCCCCCACTTAAATCCAGTGATGGGGGAGGTCATGAAGAGCCCTGCAGGACAGGGAGGCTTGAGGACACCCTGCTGTGGCTCTGTCATTCTCAGACCCTTGTGGAGGCCCACTTGGGTCTGGCACACTGCAGGGTTCCTCCTAGAGCCAGTGCCAAAGCTGGGCTGTGGGACTGAGCCACCTCCTTAGCCTTGTTAGACCCTCGCCTGTGGCTGGCTGAGCTTTATCAGTGCTGCAGCCCAGGGCAGGAGGCCACGCACTGCCCCGTGAGAACCACCCAGAGGTTTATCTGGGGAGGGCCCAGGGCAGCCTTTGCATGGAGGTAACTGGAATCAGTTTGCAGGAGGTAAAACTGACGGAGGCGTCTCGGGCCTCGGGCTGGTCACACCCATGGGCTTGCACTGACATGGCAGAATCTGTGTGATGCAGGTGTGCCAGCACAATCGTGCTGTGGCTACATCAGGACATGCTCCCAGCCAAAGCTGCGGACTCACTAAATGGTACTGAGTTCTAATGGACAATTGGCAAAAGGCTAATGTAGTGCCCATCTTTGAAACAGGGAAGAAGAAGGATCCGGGGAACTACAGGCCAGTCAGTCTCACCTCAGTCCCCAGAAGAATCAGGGAGCAGGTCTGCAAGGAAACCATTCTGAAGCAGTTGGAGGAAAGGAATGTGATCAGGAACAGTCAACATGGATTCACCATGGGCAAGTCATGCCTGACCAATCTGATTGCCTTCTGTGATGAGATAACTGGCTCTGTGGATATGGGGAAAGCGCTGGATGTGATATATCTTGACCTTAGCAAAGCTTTTGATACGGTCTCCCACAGTATTCTTGCCAGCAAGTTAAAGAAGTATGGGCTGGATGAATGGACTATAAGGTGGATAGAAAGCTGGCTAGATCATTGGGCTCAAAGGGTAGTGATCAATGGCTCCATGTCTAGTGGCAGCCGATATCAAGTGGAGTGCCCCAAGGGTCGGTCCTGGGGCCAGTTTTGTTCAACATCTGGATGATGGTATGGATTGCACCTTCAGCAAGTTCGTGGATTACACTATGCTAGGGGGAGAGGTAGATACACTGGAGGGTAGGGATAGAATCATAGAAGGTTAGAAGAGACCTCAGGAGGTATCTAGTCCAACCCCCTGATCAAAGCAGGACCAACCCTAACTAAATCATCCCAGCCGGGCTTTGTCAAGCCTGACCTTAAAAACCTCTAAGGATGGAGATTCCACCACCTCCCTAGGTAACCAATTCCTCCACCCTCCTAGTGAAATAGTATTTCCTAATATCCAACCTAGACCTCCCCCACTGCAACTTGAGACCATTACTCCTTTTTCTTCCATCTGTTACCACTGAGAACAGTCTAGATCCATCCTCTTTGGAACCCCCTTTCCATGTAGTTGAAAGCAGCTATCAAATCCCCCCTCATTCTTCTCTTCTGCAGACTAAACAATCCCAGTTCCCTCAGCCTCTCCTCATAAGTCCTGTGCCCTAGCCCCTAAAAATTTTCTTTGCTCTCTGCTGGACTAGCTCCAATTCGTCCACATCCTTTCTGTAGTTGGGGGACCAAAACCGGACACAGTACTCCAGTTGTGGCCTCACCGATGCCGAATAGAGGGGAATAATCACTTCCCTCGATCTGCTGGCAATGCTCCTACTAATGCAGCCCAATATGCCATTAGCCTTCTCGGCAACAAGGGCACACTGCTGACTCATATCCAGCTTCTCATCCACTGTAACCCCCAGGTCCTTTTCTGCAGAACTGCAGCTTAGCCAGTCAGTCCCCAGCCTGTAGCGGTGCATGGGATTCTTCCTTCCTAAGCGCAGGACTCTGCACTTGTCCTTGTTGAATCTCATCAGGTTTCTTTTGGCCCAATCCTCCAATTTGTCTTGGTCACTCTGGACCCTATTCCTACCCTCCAGCATATCTACCTCCCTGCCCAGTTTAGTGTCAGCTGCAAACTTGCTGAGGGTGCAGTCCACATCATCCTCCAGATCATTACTGAAGATATTAAACAAAACCAGCCCCAGGACCGACCCTTGGGGCACTCTGGTTGATACCGGCTGCCAACTAGACATGGAGCCATTGATCACTACCTGTTGAGCCCGAAGATCTAGCCAGCTTTCTGTCCACCTTATAGTCCATTCATCCAGCCCATACTTCTTTAACTTGTGACAAGAATACTGTGGGAGACCGTATCAAAAGCTTTGCTAAAGATAGGGTCCAGAGTGGGCCAAAAGAAATCTTGTACAAAGGAGGTTAAGTAAAGTGTCTAAGACAAGCTTATGATTTGCTGGTTATAGTTATGCTGTTTGGGTGCATGTATCATTTTGTATTTAAAGTTATAAGTATTGGCTCTATCCTGTCTGTATTTCAAACTTGTGCTCTACTTCTGGGTGACACCACAGACAATTTGGCTTCAGCTCAGCCTAGCCTGCTTGATGGCCCATTAAGGACCATCAGCTATAACTGACCCATTGAGAGAAAGCAGATACACCTTGTGACTCATCAAGGCAGGAACATGCCTATGGACAGAACTCTACAGTTTTTCCAGGCCATGTGCTGGTCAGCTTGTGTTTGGAACAAAGGAAGCACAGGTCACATGGCAAGAGACTATAAAAAGCTGCTGCATCTCCTCCATCTTGTCATCAATCCTGCTTCTTATCTCTGGAGGGACTTTGCTACAAACTGAAGCTCTGAACAAAGGACTGAATGACCCATCCCAGTGGAGGATGTTCCAGAGACTTGATTTGAACCTGCAGTTTATTCCATCACTGCTACAAGCCTGAACCAAGAACTTGCCATTACTGTATGTAATTGATTCCATTTAACCAATTCTAGCTCTCATCTATAAGTCTTTCTCTTTATTAATAAACCTTTAGATTTTAGATTCTAAAGGATTGACAACAGCGTGATTTGTGGGTAAGATCTGACTTGTATATTGACCTGGGTCTTGGCCTTGGTCCTTTGGGATTGAGAGAACCTTTTTTCCTTTACTGGGGTGTTGGTTTTCATAACCATTCATCCCCAGGACAAGTGGCACTGGTGGTGATACTGGGAAACTGGAGTGTCTAAGGGAATTGCTTGTGTGACTTGTGGTTAGCCAGTGGGGTGAGACCGAAGTCCTCTCTGTCTGTCTGGTTTGGCATGTGTTAGTAATAAAGAACACCCAGCTTTGGGCTGTTACTGCCCTGCTCTAAGCAATTTGTCCTGACTTGATACTCTCAGTTGTGTCTCACCAAAGGCAGCATCATTACAGTGGTGTAGTTGTGCTAGGAGCCTCAGAACCAGGTCAATTAAGCTTTGCATCAGAACCCCACACTATCCAAATTTGAATTTTGGGACTGAGAGTTTAGTTGGGTTAAAGATCAGTGACCATGAGCCAAAAAGCATCAGCAGAAACAATGAAACAGCAAACCCTGAGAGACAGCCTGCAATTTGAACATAATCAAAAATTGGCAGAAATTTGAATGAGAGAGAAGCAAGCCTTGGTCCAGCTGGAAAAAGAAGCTTACAGGGGGCATATGGAACTGATGACTGTTGAAGAGAGGGTTTGCCAGATGCAACAAGAAACTGTCAGCCTTCAGCTCCAATTTAAAAAAGCAATGGAAGAACAGCAGAAACTGTATCCTCTTGGAAGTCCAGTTTATAACAATGTTGGTATGCTTGTCACAGAGTCCCTGGGCGGTGCTCTGGAACTGCTCCCCACAAAGTCATTCAGGACTTTGAGGAGCCTCCTCTCCCTTGGAGCAGACTGTCTTCAGGGCAAGAAGCTCACAGGGCTTCACCTCCTGGGTCTCTCCTTGAAGCATTCAGCATCCTCTGCCCCTCCGTGCGCTTCCCACAGCGAGTCCGCCCTGGCGGGGTCCTGGGGAAGCCACAGGGTCCTGCATCCCCACTTTGCAGTCAGATGTTGACGCTCAGCCTGCCAGTAAAACAGAGGTTTATTCGATAAAAGGAACACAGTCTAAAACAGAGCTTGTAGGTACAGAGAACGGGACCCCTCGGCAGGGTCCTGTAGTGAGGCGGCCTGGCTCCCAGCCGTCCCAGAGGAGGAAGAGCCCAGCCGGATGCTGGACTGGGCAGAGCTAAAGAGCTCTGAGCCCGCCCTGCAAAAGGTCAGGCGCCGATCCGGAATTATAAAGGCCAGCCCTCAGAGCTCAGTTAAGCCCCAGCAGCCAGAGCGAGCCGACGTCCCTCAGGGATCTCGAGACTGGGAACCCCCTGTGACCCAGGGCAGCCGCCCAGGCTGGCCTGAGCTCCCCCATGCCCGCTACCTAGAGGAGCCGCCGGAGCTACCCTGGGCCGACTTTCCGGAGGCATTGCCGGACCTACCACCCAGCCCCAGCTGGGACGAACCCATGCACCTTGACCCTGCAGAGGACAACCCCAGGATCCAGATAAGCCCCGAGGGGAAGTCTGGAAGTAGCCCGGGGGCAGCCAACGCTAGTCTAGCTGCAGCACACCCAGAGCCAATGTCAGTGTGTTGCGGCCAGGATCCCCACTGACACAGCAGCAGGCTGCCTGCCACTGTTAGGGCCCCGGGCTGGGACCCAGAGGAGTGGGTGGGCCTGCGTTCCCCCTGCCACGCCACTCACGGGTGGCAGTCTCCCCCTCGCCCCGATGCTCAGGCCCAGGAGCCTGGGCTTAATATACTGAACTGTTTGCTCAGCCCCTGCCTGAAGGTCTGAGCCCTGAACTGTTGTTTGTTGCCCGCCCTGACCCAGGGCCTGGGCTTAATATACTGAACTGGTTGCTCAGCCCCTGCCTGAGGGTCTGAGCCTGGAACTGTCATTTGCTGTGGCATGTAGTGAGGTGGCCTGGCTCCCTGCCGCCCCAGAGAGGGGTGAACCCCAACAGCGGACGTCTACACGTCCATTTTGGGGCCCAGTGAGCCAGACAACCCTGTCTGCCCTCAATTCCCATCCCCAGCCAGTTCCAAACTGAAACCCCCTCCAGCCCCTCTGTCTCTGCCGAGTTCCTTTCCCGGGCCAGCAGGCCACCTGATCTCTTTGTTCTCCCACACCTTTG
Source organism: Gopherus flavomarginatus (assembly GCF_025201925.1). Lineage (NCBI taxonomy): Eukaryota > Metazoa > Chordata > Testudines > Testudinidae > Gopherus > Gopherus flavomarginatus. The sequence continues at coordinate 546,514 of NC_066618.1, forward strand.
GCATCCCCTTGCAGGGGGGAAGGGCCTAGCCATTTGTTGCCAGGAGACAGACTGTCAGCCAGAAACTGAGGCACCCACTCAATATTCAGAGGAAACATTAAGAACAGTCCCACTTCGTCACAATGCTATATTACTCTGAGCAGTTTTCTGTGTTTAACCCATTATGCTATGACCATTGAGAGGAGGACAAGGACCTATGGGTTACAGTGGACGAGAAGCTGGATATGAGTCAACAGTGTGCCCTTGTTGCCAAAAAGGCTAACAGCATTTTGGGCTGTATAAGTAGGGACATTGCCAGCAGATCAAGGAACGTGATCATTCCCCTCTAGTCGACATTGGTGAGGCCTCATCTGGAGAACTGTGTCCAGTTTTGGGCCCCACACTACAAGAAGGATGTGGAAAAATTGGAAAGAGTCCCGCGGAGGGCAACAAAAATAATTAGGGGGCTGGAGCACGTGACTTATGAGTAGAGACTGAGGGAACCGGGATTGTTTGGTCTGCAGAAGAGAAGAATGAGGGGAAGTTGATAGCTGCTTTCAAGTACTGGAAGGGGGTTCCAAAGAGGATGGATCTAGACTGTTCTCAGTGGTACCAGATGACAGAACAAGGAGTAATGGTCTCAAGTTGCAGTGGGGGAGGTTCAGGTTGGATATTAGGAAAAACTTTTTCCCTAGGAGGGTGGTGAAGCACTGGAATGGGTTCCCTACGGAGGTGGTGGAATCTCCATCCTTAGAGGTTTTTAAGGCCAGGCTTGACAAAGCCCTGGCTGGGATGATTTAGTTGGGGATTGGTCCTGCTTTGAGCAGAGGGTTGGACTAGGTACCTCCTGAGGTCCCTTCTAACCCTGATATTCTGTGATTCTATGACAAGGAAAGTTTGTATGAGCCTAGGCAGCCTGGCGAGTTGATGGCTTTTTAGCGGTTTGGGAAGGCAAGGTTAGTGGAAGATGAATATCCCTACACCTTAGCTGTGTGGAGAATTGTGACAGTGAAGGGAATGTGCCTGTGTCTGTCAGGGGTATTGACTTGCCTATGGAGGGAGCTACCCCGATCTCCAAGCCGTTGTCTGTGAACAGCCCTGTGTGCTGGGAAATGAGATCCCAAGCTGCATGTCTGTTAAAGGGGAAGGTTCCTCCGACTTTTCTTTGTCTGTGGAGCAGACAGAAGGTGCCTTTCAGCCTGTGAGGGTTGAGAATAGTGCAGTTGTCTCAGAGTTGGTTCTGGATTCAACTAAAGCCCAGGAGGGGAATGGTCCTAAGTTTGTGTCTGCTGGGGAGAATGGCACTGTGACTGGGGTGCATCCAGTTAGTGTCATGATGAAATCCCAGAGACCAGACAATTCTGGTGCTTGTAGTTTGCCTGTTGCTGGGAAAGGATGTAGCAACTCTGATCAGGGTGATACCCTAGCCAGGGCACAAGAAGAGCATGAAGGTGATTTGATTGTGTTACCTACTGACAGTTTGGAAACTTGTAGCAAGAAGGAAGAGATTCCTGACCTTGTGTGTGGTAAAGGGAAGGAAGATGCTTCTCACCTTTTGACTATGAAATCTAGCAGTTTACCTGAAAGGGGGCTGGGTAGGAATCCACCTGATGGGCCAGAGGTGATCCTGGATGTAAGTGAGACCCGGAAAGAGTCTGTTGTTGCTCAGGGAAGCAGGGCCGATGGGGGAGAGAGAGAGAGAGAGAGAGAGAGAGAGTGTGTGTGTGTAAAAGCCGGTACAAATTACAGGGGCCTGGTGGTCTGGAAGGGGGGCCGGGGCCTGGCTTCGTCAGCCCTGTTTAACCAGTACACCCTTGATGGGGTGGGGAGGCCTGAAAAAAATTTTCACCGGGGCCCGAACCCACTCTCGGCAGCCCTGGGGAAGTGTTCCTTTAGCGCAAGCCCCAGGTGAAGAGGGTAAGGGCAGAATTTCTGTGAGGGGTGAATTGTTGCTTAGAAAAGCTCCTAGAGAAAAGAATCCTCATGGTAACCTGTGCAGTTTGCTGTAGCTGAGGGGTGTGGAAATGATTTGATCCAGGAAATTTCAGTTCCTAACAGCCAGAAATTTTCTGTGGTGAATGGAGCCACTGACTTTCCTTTTGAAAGATCCAGTGTGAGTGGCTTTGAGAAGGTCTCAGATGGAGTAAAAGCTGTTAAGGAAGTTGAACAGCCCTATAAGCAAGTGGCTGTGCTTGGCCAGTTTGTTGGGGAGACAAGGTTGTTGAGAGAGGAATGTCTCCATGCTAATTCTGTGAGTGAGCAGTCTGTGCTTCAGAGTCTGAGGACAGATTTGGCTACTGGTGTGTCAGAGCAGAACAGTTTTATGGCCGAACGCTTGAGGATGCAGGGGAGAGCAAGCGAACGCTCACCCTTAAGTACTTTGAATTGGTTTGGTATCTCTTTAAAACAGAGTCCAATCTCTGTGTTACTGGTGGTGGTAGATTCACAAGCAAGCAGGCAGAAGAGCATCTGTGTAGATGTTCATAGCACAGAGATGCTACAGTTGGTGAACATTCCTAGCCAACAAAGGAATGCCTGTGAGCGGGAACTTTCAGTTTTCAACCTTTTAGGAAAATGGGGGGGAGAGAACACAATCCTACTGAAGGGAAGAATGAATGTCCAGCCTTGAAATTGGTAGCAACTGAGAATTTAGAAACTAGCGTTTGTGGTAATGCAAATTACTTCACTGACTGGGGGGAGAAAGACTTGCTAATAGCTGTTAGCACAGAGGGCACACCACATCAGCCAGTGAATTCTGTTAAGCAAGATAAATCAGGGTTTGATCCTTCAGGACAAGGAGGAAAGAGAGAACTTAATTTTGCAAAGGGAAGCCACAGGGTAACCCTGAATACGCCAAAACCCCAAAGGTGTGGCATGAAAAAAATTATTGTAAATGGACACTTGCAATGGATTTGTGGTTATTGCTAATGGTGATTTTTGTAACTAATGTGTTGCTAATACCAAGAACTGTAAAAATGTACAGTGTGCCAAATCTATTAGAAAATCCCTTGAACATGTTAAGAGCGACACATAACAGCTGGAGATGAATCGACAGTGTGCCCTTGTTGCCAAGAAGGCCAACAGCATATTAGACTGTAGAAGTAGGAGCATTGCCAACAGATCGAGGGAAGAGATTATTCCCATCTATTCGGCACTGGTGAGGCCACATCTGGAGTATTGCAGCCAGTTCTGGGCCCCCCCACTACAGAAAAGATGAGGATAAATTGGAAAGAGTCCAGCCGAGGGCAACGAAAATTATTAGGGGGTTGGAGTACATGACTTACAAGGAGAAGCTCAGGGAACTGGGCTTATTTAGTCTGCAGAAGAGAAGAATGAGGGGGGATTTGATAGCAGCCCTCAACTTCCTGAAAGGGGGTTCCAAAGAGGATGGATCTAGACTGTTCTCACTGGTGGCAGATGACAGAAGAAGGAGCAATGGTCTCAAGTTGCAGTGCGGGAGGTCTAGGCTGGATATTAGGAAACACTATTTCACTAGGAGGGCGGTGAAGCACTGGAATGGGTTCCTAGGGAGGTGGTGGAATCTCCTTCCTCAGAGGTTTTTAAGGTCAGGTTTGACAAAGCCCTGGCTGGGATGATTTAGTTGGGATTGGTCCTGCTTTGAGCAGGGGATTGGACTAGATGCCTCCTGAGGTCCCTTCCAACCCTGATATTCTATGATTCTATAAAGCTAACTCGGGAGAACTGCTGTCTCAACCAGCCAAAGCCAGGCAGCCTGGGGAGGGCACACCTCACCCTGAGACAGAGTCAGCAGGCAGACAGTCCCCATTGAAATGGGCCATGCCATCAGTGCTGGGCACACGTACCAGAAGCGCCTGAGGATCAGCCCTGCCAGACCCACAGGAGCTAGTTAAGGAAAGCCACGAAGACCCCAGAGTGGCAGTGAGCACCTGCGTGAATGGACCAGCTCTCGGCACCAGCTCACGGACTAATTCTGTGGGATGGTAGCAGTAGTAGGCTCTTAACCCTGTTGTGTACCACCACTGGAGGGGGCCATGACACATGACACCTGCCACCAGAGTGTGACACACCAACAGTCGCTGACAGTGCAACACTAGTCAGGGCCGATTGTGAACAGTTCTCTAAAACGTCTGCTCAGTGCGCAGCAGCGTCAAAACAGCGAACGGACCATTGGGAACCTTGGGACAGGAACAGATAATGAGACAGAAAATATCACATTGCCTCTGTGTAAATCCACGGTACCCTCATGTGATGGAGTAGGGGCTGTCTGTGTGGGGAATGGGAGAGCAGGGGAGGACTTTAGGGGATGGATGATACCAGAGCTTGTAACCTGAGCTAGGTAAGGGAGGGGAAAGGTCAACACCTTTGCCCGGGAAGGGGGACAAAGGAAGGGAGTGGCAGGAGGGAAGCAGTTTGAGTTTGGGCTTGGGGCTGTGTGGGCGGAATTCAGGGTATCCTAGCTAGGATCCAAGCACCCTGAAAGACCAGAAGGACTCGATGGAGGGGTCCTGACTGTGCCTGCAAGCTCTGCTGTAACCTGTGTTCCTGTTGTCCAATAAACCTTCTGTTTTACTGGCTGGCTAAAAGTCACTGTGGGTCCCAGGAAGAGGGGAGCAGGGCCGGACTCCCCCACACTCCATGACAACTGGTGGCAGCGGCAGGAGATACTGCACCCCGTGTACGGTGCTTCCTGCAGTAAGTGACTGGGGAGCAGTAAAACGAAGGGGTGATTAACCCCTGGGAGTGTGTGCCCAGTGAGAAGGACTTTGCAGTAACAGGGTCCCCCGGGGGATTGCAGCGAGCGGTCCCAGGGGCGGAGGAGTCTGCAGCTCGACCCTGGCAGAGAGGTGGTGACCTCAAGAAGGGCTGGTGCACTAGGGGTCCCCCTGGAAACTGTGGGGAGCGGCGAGCACCCCGGCCTGTGAGTGGCCAGCAGGAAGATGTATGCCAAGCGGCGCAAGTGTGACCTGCTGGAGCTGTGCAAGCAGAGGGGGCTGCGCCCGGGGAGGCTCACCAAGGACCAGCTGATTGCCCAGCTGGAGCAGGGAGACCGCATGAATGAACGGAGCCCTGTCTCTGAGGGAAGCAGCCGGGCAGATGCAGCGCAGGCACCAGTGTCTGTCCCAGCTGGGATTGGTCAGCTGGCAGACGAGGGCTTCCCGAGACCCCCCCTTCCTAGGCCTAGGGGAAGGGCGAGGAGGAGCCCAGTGAATACCGAGGGCACCGTGACACCTCTGGCCAGCAGGGGATCCTCCCGGCGACGCTCGGCATCCGTGGAGCGGATGCGGCTGGAATATGAAAGGGAGCTGAAACGGGAGGAGCTCGAGTTAAAGAGGCGAGAGCTGGAGGAGAAGGTGGACCAGCGTAAACATGAGCGGGAGGAGAAGGAGAAACAGCGTAAACATGAGCTGGACCTGGCCCAGCTGAGGAGAAGTGAGGCCCTGGCTGCGGTGAGTGAGTGGGGACCCAAGCCTACAAAGAGCTTTGATAAGCACTTGCTGCCCCGGCGTAAGGAGGGGGAGGACATAGATACCTTCCTGACGGCCTTTGAGAATGCCTGCGAGCTGTACAGGGTTGACCCTGCAGACAGGATCGCAGTTCTCACCCCCTTACTGGACTCCACAGCCGTGGAGGTGTACAGCCGACTGAAAGGGGCGGAGGCAGGGGACTACAAACTGTTCAAACAGGCCCTGCTCCGCGAGTTTGGGCTGACTCCGGAGACGTACCGGAAAAAGTTCCGGAGTCAGCGTAAAACCCGTGAGTTCACATACCTACAACTGGTCAACTGGGCGCAGGGGTATGCCCGCAAGTGGACAGTTGGGGCCCAAACTAAAGAGGACCTGCTTGACCTATTCATACTGGAGCACCTGTACGAGCAGTGCCCGTCCGACTTGAGGCTGTGGTTGATGGACCAGAAGCCAGAGAACCCACAGCACGCAGGCCAGCTGGCCGACCAATTTGTGGACAGTCGGGCAGGGGATGGCAGGGAGGAGTCTCGAAGGAGCAGGCCTGGCTCAACGCAGAGAGAGAGTCATCATGGGGCCTCCCAAAGGGGGCCTATGGAGAACCCCCAAAAAAGGGGAACATCCAGCATCAGGTCCCTCCGACCCACTCAAGGGGACCCACGAGACATGGGCTGCTATCGCTGTGGCCAACGAGGCTGTGACGAACTGGGAAAGTTCTTAATGTTTTCTCTGAATACTGTGTTGGTGCCTCAGTGTCCCCATGGCAGTTCTTAAGTATCTGGCAGAGCAAAGGGCCAGTGCACCTAAATGCCTGACACTCTGTCTCCTAGCAACTGATGGCCTGGGCCCCTCCTCTGCAAAGGTGCCAGCTGAAGGTGTTGGAGACAAAGGGATCAGGTGACCTCCTGGCCCGGGAAAGGGGCTGAGGAGAGAGGAGGGGCTGGGAGGGGTTGTTAGTCTGGAGCTGGCTGGGGTCAAGGGTGGAGGGCAGACCTGGGGGTCTGGCTCACTGCCCCCCAGAATGGACCCAGCCGAGGGGTCCGATTCGCTGTATCTACAAGCTCTGTTTTAGACCCTATTCCTGTCATCGAATAAACCTCTGTTTTACTGGCTGGCTGAGAGTCACGTCTAACTGCAAAGTGGGGGTGCAGGACCCGGTGGCTTCCCCAGGACCCCACTGGGGTGGACTCGCTGTGGGAAGCGCACGGAGGGGCAGAGGATGCTGAATGCTCCAAGGAGAGACCCAGGAGGTGAAGCCGTGGGAGCTTCTTGCCCTGAACAAGTCTGCTCCAAGGGAGAGGAGGCTCCCCAAAGTCCTGCCTGGCTTGGTGGGGAGCAGTTCCAGAGCATCGCCCGGTGACTCCGTGACAACTGGTGTCAGCGGTGGGATATACTGCACCCCGTGAATGGCGCTGCTTGCAGTAAGTGACTGGGGAGCAGTAAAACAAAGGAAGGATAATGAGGACCAGGCGTGCTGAAGGCTCAGAGAGGGACGGTTTCAGGGGGCAGTTAACCTCTGGGAGTGTGTGACCAGCGAGAAGGACTGTTGGAGTAACGGGGTCCCCCTGAGGACTGCAGAGAGCAGTCTCAGGGGCGGAGGAGCTTGCCGCTCGACCCTGGGAGAGAGAAGGATTTTTGCAGTTGCAGGGTTCCCCTGGGGATGGCAGGAGCAGTCCCAGGGGCGGAGGAGTCTGCAGCTCGACCCTGGCAAAGAGGTGGTGATCACGGGAAGGGGCTGGCACACCAGGGGTTCTTCCTGGAAACCATGGGGGAGCCAAGAGCACACAGGCCTGTGAGTCCAAAGCCACTTGGGAACGGTGAAGTGATGGCCTATCACCATCTCCTTGAGAAGGACATTGTGATCCTGTGCACAAAGAGAGGGTTACGCATGGGGACGTTCACCAAGGCACAGTTAATCGAGCAGTTGGAGGAAAAGCACCGCTCTGAGGAGCAGATTCCTGGCCCAGATGGGGCTACAAGAGGATCTGAGAGCAGCTGGAGCAGCAGCCAGGCATCCCCGGGAGTCTGGTCCCCAATCAGACGAGGGTCTTCCACGATTGGGTTCCCCATCAGGAGATTGGAGACGGATGAGATGGGAGCAGAGCCCGAGAGAGCGAGAGGACCGTGAGAGAGAGCAAGAGCCCGAGGAAAAGCTGCATGAGAAGCAGCAGCAGCGTGGACTGGTGATGGTGGAGCAGAGAGACATAGGGGGCTGCCCAGGGGTCAGTGGGGAAACACGCCTGCGGGGGCGAGACCCTGGGACAGAGAGAACTGTGGTGGTGCAGCCCCAGATGCTGAGGGACTGTGGGACCTCGGTGAAGGTCCCCGGGGTGAAGCCCCTCGCCCTGCCTATGGCCCAGATCCCTGTGCAGACCCAGGAGGGGTCGGGCTGGCTGGTAGTTGGGGTTCTCCAGGATATCGGCTGGGAGGCCCTGTTGGGGGGTGACTGTCTCCCCATGGGACAGGATCCAGGCCCTGCTCCTGTAACGGCCAAGGGTTTGAATTCAAATCCAGGGAACCAATTGGCTAGGATGGAAATGGTCAGTGAAAATGCAAATAACCTGGCTGCCAGGGGGCAGGGGCTGCTGGGCTCAGGATACCTGCCTACCTGTAACCAGCCCCCTGGGGCTGAGTGGGAGGGAGAGATGGTCCCCGCCCCCCTGCACACCGGAGAGGGGGCTCACGCTGGCTCTGATGCTGTGACCAGAGCAGAGAGCTCGCAGCCTGTCCCCACTGGGACAGCAAGGGCAGTGCTGAGCACGGGGGGAGCTGAGACCCCAGCTGAGTGGGGGGACACCCAGGCAGGGCAGGTCAGCTGCCAAACAGGTTTGCCTGGTCCAGACATGCTGCTGGGAAGTGATTACACAGCAGGGAGGGAGCTACCAGGGACAGGGCTCAGGGGGGCTGTGACCCCAGGCCCAGCCAGCGAAAGGGAGCAGGTCCCACTCCCTGCCCCAGCTGCTGAATCCCAGACCGAGCTGCAGAGGGATCCCTCCTTGGAGAAGCTGAGGGAACTTGCTGGCCACAGCGCTGCAAACCCCCTTGGGGAAGGCTGCAGGGACAGAGTCCTGCAGGAGAAGGGATTCCTGTACCGGGAATGGGCTCCCCAAGGGGAAGTAGAACTGGGGGGAATCGGGAGGCAGCTGGTGGTACCCCAGGAATCCACAGGGTTCTTCCCGTTCGAGCTGCTGGATGGGAGGAGAGTGAGGGGACCCCTGGACTTGGAAGGGGAGGATTGGGAGGAGAAGGGAGAAGACCCCCAGGGGGATCTCTTCCCTGAGGTGGGAGCCAATCTCCCCATCAGGTGTTCCCCATTCAGAGTCACTGGGAAAGCAGCCCAGAACCTGGAGAGAGAGGTCAGGAACATGCTGGCTTTAGATGGGATCCATCCGTTTTACAGCCCATGGGCCTCACCCGTGGGGCTGATCCCCAAGGGAGACAGGATGATCTGGTTTTGTGGGGGTTATCGGAAGCTTAAAGCCATCACAGTGTCTGGTGCCGACCCCATGCCTAGGCCTGGGGAGATTCTAGACAAGCAGAGGGCGATGGAGAACTTGGCCCTGGCAGACACTGATAACATGTGCATCTTTAGCCAGACCTGGGAGGAACAGGTGGCCCAGGTGAAAAGGGGGCTGGGCTGCCTCAAGGAGGTGGGACTGACATTAAAAGCTGGAAAGTGTAAGTTGGGGATGGTAGAGGTGTTGTATCTGGGCCACAAAGTGGGAAGCGGCTGCCCAAGCCCAGAGCTGGCCAAGGCCAAGATGGGGGCTCTTAAGTGCTGGGAGAAGACCCCGTCCCAGTTTGGACTCCAGAGGTATTGGGGTAGCAAAAGGGTTCAAGCCGCATAAACCTTCCCACATGCGGCCTGCAAGTGCCATCAAGCACACCCGACCTAAGGGAGGGCGTGAGACTGGACTGTCCTGGTGTAACTCACACCAAGGAATGGGAGAGATGCTGGGGCATCCATGGGAATGTTGGTGGGTTCGAACTTCCCCAGGTCACTGGCTGGAGTGACCTCGCTCAGTTTGGTCTCGAAGGGGGGAGAGATGTGACGAACTGGGAAAGTTCTTAATGTTTTCTCTGAATACTGTGTTGGTGCCTCAGTGTCCCCATGGCAGTTCTTAAGTATCTGGCAGAGCAAAGGGCCAGTGCACTTAAATGCCTGGCACTCTGTCTCCTAGCAACTGATGGCCTGGGCCCCTCCCCTGCAAAGGTGCCAGCTGAAGGTGTTGGAGACAAAGGGATCAGGTGACCTCCTGGCCCAGGAAAGGGGCTGAGGAGAGAGGAGGGGCTGGAGGGGGTTGTTAGTCTGGAGCTGGCTGGGGTCAAGGGTGGAGGGCAGACCTGGGGGTCTGGCTCACTGCCCCCCCAGAATGGACCCGGCCGAGGGGTCCGGTTCGCTGTATCTACAAGCTCTGTTTTAGACCCTATTCCTGTCATCGAATAAACCTCTGTTTTACTGACTGGCTGAGAGTCACGTCTAACTGCAAAGTGGGGGTGCAGGACCCGGTGGCTCCCCCAGGACCCTGCTGGGGTGGACTCGCTGTGGGAAGCGCACGGAGGGGCAGAGGATGCTGAATGCTCCAAGGAGAGACCCAGGAGGTGAAGCCGTGGGAGCTTCTTGCCCTGAACAAGTCTGCTCCAAGGGAGAGGAGGCTCCCCAAAGTCCTGCCTGGCTTGGTGGGGAGCAGTTCCAGAGCATCGCCCGGTGACTCCGTGACAGAGGCCACATACGGGCCCAGTGCCCCAAGCTCAGGGACAGACCAAGCAGACCCAACCCGCAGAGGGTGGACTGGGTAAAAACCCAATCGGAGGAGGGGCTACATTCCCAGGAAAGGGGGGCTGGCAACATACCACCTGTGAAGGAGGGAGGAGGTCCCCAGGTCAGTTCCTCTGGGGGGCTAGATACTCCAGGCTCCGGGTTTTTGGTTTACCGGGTGGGAGCGGGGCTGCCCCTCTGGAAAGAGTGCCTTGTTTCCCTGGAGGTAGATGGGAGGAAGGTCACTGGGTACTGGGACACGGGCGCAGAGGTGACACTGCTCCGGCCCGAGGTGGTGGCCTTAGATCGGATGGTGCCCGACACCTACCTGACCCTGATGGGCGTGGGTGGGACCCCCTTCAAGGTGCCTGTGGCTAGGGTACGCTTGAAGTGGGGGGCCAAGGAGGGCCCCAAGAACGTGGGGGTACACCCATATTTGCCCACGGATGTGTTAATGGGAGGGGACATTGAGGACTGGCCTAGTAACACCCAGAGTGCCCTGGTCGTGACTTGTAGTCAAAGTCGGCAAAGGGCACTGCACCCCGACAACGGGGAAGGTACTCGACCCGAGGTGCAGGACCCTAACCCAAGGGGCAGGAAACGCCCATGGGCACGGTGCAGAGAGGCTGCAGCCTCAGACCCAGCCAGCAAGAGAGAGCCAGTCCCCATCCCTGTCCCAGCTGCTGAGTTCCAGGCCGAGTTGCAGAAAGATCCCTCCTTACGGAAGCCCAGGGACCGGGCTGACCTTAGTGCGGTACAGACCATGAGGAGAGGTTGCAAGGAGAGGTTCCTGTGGGAGAAGGGGTTCCTGTACCGAGAATGGGCTCCCCCAAGGGAAGTAGAGTCATGGGGGATCAGGAGGCAGCTGGTGGTTCCCCAGAAGTTTCGCCACAAGCTACTGTACCTGGCCCATGACATCCCTCTCGCAGGGCACCAGGGAATCCGGCGCACCAGGCAGAGGCTGCTAGAGAACTTTTACTGGCCTGGGGTCTTTACCCCGGTCCGACAGTACTGCCAATCCTGTGACCCCTGCCAGAGGGTGAGGAAGGCCCGGGACAAGGGGAAAGTGGCTTTGAGGCCTTTACCCATCATAGAAGAACCTTTCCAGAAGGTGGCCATGGACATAGTGGGACCCCTCAGCAAGACGATCCGGTCAGGGAAGAAATACATCCTGGTGGTGGTGGATTTTGCCACTCGCTACCCCGAGGCGGTGGCCCTGTCCTCTATCGAAGCAGACACAGTGGCAGATACGCTGCTGACAATTTTCAGCCGGGTGGGGTTCCCCAAGGAGGTCTTAACGGATCAGGGGTCCAACTTCATGTCGGCCCTGCTCCGGTCCTTATGGCAGAAATGTGGGGTCCAGCACAACTGGGCCTCAGCGTATCACCCCCAGTCCAACGGGCTGGTGGAAAGGTTCAACGGGACGCTGAAGATGATGCTAAAAACATTTATGAACCAGCACCCGCAGGATTGGGACAAGTACTTACCTCACTTGCTGTTCGCGTACAGGAAGGTACCCCAGGAATCTACCGGGTTTTCACCTTTCGAACTGTTGTATGGAAGGCAGGTAAGGGGGCCCCTAGACCTGATGAGGGACGAATGGGAGGGGAAGGCCACTCCCGAGGGAGAGTCAGTGGTGGAGTATGTCCTGACCTTCTGGGAAAGACTGGCCGAGCTCATGGGCCTGGCCAGGGAGAATCTGGGCCGAGCCCAGAGGAGGCAGAAGGTCTGGTATGACCGCATGGCGCGGGCCCATGCCTTCGCCACTGGGGATCAGGTGATGGTTCTCATCCCCGTGAGGAGAAACAAACTCCAGGCCGCCTGGGAAGGGCCCTTCAAGGTTATCAAACAACTAAATGAGGTAAACTATGTGGTGGAGCTGTCAAACCGGGCACATCACCGTCGGGTGGACCATGTGAACATGGTGAAACCATACTATGACAGGGGGAATGTGGTGTTGGTCGTGTGTGGACATTGGGAGGAGGAGGGAGATGACCCTTTAGTGGATCTATTTCCTGGGACAAAAGCTGGTTCCCCCCTGGAGGCGATTCCCCTCTCTGATCAGCTGACCCCGGGCCAGCACGCTGAGATCAGAGGGGTGCTGCATCTATACCGACAGCTGTTTTCCAACCAGCCTGGACGCACTAATTTGACTGTCCACCGGGTGGAGACCGGGTCACATCCCCCTATACGATGCTCCCCTTTTTGGGTCACTGGTAAAACTGCCCAGGACCTAGAAAGAGAGGTCAGGGACATGCTGGCTTTGGGGGTGATCCAGCCGTCATCCAGCCCTTGGGCCTCGCCAGTGGCGCTGGTCCCCAACAAGGATGGGTCAATCCAGTTCTGTGTGGACTATCGAAAGCTCAATGTCATCACCGTATCTGATGCCTACCCCATGCCCAGGCCTGACGAGCTCTTAGACAAGCTGGGAGGTGCTTGGTACCTCACCACCGTGGATCTTACAAAGGGCTACTGGCAAGTGCCGCTGGACGCAGATGCCAGGCTGAAATCGGCCTTTATCACCCCTCTGGGGCTCTACGAGTTTCTGACCCTGCCCTTCGGCCTCAAGGGAGCGCCAGCCACCTTCCAGCGCCTGGTGGATCAGCTACTGAGAGGGATGGAGAGTTTTGCTGTGGCGTATATGACGACATCTGCGTCTTCAGCCAGACCTGGGAGGACCACAAGTCCCAGGTTAAACAAGTCCTGGACCGACTCCGAAAGGCTGGGTTAACCGTAAAGGCTGAGAAGTGCAAGGTGGGGATGGCTGAAGTATCTTACCTGGGCCATCGGGTGGGGAGCGGCTGCCTGAAGCCGGAACCAGCCAAGGTGGAGGTGATCAGAGACTGGCCTGCTCCCCAAACCAAAAAGCAGGTCCAGGCCTTTATTGGGATGGCGGGGTACTATCGAAGGTTCGTGCCCCACTTTAGTGCCATAGCCGGCCCCATCACTGAACTGTGCAAAAAGGGGAAACCAGACCAAGTGATCTGGACTGAGCAGTGCCAGGAGGCTTTCTGGGCGCTGAAGGGGGCTCTGGTTAGTTGCCCAGTTCTGGCAAACCCAGATTTTGACAAACCCTTTTTGGTGTTCACCGACTCCTCAGACACGGGACTGGGGGTGGTGTTAATGCAGGAGGATAAAAAGGGGGAGAGACACCCCATCGTGTACCTGAGTAAGAAGCTGCTACCCCGGGAGCAAAACTACGTGGCTATCGAGAAGGAATGCCTGGCCATGGTGTGGGCCCTTAAGAAGCTAGAGCCATATCTCTTTGGGTGACACTTCACCGTGTACACCGACCACTCTCCCCTGACCTGGCTGCACCAGATGAAAGGAGCCAACGCCAAGCTCCTGAGGTGGAGCCTGCTCCTGCAGGACTATGACATGGATGTGGTCCATGTGAAGGGAAGTGCCAACCTGATAGCGGACGCGTTGTCCCGGAGAGGGGGCCCTGAACTTCCCCAGGTCACTGGGCAGAGTGACCCCGCTGAGTTCAGTCTCGAAGGGGGGAGAGATATGATGGAGTAGGGACTGTCTGTGTGGGGAGTGGGAGAGCAGGGGAGAACTTTAGGGGATGGACAATACTGGAGCTTGTAACCTGAGCTAGGTAAGGGAGGGGAAAGGTCAACACCTTTGCCCGGGAAGGGGGAACAAAGGAAGGGAGTGGCAGGAGGGAAGCAGTTTGAGTTTGGGCTTGGGGCTGTGTGGGCGGGTATCCTAGCTAGGATCCAAGCACCCTGAAAGCCCAGAAGGACTCGGTGGAGGGGTCCTGACTGTGCCTGCAAGCCCTGCTGTAACCTGTGTTCCTGTTGTCCAATAAACCTTCTGTTTTACTGGCTGGCTAAAAGTCACTGTGGGTCGCAGGAAGAGGGGAGCAGGGCCCGACTCCCCCACACTCCGTGACACCCCACAGCTTGAGTACTGCGTGAAGATGTGGTCGCCCCATCTCTAAAAGATCTATTGGAATTGGAAAAAGGAGCAGAGAAGGGCAACAAAAGTGATTAGGGGTATGGGAGAGCTTGTAGATGAGGAGAGATTGATAGGACTGGGACTGTTCCTATTAGAAAAGAGACAACAAAGGGGGATATGAGAGAGGTCTGTAAAATCATGGTGTGGCGAAAGTGGCTAAGGAAGTGTTATTTACCCCTACACAGAACACAAGAACTAGGGGTCACCCAATGAAATCAATAGGCAGCACATTTGAAACAACCACAGAAAAGTTTCTTCACCCAATGCACAGTCAGCTTGTGGAACTTGTTGCCAGGGGAAGCCATGAAGGCCACAAGTATAACTTGGTTCAAAGTGGAACTCGATCAGTTCCTGGAGGACCGGTCCATCAGTGGCTATTAGCCAGGATGGGCAGGGATGTGACCCCACAGTCTAGGTGTCCCCAGCATCTGACTGCCAGAAGCTGGGGCTGGACAGCACGGGATGGATCACTCAATAATTGTCCTGTTCTGTTCAGTCCCTTTGATGAGTCTGGCTCTCACGCTGCCAGACAGGACACTGGGCTAGATAGTCCATTGGTCTGGCCCAGTGTCACACAGCCAGAGGTCCAGTGCTCTGGAGCAGTTCCCAGGAGGTCCCCTTCAGTGTATCAGGCTCCCCCTTTAGGGTCACACTCTCTCACTGGGGTCAGTCCTTCAGTTTCACCACCCCCTGGGACCCACCCTGGGAGCCTTCAGCCGCCTGCTTCATGCCGTGAGCTCCCCTCAGGGCATCCTGGGGCGAGACGCCTGCACCCCCAGAGGGAGTCCTGCACCCCCAGTTCCTGCCTGCAGTGAGCTCGGCCAGTGTGTGAGAGCCGGGGGTCAGTGGGCGTCCGGACCCAGGGCAGACAGTCTGTAGTTACCACAGAGAACAGAAAGTTACAGCCAAGTCCAGCTGGGTCGGGCCAGAGCCCAGCGCTCCAGGACCCCTCCCTAGGCCCAGGCCAGGTGATTCTGGGTCCAGCAGCCCCCACTTAACACCCCTGGCCCCTCCTCAGCCCTTTGTCCTTGTTCCCCTTGAACACAGTCACCCACCTCCTCGTCAGCCCTTGTCTTCCCACTGGTCACACCCGGCTGGCCTGCTGCGGAGGGGACGGGCTATGGGTGCCAAATGTCCGGGCAATTGGAGTGGCCCTTGTTTTTGGGGACGTTCCATGGGCCTGGGGCCCAGCCCCCAGATAGCCAGTCGTCCGTCACACCTGGATCTCTAGGGTTCTGCAAAGAGCAAACAACCCCGCCCCTTTGCTGAGTTAACCATGCAGCCTGAAGGGGAAACTGAGGCACACACCATAGTCATACAAAACGTTACAGACAAACCTCACTCTGGCACATCCAGTATGCCCATTCTTAGGTCCCCCAGGCCTTGCAGCAGGAGAATGGACACCCCCACTCACCCCAGATGTTTGTTTGCTCTGTGGGCTGGGACAGTCTCGTCCTCACAGGAAATTCCCACAAACGAAGGGTCACAGTCACCCTCCCATTAGCACAGGGCCCCCCAAGCCTCTCCTGCGGCACCGTCATGCCCTGTGCTTGCCTGGCCCATCCATGGCTTGTTCTCTCTCCCCACACAGGCTCTGGGCTCTCCTGGGCCCCACCCCAAGGCACTGACGACAGATGGGAAGGGAGGTCTCAGGGCTGGTGAGGCAAGCTGGGTCTGGAATGGGCACAGGGGCTCTGGGGGTGCTGGGCTGGGGCGAGAGGGTCAGGCAAGGCCTGGGGTTGGTGGGCTGTGCCACAGAGGGTCGAAGGCTAGAATGGGGCAGGGAGGGGGCTGGGGTGAGCTGGGAAGGGAGGGTATGTGACAGGTGGGATGGGCCTATGGCCAGAAGAGTATGGGGCTGCTGGGCAGGGCAGGAGCATATAGGGCTGGGGCCTGTCAGGCTAAGTATGGGGCCAGGCTGGGGATGATGTATGAGGCTGGGCCAGGGGTGAGGTATGGGCCCAGAGCCAGGCCAGCAATTATATATGGGCCCAGGGCTGGGCTGGGTGGGCATGGGACTGGGCCAGGGATGATGTATGGGCCCAGGGCTGGGCCAGGTGGGCATGGGGCCAGGGATGATGTATGGGCCTAGGGCTGGGCTGATGTATGGGCCCAGCGCTGGCCCAGGTGGGCATGGGGCCGGGCCAGGGATGATATATGGGCCCAGGGCCGGGCTGGGTGGGCATGGGGCCGGGCTAGGGATGATGTATGGGCCCAGGGCCGGGCTGGGTGGGCATGGGGCCATGCTAGGGATGATGTATGGGCCCAGGGCCGGGCTGGGTGGGCATGGGGCTGGGCCAGGGATAATGTATGGGCCCAGGACCGGGCTGGGTGGGCATAGGACCGGGGATGATGTTTGGGCCCAGGGCTAGGCTGGGTGGGCGTGGGGCTGGGCCAGGGCTGATGTATGGGCCCAGGGCCGGGCTGAGTGGGCATGGGGCTGGGCTGGGGATGATGTATGGGCAGATGTATCAGATCGCACAAGATAAACAAGCAGGGAATTTCATCAGCACCCATCATGGCTTTAATTTGGCTGCCTAATGACTCAGATCCAGCCGCGCAGATAAAAGTTGTCAGAGCCGCAGCCCTAATGAATTTCTTGCCACTTGTAATCAAGGCAGCTTGTCGGAGGAGGATGATTAATGGGTCCCCAGAGGAGCTGCCGTCCCTTCTCTGCCATTCGCACTAATGCAGCCGCCAAGAACTTCGCCAACCCGGGCGCAGGGCCGGCCTGGGGCTTGGGGCACAGCATGGGCCACGTGGGGATCCAGGCTTGGCGGGGGAGGGGGCACGAAGGGCTGAGGGTGCAGGCTTGAAGTGGGGCAGAGGGAGAGGAGGAGTGGGGGGGAGGAATGGAGTGGGGAGGAGGGAGGAGGGGAGGGACAGGGATAAGATGGGGGTGGAAGGGAGGGGGGCTGGAGAAGTGGGGCAGGAGAAAAAATAACCCCAACTATATATACACAATATGATGGGGGCTAATTTAGGTACAATTAATCAGGAAAAAGATCTTGGAGTCATCGTGGATAGTTCTCTGAAGACGTCCACACAGTGCGCAGAGGCGGTCAAAAAAGCAAACAGGATGTTAGGAATCATTAAAAAGGGGATAGAGAATAAGACTGAGAATATCTTATTGCCCTTATATAAATCCGTGGTACGCCCACATCTCGAATACTGTGTACAGATGTGGTCTCCTCATCTCAAAAAAGATATACTGGCACTAGAAAAGGTTCAGAAAAGGGCAACTAAAATGATTAGGGGTTTGGAGAGGGTCCCATACAAGGAGAGATTAAAGAGGCTAGGCCTCTTCAGCTTGGAAAAGAGGAGACTAAGGGGGGATATGATAGAGGTATATAAAATCATGACTGGTGTGGAGAAAGTGGATAAGGAAAAGTTATTTACTTGTTCCCCTAATACAAGAACTAGGGGCACCAAATGAAATTAATGGGCAGCAGGTTTAAAACAAATAAAAGGAAGTTCTTCACGCAGCGCACAGTCAACTTGTGGAACTCCTTACCTGAGGAGGTGGTGAAGGCTGGGACTATAACAATGTTTAAAAGGGAACTGGATAAATTCATGGTGGCTAAGTCCATAAATGGCTACTAGCCAGGATGGGTAAGGAATGGTGTCCGTAGCCTCTGTTTGTCAGAGGGTGGAGATGGATGGCAGGAGAGAGATCACTTGATCATTGCCTGTTAGGTTCACTCCCTCTGGGGCACCTGGCATTGGCCACTGTCGGTAGACAGATACTGGGCTGGATGGACCTTTGGTCTGACCCCTCTTACGTTCTTAAGGGATGGGCAGGGATAGGAATAAGCTGGAGGGATGTGGAGGGGAGGAGGCAGGAGGGGAGGGACTGGGGCAGGGATACAAGTGGGGAGGAGGGGTGGGGCGAGTTCTAGCCATCAGGGGGAGGGATAGCCCTCACCTGGGTGTAGGCACTGCCCCGTTCCAATGCCCCCAACGAGTGGTGCTGGGTAGGGGCAGGGGGTGCCTGCCCTTGCCCAGGAGCTGCCCTCCCCTCCTTTGTCCCAGCTGTCCCTGCCAGCCAACACCCAGCGTCTCCGTGTGGCCAGGCAGCCACAGCTGGGAGCCCAGGCCTGAGGCAGACTGTCCCCCTGCGTGCCAGGCCATGCCTGGAAGGGCAGCCCAGGCTAGGGACCGGGGAAACCTGCTCAGATGCAGTTGGTTTCTGCCTCGTCTTGACAGCCCCCATGCGACTCACAGGCTGTGCGGCAGGGCAGCCTGTGACCCGCTGGCGTGTGCGGGTGGACACTCAGCCCAAGCCCTGGGGACAAGCCTGTGAGGGCACCGGCTGCTCAGGGGCGTAAGCCAGGCCCAGGGGCCCAAGCTGGGCATTGTGCTGAGAGCCGACAGGCCAGGCCAGCGTGGCCCCTCTGCAATGGCACTAGCACCGTGCCCCAGGTCTGTGGTGATACTGACCTGGCCACCCAGAACTGGAACCGCCCAGCACCTGGGATCCACAGCACCACGCTGGCTCCAGCCGTCCCTCGCCAGGGCATCTCCAGAGACCCGAGGTGCGGGGCCTGTCGGGCCAGCACGGCCCCCTTCTCCTCAGGGGCCCGAGGAGAGCGCGGGGAGGCGGTGGGCCACCAGATCCTACCCCCTGCCAGGGCTCCAGTGTGCAGCAGAGGGGTCCCAGCATTGGGCCCAGCTCCCCCGGCAGCTGCCTCTCCCCGACCCACCAAGATGCTCTGGGCTAACACTGGCACTGCCCAGGCGCTGGTGGCAGCATGATCCACTGGGGCCGCTCAGCCACTTCCTCAGCACCCAACGGGGATGGGCCCCTGGCGCTGACCTGGGAGGCCCTGGAGGCTAATGGCTGTGAGGGGCTGTGTGGCTGGCTCAGCCCCACATACGTTCCCTCACCCCATCACTGCTCCATCTCCCTAGCACCGTCGGTGGCCACATCTTCCCTGCGTGGCCCCTTGCATCCTCACTAGCACTGGGCATCGTGCCCTGCCCAGGAAAGGTGCAGGCTCCTGCTGCAGCTGTGTGGTATGTGCCGCAGGCATGCCCGGGGCGGGGGGCCTGCACCCACGCTGCCCTCAATGGTTCCCGGTCTCAGAGGCAGAAACGGAGGTGCAGCCCAGCCTCGTGGAGCCTCAGCTGGAGTTTAGTTTGGGTCACGGCTTACGGGCACATCTGAAGGCTAAACCATGGGCCTCATGTCCCCTCTTGCTCCAGGAGCTTCTCACCTGGCACCACTGTTGTGATGGGTCAAGGGCAGTCAGAGGACATGCCGTGGGACCCCAGATTGGAGAGGTGTCAGCTGGGCACTGCCATGCCAGGGAGCTCTGCAAGGGCCGGGCCATGACTGGTTCAGCCAGTTAGCTGGGCAGAGAGGCCCCGTGCGCTGATCGCCAGCACTGGCTTCCCAGCTGCAGTAGCCGACAGGTTACATTCGTGCGAGCAGCGCAATGGAGCAGTTCCTCCTGCCTCAGCCCAACGCCGCTCTGGGCCCGGTGTTTCCTACCCCTCCCTGGGCAAATTAAGGCCCAGCTGTGAGGCCCCCACCTCCAGAAGTGACCCCATGGCCCCTGCCTGCCACCTAGAGCCCTCGGAGGGGCTTACAGTTGGCTAGCAGCTCCCCCATTTGCTCCTATTCCCCTCCTGCCCGGCACTGCCTCGCTCTCCCAATCACAGGGCTGGATTTAGCTCCCATCCTGTTATCCAGGGTCCCCTGACTGGCCCTTCCAGAGTCTAGTGGATGCTTGGGCAGCCTCTGGCCTGTAACAACCATTCCCTTTGCTCTGCTCGTCTGTTCCCAGTTCAGGGTCTCTGAATTCCCTGGGCTCGCTGGCTCCCTCGGAGCTGGTGCAGCCCGCTGGCCCAGCCACAGCTCCTAGTGCCCAGGTGTTTGCCTGTTCCTGGGCTGTGCAATCATGGATGTGCAGTGACAGCCCACAGCCCTGCCTGTGCAGTGGGGGGGGGGGGGGGCAGGAGGGCTCGTGGCATTCGCAAAAGGCCCCATAGCGCCTGCTCACCACATCTACACCTGGCACACCCCTGTGCCAGGCCTCCTGGCTGCACCCTTCTATGCCCAGGGCGATGGACAAGCCGAGGCCTCAGCACCTGGGGGCCTGGTGCCACTGCTGGCCATCAGGGCTGCAGGCCAGGCTGAATGTCCAGGGTGGGGGGACACAGAGAGGCTGGGCTGGCAGGAGGAGGGAGCTTTATTGGCCGTTATCTCCTGGGCTGCAGGTCACACACACAGGGCAAAGAACCAGTATTTACAGCGCGTCCATATAAATATTTCCAATGTACATTTTATACATGCATAGCGGAGCCGCCCCAGAAGTGGTGTCCCAAGTCTGAGGGCCCAGCACGTGGTGCAGGCTCGGGCCAGGCCACCAGAGAACCCATCTCCCCTCCCCAGGCTCAGCCGGAGACCAGCCCCCTGGCAGGGCAGCAGGAGTTGGGCACGAGCCATGGGAAAGGCCAGGGAGTCTCCAGGGGAACAGACACAGCCAGGAGGGTCCCAGAGCGGGTCAGTCCCTCTCCTCTCCTGCTTGCAAACGAGGGGCCGCGGATGCCCAGGAGGGCGATTCCCTTTGCAGTTGTAGGCAGAGGAAGCAGCGAGGCCACAGCACGGAGCAGGGCTCCGTCCTCCAGTGATACCAGCCAACATGCATGCAGCCCCCCGAGCCTGGCACCCATGGGGGGGCAGGGGAGGATGCACAGGAACTGCCTCCATGTACCGACGGGGTGGGCACGGGGGCACACAGGGACTGTCTCTGTAACAGCCGAGGGGGCAGTAGGGGCAGACAGGAACTGTCTCTCTGTACCGGGTGGGGGCACACAAGGACTGTCTCTCTGTACCGGGGGTGAATGGGGGCAGACAGGAACTGTCCCTGTACCAGGTAGAGGGGAGCCAGGAACTGTCTCTCTGTACCGGGTGGTGGCACACAAGGACTGTCTCTCTGTACCGGGGGGGAGGGGGAGCACACAGGGACTGTCTGTACCAGGTGGGGAGTGGGGGGGAGGGGTGCTTAGGAACTGCCTCCCCATACAGGATGGGGGTGCAATGCAGGGAAACCCCTTCTCTTGCAAGGGCACCTCTGTGCGTGGAGCAGTTCAGCTGGGGTGTTGGCCACAGGGTGCACCATGCCAGCCCCACTGCTCCTGTGAGATCCTTGGCACCAACAGCAGTGTCTGGCGGAGCCGGGAGCCTCCCACTGTCTCGCAGCTCGGAGCGGGAGGCCGGCCCGGCAGGATGGCTAGAGGACGCTGGGGCTGGAGCCCAGCTCAGCCGGGGACGCCGAGCAGGAGTTGTTGGCGTTGCGGCGGGGCAGGCTGGGGGTCAGCGTACTGACAGAGCTGTCGCTCGGGCATCCATGCTGCAGGAGGATGTCGACACACTCCTGGCTGCCAGCTTGCCGGGCGTATGCCAGGGGCGTTAGGCCACGGGCGTCCCTGCTCTTCACGTCCACCCCATACTGCACAGGGAGAGAACACATCAGGGTAGCTGGTCAGTGCCAGGCAGCACCGGGCGGCTGCCGGCAGGACAGCCACGCAATGCGAGTGAGGCAGGCCAGGAAGGGGAGCCCCATGTGGGTTTCAGGAAATGGTAAGAGTTGTGGGACTTAGAAAGGGCCTGGTGCAGGAGATCAACAATGGGAGGGGGCAGAAAGAGGGTGCTGTGGGCTCAGTGAGGGGCAGGGGGGACCAGAGCTGGGAACCGGGCTCAGCGAGGGGCTGGGGAGGGGGAACCAGAGCCAGGAACTGAGCTCAGCGAGGGGCTGGGGGGGACCAGAGCCAGGAACCGGGCTCAGCGAGGGGCGGGGGGACCAGAGCCGGGAACTGGGCTCAGCGAGGGGCTGGGGGAGACCGGAGCCGGGAACCGGGCTCAGCGAGGGGCGGGGGGACCAGAGCCGGGAACTGGGCTCAGCGAGGGGCTGGGGGGGACCGGAGCCGGGAACTGAGCTCAGCGAGGGGCTGGGGGGGACCAGAGCCGGGAACCGGGCTCAGCGAGGGGCGGGGGGACCAGAGCCGGGAACTGAGCTCAGCGAGGGGCTGGGGGGGACCAGAGCCGGGAACCGGGCTCAGCGAGGGGCGGGGGGACCAGAGCCGGGAACTGGGCTCAGCGAGGGGCTGGGGGGGACCGGAGCCGGGAACCGGGCTCAGCGAGGGGCTGGGGGGAACCAGAGCCGACAACCGAGCTCAGCGAGGGGCTGGGGGGAACCAGAGCCGACAACCGAGCTCAGCGAGGGGCTGGGGGGTACTGGAGCCGGGAACTGAGCCAGAGCCAGGAACCGGGCTCAGCGAGGGGCTGGGGGGGACCGGAGCCAGGAACCGTGCTCAGCGAGGGGCGGGGGGGGGACTGGAGCCAGGAACCGGGCTCAGCGAGGGGTGGGGGGACCGGAGCCGGGAACCGGGCTCAGCGAGGGGCTGGGGGGTACTGGAGCCGGGAACCGAGCCAGAGTCAGGAACCGGGCTCAGCGAGGGGCTGGGGGGGACCGGAGCCGGGAGCCAGGAACCGTGCTCAGCGAGGGGCGGGGGGGGACCGGAGCCGGGAACCGGGCTCAGCGAGGGGCTGGGGGGGGGCCGGAGCTGGGAACTGGGCTCAGCGAGGGGCTGGGGGTGACCGGAGCTGGGAGCTGGGAACTGGGCTCAGCGAGGGGCGGGGGGGGGACTGGGCTCAGAGAGGGGTTTCTCCTCACCCATATGAGTAGCTGTGTGAAGACAACATTGGCCATGGCGCTGGAGAGGTGCAGCGCCGTTCGCCCGTCCCCATCCCCGTATGTCTCGTTCACCTCCTCCTTGGTGCCATGGGCCAGCAGCATCACCACCAGGCGCACGTCGTCCTCCACCACGGCCCGCAGCAGCTGCTGCCCCAGGGGCACGTCCGAGTGCGGCAGTGCAGCCAGGAACAGCTTCTGCTCATACTTGGCCCGGATCCAGCGCTCCTTCTCCTCCCTGCAGGGAGGGAGCCCTCACCGGGGCACCAGTGTCATGGGGCACCACATGGCAGGGGCGGCTTGTGCCCCACACCACCCTGCACTTGTGTCCCTTACACTGTGCAGCACCGCTTGTTCCCCAAGGGCAGACCTCTGTCCCTCAAGGCCTTCACTCCCCTGTGCTTGTGCACCCTGTGCAACCCCAGCTCTGGTGCCCCTCACATACACTCCCCAGAACTTGTGCCCCACATGCACCTGCCTGGCTCTTGTGCCCCATGTGCACCCCCACCTTGGCACTCATGCCCAGGGCACCCTCGCCCCAGCTCTTGTGCCCCACGCACCCCCCCCAGCTCTCGTGCCCCACGTGCCTCCTCCCAGCTCTGGTGCCCAGTGTCCCCCCGCTCGGCACTCCTGCCCTGTTTGTTCTCATGCCCCTCCTGCTGGCGCAGTTCCCTGGAGCATCTCCATCGCGCTGGGCCCGGCCCGTGGCAAGGAAAGGTTAGCTGCTGCGTGGAGCTGCCCGGTGCCACAGGGGGCAGCGTTATCGCGGCTGCCGTCGCGCCTGGTGCAGACAAAGGCTGAGCCGCCAGCCGGGCTGCCTGGGGCTGCCGGGCCCGGCAGATCGATGTGCGCCGCGCGCCCCGCTATCTGCTCCCATTCTATCCATCTGCATCTGGCAGGCAGCGATCAATACCCCGAGTGGAGCATGCTCACTGCCGCTGCCCCCTGACCCGCGCCGAGCCGCTGATAAGGCGCAGAATGGGCTCTTGTCTGGGTGGCGGGATGAGTGACAGGAGAGACGCTCCGATAGGGACAGACAAGGCCTGAAAGGGAAGCACCCCTGAGACCCACAGGCAGGCGCCGGCAAGCTGTCGCCGTTAACCCCTTCCACTCCGCAGCCAGCCAGCACTAGGGCAGCCACAGCACCTGCCAGCCGGACTCACCTGCCCCCAAGGGAGACACCCAGCCTCTGGGGCCGACAGGGCTTCCCAGCTGCAGACCCCCGGAGCTGCCTCCCGCTGCCCCTATCTGCCTACGAGCTCCCCACCGCAGCCCCTCACCTGCTGCTCTCGGGGCCCGGCTTCTGGTAGCCCTCCACCGCCCCTTCCCAGACAGCGTTGGCCAGCGCATTGCCGATGGCCGTCATGACCAGGATGAGCTCGCCGGGCCAGTCGTCCAGGTCCAGGGAGCGCACCCGGGACAGGTGGGTGCCCAGGTTACGGTGGATCCCAGAGCACTCAATGCACATCAGCGAGCCCAGGTTCAGACTCGCCCAGTCGGGGTCTGGAGGGTGGAAGGTGAGCGCACGGGGTGTTAGCAGAGGCCCCAGGGACCCACCAGCCAGTTCTCCACCCCCAGGGGCACCAGCCCTGCCGGGACCCACCAGCCCGTTCTCCACCCTCAGGGGCACCAGCCCTGCCGGGACCCACAAGCCCATTCTCCACCCCCAGAGGCACCAGCCCTGCCGGGACCCACCAGCCCATTCTCCACCCCCAGGGACACCAGCCCTGCCGGGACCCACCAGCCAGTTCTCCACCCCCAGGAGCACCAGCCCTGCCGGGACCCACCAGCCCGTTCTCCACCCTCAGGGGCACCAGCCCTGCCAGGACCCACCAGCCCATTCTCCACCCCCAGGGGCACCAGCCCTGCCGGGACCCACCAGCCCATTCTCCACCCCCAGGGGCACCAGCCCTGCCGGGACCCACCAGCCCATTCTCCACCCCCAGGGACACCAGCCCTGCCGGGACTCACAAGCCCGTTCTCCACCCCCAGGGGCACCAGCCCTGCCGGGACCCACAAGCCCGTTCTCCACCCCCAGGGGCACCAGCCCTGCCGGGACCCACATGTCCCTCCCCAAACCTGCAGAGTCACCAGCCCCACAGGGATCCAGAGACCCACATTTTTTGCCTCTCTTGGGCAGTAAGATCCCATGGAGAAGTGAGGCCCCTAGGGTAGGGTGGGAGGCCCTGTGGGGCACAAACCCCCCTTCCCTGGGCAGGGGGAGAGGGCCCCATTCTCAGGCAGCATCACTCACTGGGCGCGTCGCAGTCCACGCAGAAGCTGTTCCCACGTGCAGTGCGGACCGTCTGCAGGGCCAGTGCGTCGCTCTGGCTGCCTAGCCGAGCCTGGAACAGGAAGGGCAACCCCCTGAGTCATTAGGGGCTGGCTGGCCCCCCGGGCCTGTCTCCTCTCATTGTTGTCCTCAAGACCAGCCCACCGGGCAGCCGCCAGGGCCGCGCTCAGATGAGCACCAGAGGGGCAGACAGCACTGGGGGCTGGAGAGCTGTCCCTGGCCAAGGCAGGGCACAAGGGGCAGGAGAGTGATGGGTGAGTGATGCCAGCCCAGGCAGGGTTGGGGGCGCAGGGCGGCAAGCACCAGCCTGGTGGTGTGGAGGGTACACAAGTAGCCTAGGCAGGACCCAGTGGGGCACACGCTTACCGGGGTGGGGGTGCAGGGGCTGTGGGGCAGGAGCCAACCCAGGTAGGGTGAGGCTGGGGTGCATGGGGGCCGGCACCAGCCAGGGAGGTGTGGGCCTGGCCTGCGTAGGGGCGAATGGAGCAGACGCTGACAGGGGACCCAGGCCAGGAGGGCCCGTGGTGGGGCAGATATCAGCCCACGCAGGGCAGGGTGGGGCACAGTGGGACACCTGCCTGCCTCGGCAGAGAGGAGTCCCTCACCTTGTTCCTGCTGCTCTCGCAGCCCTGGAGGCTGGCCAGGATCTGGCTCTCGATGGCCTGGACCCACAGCTCCCGCTCCTCGGACGTCGAGGCCTCAAAAAGCCAGGTCTGGCCTGTCAGCGACACGATGATGAACTCGAACGACTCGTCTTGTTCTGGAACAGAAGGGAGGGGTCACTGCGCCAGGCCAGGGGGTGATGGGGTCACTGCGCCGACCTGGGAGGGGTGATGGGGTCACTGCACCGACCTGGGAGGGGTGATGGGGTCACTGCGCCAGCCCGGAGGGGGGGTGATGGGGTCACCGCGCTGGGCTGGGGGGGGTGATGGGGTCACTGCGCCAGGATGGGGGCTGTGGGGGGGTGATGGGGTCACTGCGCCGGCCCGAGGCATGATAGTGATGGGGTCACTTCGCCGGCCTAGGGGGGCGATGGGGTCACTGTGCCGGCGCTGGGGTGGTGATGGTGTCACTGCACTGGCATGGGGGGAGGTGATGGGGTCACTGTGCTGGCCTGGGGGGAGCTGATGGGGTCACTGTGGAGGCACAGGAGGTGGTGATGGGGTCACTGCGCCGGCCGGGGGGGGTTGATGGGGTCACTGCAGAGGCACAGGTGTGGTGATGGGGTCACTGTGCCGGCCCATGTTCTCTTAGGAGATCGGCATCCAGATCTGCCCGTCATGGCAACTCAGCCGGGGGGGCCCAGCGCTGATCCAGTGGGGCTGCTGGGGGGGAGAGCAGTAACCCCTCTGCGAGAGGGACTCCCTAGGGTGTGCCATGGGCAAGGGGGGCTATTCTGCCAGAAGCTGCGAATGGGTGACACAGGGATGGGTCACTTGATGGTTCCCTGTTCTGTTCACTCCCTCTGGGGCACCTGACATTGGCCACTGTCGGCAGACAGGACACTGGGCTGGATGGACCTTTGGTCTGACCCAGTGCGGCCGTTCTTATGTACTCAGGGCCTCCTTGGTGGGTGGGTGGATGTGGGGGGGAGGGGGCTATGCTTAGAGTCTCCCTGGTGGGGGGAGGAAGGGGCTCTGCTCAGGGTCCCCCGGGTGGAGCCCTGATGAAGGTCTCCCTGGTGGGGGTGGGGAAGGCTCTGCTCAGGGTCTCCCTGGTGGGTGGGTGAGTAGGTGGGGCCCTGATGAAGGTCTCCCTGGTGGGTGTGTGCAGGGGTGAGGGAGGGGGGCCCTGCTGAGGGACTCCTTGGTGGGTGCAGGACAGGTGCTAGGGGTTTTAGCGCGCCGCCCCGCGCCCTGGTCCCACGGCTCCGGTGGAGCTGCCGCAGTGGTGCCTGCGGGAGGTCCACCGGAGCCTGCGGCAGCTCCACCGGAGCCGCCTGCTGCCCCCTCCAGCAAAATGCCGCCCACCAATAATCCTGGCACCCTAGGCTATTGCCTAGGCCGCCTAAATGGAAGCGCCGGCCCTGGGTGGGTGGGTGGGTGGATGTGGGGGGGGAGGGGGCTCTGCTCAGAGTCTCCCTGGTGGGTGGGTGGGTGGATGGAGCCCTGATGAAGGTCTCCCTGCTGGGGGTGTGGGAGGCTCTGCTCAGGGTCTCCCTGGTGGGTGGGTGTGGGGGGGTCCTGCTGAAGGTCTCCTTGGTGCGTGTATGCAGGGGTGGGGGAGGGGGGCCCAGCTGAGGGACTCCTTGGTGCTGGGGTGGGAGTTTCCCCGCAGGGGGGCCTGGGCGTGGGATGCTCGCACCCAGAGTTCACACGGGGTACGTGTCCCATCTCTGCACCCAGAAGCCAGATTTACCGTTTATTGCCCAACTTGAGCAGTTAGTGCAGCGAACGACAACTACGCAAGGCCCGAATGGAATGACTAATAAACATTATGTCACAGCACACGCTTCATCTCATAGCAAAATGATTTGTAATTACCTAATTAGCGTTATGCAAATAACACCCTCATCTCCATAATGTGCCTTCCCAGTTCTCTATTAAAAGCAGAGGGCCAACTGCGCAGCTCCGGAGCCAGCAGGGAGGTTGAGGGGCCAGGCCTGGGGCAGGCCAGGGCTCCGCTAGCCCCGGGCCTGGAAGTGATGGGGGCCCCGGCCTTCGCTCTGCTCTCTGTCCTCTGCCCCCGGCCCTGTGAGCTGCAGGCCAGAGCAGGCTCTCCCCAGGGGCAAACGGGACACTTCAGCTGCTCCTGCCCTGAGGCCCACTGGGAGGTACAGGCCAGGAGGGTGCAGGGGCTTGTCCATCTGGTAAGCTGCACTATCGCAAAAGCCGCAGCGGAGATGAGGCCTGACAAGCGTGCCAGCCTGGAGCCGGCTCCAAATAGATTTCCTAAGTCAGTTAGGATGTGACTCCCTACTGGCCACAGTGAAACTGGGATAGAGGGGCCACACACCCGGACAGCTTACCCAGGGCCGGCTCCAGCCATTTCGCCGCCTGTGGATGCTCCACCGGAGCCGTGGGACCGGTGGACCTTTCGCAGGGACGCCTGTGGGAGGTCCACCGGAGCCGCCTGCCGCCCTCCCGGCAACTGGCAGAGTGTCCCCCGCGGTATGCCACCCCAAGCACGCGCTTGGCACGCTGGGGCCTGGAGCCGGCCCTGAGCTTACCCCATCCGTCACACCGCCGAGCCCTTCGTACTGGGGTAGTTACAGCCACAAAGGGGCCTCATACCCAGACAGCTTACCTCGTCCTGCACACCGCCAAGCCCTTCGTTCTGGAGTAGCTACAGCCACACAGGGACCTCACACCTGGACAGCTTACCCCGTCCCTCACACCACTGAACCCTTCGTACTGGGGTAGTTACAGCCACACAGGGGCCTCATACCCGGACAGCTTACCTCGTCCCACACACCGCCAAGCCCTTCGTTCTGGGGTAGCTACATACACATAGGGGACTCACACCTGGACAGTTTACCCCGTCCTTCACACTACCGAGCCCTTCATACTGGGGTAGTTACAGCCACACAGAGGCCGCATACCCGGACAGCTTACCCCTATCCCACACACCGCCGAACCCTTCGTACTGGGGTAGCTACAGCCACACAGGGGCCTCACACCTGGACAGCTTACCCCTGTCTCATACACTGCCGAGCCCTCCATATTAAGGTAGTTACAGCCACACAAGGGCCCCACATCTGGACAGCTTACCCTGTCCCTCACACTGCCGAGCCCTTTGTACTGGGGTAGCTACATCCACACAGGGGCCTCACACCTGGACAGCCTATCCCGTCCCTCACACTGTCGAGCCCGTCATACTGGGGTAGTTACAGCCACACAGGGACCTCACACCTGGACAGCTTACCCCATCCCTCACACTGCCAAGCTCTTCGTAGTGGGGTAGTTACAGCCACACAGGAGCCTCACACCTGGACAGCTTACCCCGTCCCGCACACCGCCAAGCCCTTCGTACTGGGATAGTTACAGCCACACAGGGGTCTCACACCCGGAGAGCTCACCCCATCCCTCACAACGCCAAACCCTTCATACTGGGGTAGCTACAGCCACACAGGGACCTCACACCCAGATAGCTTACCCCAATCCTCACACCGCTGAGCCCTTCGTAGTGGGGTAGTTACAGCCACACAGGGGCCTCACACCTGGACAGCTTACCCTGTCCTGCACACCGCCAAGCCCTTCGTTTTGGGGTAGCTACATCCACACAGGGGCCTCACACCCGTACAGCTTACACCATCCCTCACACAGCCGAGCCCTTCATACTGGGATAGTTACAGCCACACAGGGGCCTCACACTCGGACAGCTTACCCCTGTCCCACATACCGCCGAGCCCTTTGTACTGGGGTAGCTACATCTACACAGGGGCCTCACACCTGGACAGCCTACCCCGTCCCTCACACCACCGAGCCTTTCGTACTGGTATAGCTACAGCCACACAGGGACCTCACACACGGACAGCTTACCCCATCCCTCACACTGCCAAGCCCTTTGTACTGGGGTAGTGTCATGAAGTATGGGGGAGTCCAGCCCTGCACCCCTCTCCCTGGGACTCACAGTGACTCTGAGCCAGCCAGTAAAACAGAAGGTTTATTGGACAACAGGAATGCAGGTTACAGCAGAGCTTGGAGGCACAACCAGGACCCCTCGATCAAGCCCTTCTGGGGTCCAGGAAGCTTAGTTCCCAGTTTGAGATTCCCTGAATTCCAACCACCCAGCCTAAAACCGAAATTGAACTAACTCCCTCCAGCCGGTCCCTTTCTTTTCTCTGGCTTCCCGGGCAAAGGTGCTGACCCCCTCCCGCCCTGCCTGGCTAAGGCTACAGGCTTAGGTCCTGTTCCTCACCTAAAGTCCTCCCCGGCTCTCCCATTCCCCACACAGACAGTCCCTACTGCATCACATCTCTCCCCCCTTCGAGACTGAACTGAGCAGGGTCACTCTGCCCAGTGACCTGGGGAAGTTCAGGGCCCCCTCTCCGGGACAACGCATCCGCTGTCAGGTTGGCACTTCCCTTCACATGGACCACATCCATGTCATAGTCCTGCAGGAGCAGGCTCCACCTCAGGAGCTTGGCGTTGGCTTCTTTCATCTGGTGCAGCCAGGTCAGGGGAGAGTGGTCGGTGTACACGGTGAAGTGTCGCCCAAAGAGATATGGCTCCAGTTTCTTAAGGGCCCACACCACGGCCAGGCATTCCTTCTCGATAGCCATGTAGTTCTGCTCCCGGGGTAGTAACTTCTTGCTCAGGTACACGATGGGGTGTCTGTCCCCCTTTTCATCCTCCTGCATTAACACCACCCCCAGTCCCGTGTCTGAGGCGTCAGTGAACACCATAAAGGGCTTGTCAATATCTGGGTTTGCCAGAATTGGGCCACTAACAAGAGCCTCCTTCAGCGCCCGGAGAGCCTGCTGGCACTGCTCGGTCCAGACCACCTTGTCTGGCTTCCCCTTCTTGTACAGCTCAGTGATGGGGGCAGCTATGGCGCTAAAGTGGGGCATGAACCTTCGATAGTACCCCGCCATCTCAA
The DNA here is from genome assembly GCF_025201925.1 of Gopherus flavomarginatus. NCBI lineage: Eukaryota > Metazoa > Chordata > Testudines > Testudinidae > Gopherus > Gopherus flavomarginatus. The sequence continues at coordinate 577,192 of NC_066618.1, forward strand.
TAAAGGCCTGGACTTGCTTTTTGGTTTGGGGAGAGGGCCAGTCTCTGACCACCTCCACCATGGCTGGGTCCGGCTTTAGGCAGCCGCTCCCCATCCGATGGCCCAGATAAGATACTTCAGCCATCTCCACCTTGCACTTCTCAACCTTTACAGTTAACCCAGCCTCCCGGAGTCGGTCCAGGACTTGTTTAACCTGGGACACGTGGTCCTCCCAGGCCCAGCTAAAGATGCAGATGTCGTCAATATACGCCACGGCAAAACTCTCCATCCCCCTCAGTAGCTGATCCACCAGGCGCTGGAAGGTGGCTGGTGCTCCCTTGAGGCCGAAGGGCAGGTTCAGAAACTCGTAGAGCCCCAGAGGGGTGACAAAGGCCAATTTCAGCCTGGCATCTGCATCCAGCGGCACTTGCCTGTAGCCCTTGGTAAGATCCATGGTGGTGAGGTACCAAGCACCTCCCAGCTTGTCTAGGAGCTCGTCAGGCCTGGGCATGGGGTAGGCATCAGATACGGTGATGGCACTGAGTTTTCGATAGTCCACACAGAACCAGATCGACCCGTCCCTTTTGGGGACCAGCACCACTGGCGAGGCCCAAGGGCTGGAAGACGGCTGGATCACCCCCAAAGCCAGCATGTCCCTGACCTCTCTTTCAAGGTCCTGGGCAGTTTTACCAGTGACCCGAAAAGGGGAGCATCTTATAGGGGGATGTGACCCGGTCTCCACCCGGTGGACAGTCAAATTAGTGCATCCAGGCTGGTTGGAAAATAGCTGTCGGTATAGATGCAGCACCCCCCTGATCTCAGCGTGCTGGGCGAGGGTCAGCTGATCAGAGAGGGGAATCACCTCCAGGGGGGAACCAGCTTTTGTCCCAGGGAATAGATCCACTAAGGGGTCATCTCCCTGCCCCTCCTAATGTCCACACACGGCCAACACCACATTCCCCCTGTCATAGTATGGCTTCATCATATTCACATGGTACACCCGACGGTGATGAGCCCGGTTTGACAGCTCCACCACATAGTTTACCTCATTTAGTTGCTTGATAACATTGAAAGGCCTTTCCCAGGCAGCCTGGAGTTTGTTTTTCCTCACGGGGATGAGAACCATCACCTGATCCTCGGTGACGAAGGCACGGGCCCGCGCCGTGCGGTCATACCAGACCTTCTGCTTCCTCTGGGCTCGGGCCAGATTCTTCCTGGCCAGGCCCATGAGCTCGGCAAGTCTTTCTCAGAAGATCAGGACATACTCCACCACCGACTCTCCATCGGGAATGGCCTTCCCCTCCCATTCGTCTCTCTTCAGGTCCAGGGGCCCCCTTACTCGCGTTCCATATAACAGTTCGAAAGGCGAAAACCCAGTAGACTCCTGGGGTACCTCCCTGTACGCGAACAGCAGGTGAGGTAAGTACTTTTCCCAGTCCCGCGGGTGATGGTTCATAAATGTTTTTAGCATCATCTTTAGTGTCCTGTTGAACCTTTCCCCCAGCCCGCTGGACGGGGGTGATACGCTGAGGCCCAGTTGTGCCGGACCTCACATTTCTGCCACAAGGATCGGAGCAGGGGCCGACATGAAGATGAACTCCACCCGGCTGAAAATGGTCAGCAGCGCATCTGCCACTCTGTCTGCTTCGATAGAGGACAAGGCCACTGCCTCGGGGTAGCGAGTGGCGAAATCTACCACCACCAGAATGTATTTCTTCCCCGACTGGGTCATCTTGCTGAGAGGTCCCACTATGTCCATGGCCACCATCTGGAAAGGTTCTTCTATGATGGGTAAAGGCCTCAAAGCCACTTTCCCCTTGTCCCGGGCCTTCCCCATCCTCTGGCAGGGATTACAGGATTGGCAGTACTGTTGGACATAGGTAAAGACCCCAGGCCAGTAAAAGTTCTCTAGCAGCCTCTGCCTGGTGCGCCGGATTCCCTGGTGCCCTGCGAGAGGGATGTCATGGGCCAGGTACAGTAGCTTGTGGCGAAACTTTTGGGGAACCATCAGCTGCCTCCTGATCCCCCATGACTCTACTTCCCCTGAGGAGCTCATTCTCGGTACAGGAACCCCTTCTCCCACAGGATCCTCTCCTTGCAACCTCTCCTCATGGTCTGTACCGCACTGAGGTCAGCCCAGTCTCTGGGCTTCCGCACGGAGGGATCTTTCTGCAACTTGGCCTGGAACTCAGCAGCTGGGACAGGGAAGGGGACCTGCTCTCTCTCGCTGGCTGGGTCTGAGGCCGCAGCCTCTCTGAGTCTTGTCCCTGGGCGTTCCCTCCCTACCAGGTTAGGGTCCTGCACCTCGGGCAGAGTACCTTCCCCGTTGTCGGGGCGCAGTGCCCTGCGCTGACTCTGACTACGAGTCAAGACCAGGACACTCTGGGTGTTACTTGGCCAGTCCTCGAGGTCCCCCCCTCATTAACACCTCCGTGGGCAAATGTGGGTGTACCCCCACGTTCTTGGGGTCCTCCTTGGCCCCCCACTTCAAGCGTACCCTCGCAACGGGCACCCAGAATGGGGACCTGCCTATGCCCATCAGGGTCAGGTAGGTGTCGGGCACCATCCGATCTGAGGCCATCACCTCGGGCCGGGCCAGCGTCACCTCTGTGCCTGTGTCCCAGTACCCAGTGACCTTCCTCCCGTCTACCTCCAGGGAAACAAGGCATTCTCTCCGGAGGGGCAGCCCCGCACCCACCCTGTTAACCAAAAACCCGGAATCTGGAGCATCGAGCCCCCCAGAGGAACTGACCTGGGGACCTCCTCCCTCCTTCACAGGTTGTACGCTGCCAGCCCCCCTTTCCTGGGAATGTTGCCCCTCATCCGACTGGATCTTTACCCAGTCAACCCTCTGCAGGTTGGGTCTGCTTGGTCTGTCCCTGAGCTTGGGGCACTGGGCCCGTATGTGGTCTCATTGGCCACCGTGATAGCAGCCCATGTCTCGTGGGTCCCCTTGAGTGGGTCGGAGGGACCTGACGCTGGAGGTTCCCCTTTGGTGGGGGTTCTCCATAGGACCCCGCTGGGAGGTCCCATGGTGACTCTCTCTCTGCGTTGACGCAGGCCTGCTCCTTCGAGACTCCTCTCTGTTATCTCCTGCCCGACTGTCCACAAATTGGTCGGCCAGCTGGCCTGCGTGCTGTGGGTTCTCCGGCTTCTAGTCCATCAACCACAGCCTCAAGTCGGACGGGCACTGCTCGTACAGGTGCTCCAGTATGAATAGGTCAAGCAGGTCCTCTTTAGTTTGGGCCCCAGCTGTCCACTTGCGGGCATACCCCTGAGCCCGGTTGGCCAGTTGTAGGTATGTGACCTCACGGGTTTTATGCTGACTCCGGAACTTTTTCCGGTACATCTCAGGAGTCAGCCCAAACTCGCGCAGCAGGGCCGTTTTGAACAGTTTGTAGTCCCCTGCCTCCGCCCCTTTCAGTCGGCTGTACACCTCCACGGCTGTGGAGTCCAGTAAGGGGGTGAGAACTGCGATCCTGTCTGCAGAGTCAACGCTGTGCAGCTCGCAGGAATTCTCAAAGGCCGTTAGGAAGGTATCTATGTCCTCCTCCTCCTCACGCCGGGCCAGGAAGCACTTATCAAAGCTCTTTGTAGGCTTGGGTCCCCCCTCACTCACCGGAGCTGGGGTCCCACTGCTTCTCAGTCGGGCCAGTTCCAGCTCATGTTTTCGCTGGTTCTCCTTCTCCTCCAGCTCACGCTGCGCTGGTTCTCCTCATGTTTACGCTGGTTCTCCCGCTCCTTCAGTTCTTGCCTCCTTAACTCGAGCTCTTCCCGTCTCAGCTCCCTGTCATGTTCCATCTGCATCCATTCCAGGGATGGGGAGCTCCGCCGGGACGATCCCCTGCTGGCCGCCGGGGTCAGGGTGCCCTCGGTATTCACTGGGCTTCCCCCAACCCCTTCCCTAGGTATAGGTGGGCAGGGTCTCAGGGTGTCCTCGGCAGCAGTCTGGACCCTACCAGCCATGTCAGGCCCTGGGGCCCACGCTGCGTCCGCTGGGCAGCTTCCCTCAGGGACCGAGCTCGGTTCACCCAAGCGATCCTTCTACTCCAGCTGGGCAATTACCTGTTCTTTGGTGGACCTCCCATTGCGTAGCCTCCTCTGCTTGCACAGCTCCACTAGGACTTTCTTAAGGCGCTTAGCATACGTCTTCCTGCTGGCCACTCGCCAGCCTGTGCTCTCAGCTTCCCACCGGTTCCAGGAAGACCCTTCGTGCACCAGCCCTTTTTCAGGTCACCCCTCTCTGCCAGGGTTGAGCTGCAGACTCCTCTGCCCCTGGGACTGCTCCTGCAATCCTCCCAGGGGACCCTGTTACTGCAAAGTCCTTTGCTCTGGGCACACTCCCAGGGGTTAATCGCCTCCTGAAACCATCGCTCTCTGTCTCTTCAGCCCACCTGGTCGCCGTTAATCCCCTTTCGTTTTACTGCTCCCCAGTCACTTACTGCAGGAAGCGCTGTCCACGGGGTGCAGTAGATCCGCTGCTGCCACCAGTTGTCATGGAGTGTGGGGGAGTCCAATCCTGCACCCCTCTTCCTGGGACCCACAGTGACTCTCAGCCAGCCAGTAAAACAGAAGGTTTATTGGACAACAGGAATGCAGGTTACAGCAGAGCTTGTAGGCACAGTCAGGACCCCTCAATCAAGTCCTTCTGGGGGTTCATGAAGCTTAGTTCCCAGTTCGGGATTCCCTGAATTCCAACCACCGAGCCCAAAACTGAAACTGAACTAACTCCCTCCAGCTGGTCCCTTCCTTTTGTCCGGCTTCCCAGGCAAACATGCTGAGCCCCTCTCCCCTACCTGGCTTAGGTTACAGGCTTAGGTCCTGTCCCTCACCTAAAGTCCTCCCCGGCTCTCCCATCCCCCACACAGACAGTCCCTGTCCCTACAGCTTCACAGGTAGTTATAGCCAAACAGGGGCCCCACAGCAGACAGCTTACCCTGTCCCTCACACCGCCGAACCCTCCGTACTGGGGTAGTTACAGCCACACAGGGGACTGACACCTGGATAGCCTACCTTGTCCCTCACACCACCGAACCTTTCATTCTGGGGTAGCTACAGCCACACAGGGACCTCACACATGGACAGCTTACCCCATCCGTCACACCGCCGAGCCCTTCGTTCTGGGGTAGCTACAGCTACACAGGGACCTCATACCTGACAGCTTACCCCGTCCCTCAAACCGCCGAGCCCTTCATACTTGGGTTGTTACAGCCACACAGGGGCCTTACACTCGAACAGCTTACCCTGTCCCTCACACCTCTGAGCCCTTCATACTGGGCTAGCTACATCCACACATGGCCTCACATCTGGACAGCTTACCCCATCCCTCACACCACTGAGCCCTTCATACTGGGATAATTACATCAACAAAGGGGCCTCACAATCGGACAGCTTACCCCATCCCTCACACCACCGAGTCCTTCATACTGGAATAGTTACACTGGCGCTTTAGAGCGCTGCAACTTTCTCGCTCAGGGGTGTGAAAAAAGATACAGCCCTGTAAAGCGCCAGTGTAAACAGTGCCGCAGCGCTCGGAGCGCGGCTCCCAGCGCTGCAAGCTAATCCCCATGGGGAGGTGGAGTATGTGCAGCGCTGGGAGAGCTCTCTCCCAGCGCTGGCGCCGCGACCACACTCACACTTCAAAGTGCTGTGGCGGCAGCGCTCCCGCGGCAGCGCTTTGAAGAGGGTGCTCTCCTAGCTGGATGGAGGGAAGGCAGCGAGCCCCAGGGAGGGGCTCTCCCAGCCGGCTGGGGGTCAGGCAGGGAGACTCCCCAGCTGGCTGGGCAGAGGCTATCCCAGGGACGGCCCCTCACACAGGCTGGGCCAGCCTGAGAGCAGGACTAGTGGGAGTGTATTATGCCAGCTCCATTAGAATTAGTGGGCAGTGGAAATGAACAAGGCATTTCTCTGCCTCTTGATGAGGTTTTGATGAGGTTTTGAAGACTGAGTGCTGTGCAGAGCTGCCGAGCAGAGCGTGGCGGGTCCTGCCGTTGTTAATGTGCGTTAACCCCCTGACCTCATCTCCAATGCCGCCCAGCAACAAGTCCTCCAGCTGAGAGTGAAATTAGCAAGGGCACAGGATGGGCGCACACGGCACATGCAATTAACACACATGTCACCGATTTGAGCACAGCTCTCTGTGCTAAGCCCCGCAGCCCCATGGAGCCAGCACTGGGGAAGGGAAGCACCCACACCACCAAGCAGTCAGTACGGGGGTAGAGGGACCCAGCCCCACCCCCTAGAGAGTGGGAAGTCAGCCCCCTTCCGCCAGGGAGGGGGGCAGTCAGGCAGCACAGACTTCCCTTCGCTTGGTGGGACAGCCCAGCTCCCAGAGCGCCCTGGGGCTGGGGAGAGGAGGCAGCAGGAGGACAGATCGAGCTCAGCTGTCAACAGCAGGAGCTGCTGGTGCTTGACTAAGGTCTTGGGGCTCCTGGCCCTCCAAGGGGGCACGAGAAGGAAGGGCCAGCTCTGGGCTGGGGGTGACAGAAGGAGCGGGACTGGGCTGGTTCCCAATGGGAAGCTGCCTGGGCCTGTCTGACTGCACTGATCCCAGAACTCAGGGCCTTGCCCTCCAAGATGTAAGAGCATAACCCCGGGGAGCTCTCCCTCTGCCTGGGCACGCCTGCAAGCACAGAGTAAAGCTGGGGGCTCCCTGGCACTTGCCAGGGGAAGCTACGCTGCAGCAGCTGTGGGCGTGAGAACACAGTGCCCCCTCCCCCGGAGCAGAGGGCACTGCGCTGGGGCCAGTGCGCACAGGCGCAAGGGAGTGCTGAGCACCCTCTCTTCCGGACTGCAGGGGCAGCACTCCCCAGCATGCAGGACACAACCACCTCTTGGCATGCAGGGTGGCAACCTGCAGAGCATGTTGGCACTCCCCACAGCGTGCTGGGCATAGGGCCCCTGGGGCCGTGGGGTGGCATCACCCACAGCACAATGGGCATAGGGCCCTGGGGGCGTGAGGTGGCATTACCCACAGCACGCTGGGCATAGGGCCTTGGGGCACAGGGTGGCATCCCCCACAGCATGCTGGGCATAGGGTCCTGGGGGCACAGGGTGGCATCTCCCAAAGCATGCTGGGTATAGGGCCTGGGGGCACAGGGTTGCATCCCCCACAGCATGCTGGGCATAGGGTCCTGGGGGCATGGGGTGGCATTACCCACAGCACGCCGGGCATAGGGCCTTGGGGCACAGGGCGGCATCCCCCAAAGCATGCTGGGTATAGGGCCTGGGGGCACAGGTTGGCATCCCCCACAGCATGCTGGGCATAGGGTCCTGGGGGCACAGGGTGGCATCCCCCACAGCATGCTGGGCATAGGGCCTTGAGGGCACAGGGTGGCATCCCCCACAGCATGCTAGGCATAGGGCCTGGGGGCACAGGGTAGCATCCCCCACAGCATGCTGGGCATAGGGCCTTGAGGGCACAGGGTGGCATCCCCCACAGCATGCTAGGCATAGGGCCTGGGGGCACAGGGTGGCATCCCCCACAGCATGCTGGGCATAGGGCCTGGGGGCACAGGGTAGCATCCCCCACAGCATGCTGGGCATAGGGTCCTGGGGGCACAGGGTAGCATCCCCCACAGCATGCTGGGCATAGGGTCCTGGGGGCATGGGGTGGCATCACCCAAAGCAACAAACCGAGCAAGGGAGCAGAGCCTCCAGCAGAATAAAGAACTGGAGCTTCATACCCAGAATCAAGTGCTGCCTCTTGGAGCAGAATCCACTTCTGAGATGCCCCTACCCTCGCCCCTGGGCCGACACCCCCAGTGCCTCACTCCTCCCCTCCTTCTTCAGGACCCTCCCTGAATTCACCGTGTCCCTCACTCTGCCTTGCCATGGGGAAGGGGCAAGGTCCTAATGGTGCAGAGGGAAGGAGAGGAAGTGCTGCCGGGGTCATGGCTGGCAGCGGGGGGGGCGGCCCCTGCTCACACAGGATCACTCTTGCCCAGCTGAGGCCGAGCTGCAGCCCCCTTCTCGCCCCAGGCTCAGCAGCAGGGGCAGACGCGCGGGGTGTCTGTTTGCAAGCTGCCAGTGTGTCACTGTATTGTGATGAGGTGTTTGGGATATCAACAAATTAGCAGGCGTGGGGAAGAGAAGGATGCAGGCACCATTCGTAAATGTCAGCTCGCTGCCTCCTCATTTTGCAGCTCATTAAACCCAATATTCTAACCTGTATTAGTACAACGGGAACAGGCCCCTCCAAGGAGACAAGCCTCTGGGAGAACCACAGCAGCAGGCATGGAGTGGAGACTCCCACTGCGCGTCCCCCCGTCTGGGGCCCAGCAGGACCAACAGCGCCCTCACCTGCCAGCTAGCCTAGCCCACCAGCCAGACCCCCAAGGACCCCCTCAGCTCCTGCCTCTCGGGAGGTACCCGATGAGGGTGGGTATGCAGGAGGATGGCCGAGGGGCACCTAGTGCTGGGACGGGAGTTTGGCACGTATAGAGCGGAGGGGGAGGTTGTACCAAGGCGCACGGGGTGGGGTGGGGTATATATAGAGCAGGGGGGGTTGTACCAAGGGGCACACAGGGGTGGGTGGTGGGGTACATATAGAGCAGGGGAGGTTGTACCAAGGGCGCACAGGAGTGTGGGGCTGAGGTACATATAGAGCAGGGGGGGGTGTACCAAGGGGTGCACAGGGGTGGGGGCTGGGGTACATACAGAGCAGGGGGGGTTGTACCAAGGGCGCACAGGGGTGGGGTGTGGGGTACATATAGATCAGGGGGTGTTGTACCAAGAAGCACACAGGGGTCGGGGGTGGGGTACATAGAGAGCAGGGGGGAGTTACCAAGGGCGGACAGGGGTGGGGGGTGGGATACATACAGAGCAGGGGGAGTTGTACCAAGGGGTGCACAGGGGTGCAGTACATACAGCGCAGGGGGGGTTGTACCAAGGGGTGCACAGAGGTGCGGTACATACAGTGCAAGGGGGGGTGGTACCAAGGGGCGCACAGAGGTGCGGTACATACAGCGCAGGGGGGGGGGGTGTACCGAGGGGCGCACATGGGTGGGGTACATACAGATCAGGGGGCGTTGTACCAAGAAGCACACAGGGGTCGGGGGTGGGGTACATATAGAGCATGGGGGAGTTACCAAGGGCAGACAGGGGTGGGGGGTGGGATACATACAGAGAAGGGGGTGTTGTACCAAGGGGTGCACAGGGGTGCAGTACATACAGCGCAGGGGGGGTTGTACCAAGGGGTGCACAGAGGTGCGGTACATACAGTGCAAGGGGGGGTGGTACCAAGGGGCGCACAGAGGTGCGGTACATACAGCGCGGGGGGGGGGTTGTACCGAGGGGCGCACATGGGTGGGGTACATACAGATCAGGGGGCGTTGTACCAAGAAGCACACAGGGGTGGGGGGTGGGGTACATATAGAGCAGGGGGGAGTTACCAAGGGCGGACAGGGGTGGGATACATACAGAGAAGGGGGTTTTGTACCAAGGGGCGCACATGGGTGGGATACATACAGAGAAGGGGGTGTTGTACCAAGGGGCACACGGGGGGGTAGGTTAGATACAGAGCAGGCGGGGTTGTACCAAGGGACACACAGGGGTGGGGAGTGGGATAGATACAGAGCAGAGGGGGGTTGTACATAAGGAGCAGGGGGGGTTGTACCAAGAGGTGCACAGGGGTGGGGGGTTGGGGCACGTATGGAGCAAGCGGGGTTGTACCAAGAAGCACACAGGGGTGGGGCACCTGCAGAGCACGGGGACTGTCCCAAGGCGCACACAGGAGGGGCGAGGCATGCATACAAGGTCGAGGGGGCAGGCAGAGGGGTTGGCCAGCAAGGGGGCTGGGGCCGGCCGCTTGCCAGTGGAGGAGAGAGTGCAGGAAGACCGCATTAGGGCCGAAGGAAAGGGTTCCAGGGAAGGGGAGCGTGCGGGTGATGGTGTCTGCGTGGGGCAGGAAGGAGCTGAGCGCTACCAGCCGTAATCCCCGGCAAGCTGGTAAATGCAGCTCAGAGAAGTGTTTCCAGCCAGCGAGATGGGCGCTCCCGACAGCCCCTGACAGTCTGCATTAATCACGCCTGGCGCCCAACACAGCTCTTTACTGGCCATCAATTTCCCCCGGGTTTTCAAACTACAAAACAAAGACAAAAGCGCGTCGTTTTGCCGCTGCTGAGAAGCACATTAAGGGGCTGTCAGCTTCTCGCCATGCACTCTGCATCACTCTTTAAGCACATGAGAAGTTCATTATCCCTGGAGCTCTGGCAGCCATGGGGATGCTGGGCTAGGGAGCATCGCAAAGGCGCCTGCTGCCAGCACATCCCTCGCATGCTCACCAGGGCTCCTCCTGGCTGCCGAGAGCCGAGCTAAAGGGCTGGGGGAGCCTAGGGCAACAGGCTGGGGCTGCTGGGCAGGGCTCTGAGCTGGCAGTTCCTGGCCTGCTTCATCCCATGGAGTTCAGTGCTGGCCCCTCGCAGTCCGACACTGCTCTCCCCACTCTGGAGATGCTCTCTCCCTGGCCAGCATGGCAGGTCTGTGGCACTCCCGGAGCGCCCCAGTTTCCCGATGCTCCTGCTGCACTCCCTCATTTGGTGACGTACCCTAGCAGCCTGATGGCACGCTTGCCATAGTTTGTTGATGCTCCCTAGTAGCCTGACACGCCGCTCTCTTTAACATGCGACCATGTAAAAAAGCAACAGCTCGTTTGATTTATGATACTTCAGAACAACTAAGATTCAATTGCTCTGCACGTCCCCAGCTCTGATTACCTCCTAAATGAGATAAACTGATGGCAATTTATCCCAGACCTCCCCAACTTTCCCAGGATGCTAACCTGAGAATCGCATCGGCACATGGGGCCAGCATGCTGGGCAGGGGCCGTGCCAGGGAGAGCCGGTAGCAGAGCATGTGCACATGTTGCCGGACAGGGAGAGGGGCAGGAGGAGGAAGGGGCCCTGACACCAGGACAGCAGTCATGGTCGTCTGCCACTGCCCAGCAGGGGGAGGGTTGTCTCAGTTCTGGGAAGTGGACTCCAGCCGTCTACATGGGAATATTATTTCCTCTGAAGTAAGTGACTTGCTGCAGGCAAAGCCATGGGCACACTGAGTGCCCTGCTTTGCCCTGCAAAACCACGGTGGCAGCTGGGCAGACCTGTCGGCAGCCTCATGCCTGGGCCTGTCTGACAACAAGCAGCACCCATGCAGGCAGGCACTAGTGCACTCGAGGATGCTGCTGATCCAGGCTGCCTTGGAGAACTCAGAGCTGGAATGTGCAACCCCACAGAGCTGGCAAAACACAGTTTGGGGGTTTCAGAGTAGCAGCCATGTTAGTCTGTATCCGCAAAAAGAACAGGAGTACTTGTGACACCTTAGAGACTAACAAATTTATTTCAGCATGAGCTTTTGTGAGCTACAGCTCACTTCTTCGGATGCTCCCCCTAGCAAGCCCTCCCTGCTCCTCGGCATTGACGAGAGCCAGCCTCAGTCCCTCTGGCAGATGGCTCCACGACAGGACGCTGGCTCCTTGCTGAGCACGGCATCTCTGTCCCTGAAGGCCCAGCTCCTCCACCCAGGGGTTCTCTCACTTCCCCAGCAGAAAAACGTCCCCATGGTCACAGTTCCAGGAGGGCCTGGCCATCAAGTGGGAGAGCCGGCGCTATGGCTAACAGCAGCGATTCCGGGAGGCTATGACAGCGCCTGCACCAGGGATTACGCCGACCTGACTATGAGAGAGGGGGAGGGATCTAACGTGGGGGGGCAGATAACCCCCATCAGCTCCCGTGGGGTTCTTCCATCTGTTGCTGCAGCACCAGGTGCTGGCCACTGGCCGAGGCTGGGCACTGGTCTAGTGCCTATGCAATGCCTCGGAGAACATCAAATGCCAAATTACCCCCACTGCCAAGCTTCCTGGCGTGGCCCATCCTGCATGTGTCTGGCTGGCTGGGGCCGCCCCACGCAGTGCCGTGTCCAGCGTTCAGTAGTGCAGAAAGGGGCCTGGCGGGGTGCAGGACGTCTGAGCCTGGGAGGAGGGTCCTGCCAGTCCCAGCCCAGAGGAGGGCTGAGCTGGGCTTTCCCAGAAGGAGCACACGACTTGGCAGAGGAGGTTTCTGTTGAGTATAGGTGTGACCGAGACATTTCCCAGCCATGCTACAGAAGCTGCCTCAGACCGAGCAGAATGAGGCCTACAACCGCCAGCTACAGGGCTCCTGGCTGGCTAAGGCTGGACTGCATTGCCACCCTGGGAGCAAACAGGGCTTCTCCTTAGGAGCATCCCCAAACAGCACAAACAGCCTAGGGCAGGAAAAGGCTTTGTCCTACACAGAGAACGTTGCAGCTCAGGGCCCTCCCTGAGCCCCAATTAACGGCCCTGTCTTCCCCAGGGGTGAGATTCCAGAGAGACTAACAGAATTAACCCAACTTTTCAGCGCTTGGCTTCACATCCTTATCCTCTTTTTAACACAGGAAATTGCATTAGTAACATACGTTTTTAAAAAAGCACACAGAGAAAACAAAAATTTCACCACATGGAACTATAGTGACCCCACACGGGTCACCATAGGGTTGGGATCTTTAGATCCACAGCACAGACCTTTGCCACTGCACTAAACTGGGTAACTGGCAGCAGTAGAAAGCTGTTAGCCTCTATGGGAACTGGTGCTGCAGGAGGATGAGAGGCATGCCAGCGGGTTTTGCAAGTATTGCTGACAGCAGAGGAATGCTGGGATTCAGAAATTCTGGGTTCAACTCCCGGCTGCCAATGGGAGTATGGCTAGTAGTTACAGACCATTCTGTCCTCTCTCCCCTAGCAGGTTGGATATTAGGAAATTAGGTTGGATATTAGGAAAAACTTTTTGACTAGGAGGGTGGTGAAGCACTGGAATGGTGTGATGGAGTAGGGGCTGTCTGTGTGGGGAATGGGAGAGCAGGGGAGGACTTTAGGGGATGGACTATACCTGAGCCTGTAACCTGAGCTAGGCAGGGGGGTGGGAGGTCAACACTTTTGCCCTGGAAGCTAGACAAAGGAAGGGACTGGCTGGAGGGGGTTAGTTTCAGTTTCAGTTTTGGGCTGGGTGGTGGGAAATTGAGGGAATCCTGAGCTGGGATCCAAGAACCCTGAAACCCCAGAAGGACTCGATTGAGGGGTCCTGACTGTGCCTACAAGCTCTGCTGTAACCTGCGTTCCTGTTGTCCAATAAACCTTCTGTTTTACTGGCTGGCTGAGAGTCACTGTGGGTCCCAGGAAGAGGGGTGCAGGACCAGACTCCCCCACACTCCGTGACAACTGGTGGCAGCGGCGGGAGATACTGCACCCCGTGGACGGCGCTTCCTGCAGTAAGTGGCTGGGGAGCAGTAAAACGAAGGGGTGATTAACCCCTGGGAGTGTGTGCCCAGTGAGAAGGACTTTGCAGTAACAGGGTCCCCCGGGGGACTGCAGCGAGCGGTCCCAGGGGCGGATGAGTCTGCAGCTCGACCCTGGCAGAGAGGTGGTGACCTCAAGAAGGGCTGGTGCACTAGGGGTCCCCCTGGAAATCGTGGGGAGCAGCGAGCACCCCAGCCTGTGAGTGGCCAGCAGGAAGATGTATGCCAAGCGACGCAAGTGTGACCTGGTGGAGCTGTGCAAGCAGAGGGGGCTGCGCAGTGGGAGACTCACCAAAGACCAGCTGATTGCCCGGCTGGAGGAGGGAGACCGCTTGAATGAACGGAGCCCTGTCTCTGAGGGAAGCAGCCGGGCAGATGCAGCGCAGGCACCAGTGTCTGTCCCCGCTGGGAGTGGTCAGCCGGTGACTCAGGGCTTCCCGAGACCCCCCCTTCCTAGGCCTAGGGGAAGGGCGGGGAGGAGCCCAGCGAATGCCGAGGGCACCGTGACCCCCCCCGGCCAGCAGGGGATCCTCCCAGCGGCGCTCGGCATCCGTTGAGCGGATCCGGCTGGAATATGACAGGGAGCTGAGACGGGAAGAGCTCGAGTTAAGGAGGCAAGAACTGAGGGAACGGGAGAACCAGCGTAAACATGAGGAGAACCAGTGCCAGCGTGAGGAGAACCAGCGCCAGCGTGAGCTGGAGGAGAAGGAGAAACAGCGTAAATATGAGCTGGAGCTGGCCCAGCTGATGAGCAGTGGGGCCCCGGCTGCGGTGAGTGAGGGGGGACCCAAGCCTACAAAGAGCTTTGATAAGTGCTTGCTGGCCCGGCGTAAGGAGGGGGAGGACATAGATACCTTCCTGACGGCCTTTGAGAATGCCTGCAAGCTGCACAGGGTTGGCCCTGCAGACAGGATCGCAGTTCTCACCCCCTTACTGGACTCCACAGCCGTGGAGGTGTACAGCCGACTGAAAGGGGCGGAGGCAGGGGACTACGAACTGTTCAAACAGGCCCTGCTCCGTGAGTTTGGGCTGACTCCTGAGATGTACTGGAAAAAGTTCCGGAGTCAGCATAAAACCCGTGAGGTCACATACCTACAACTGGTCAACCGGGCGCAGGGGTCTGCCCGCAAGTGGACAGCTGGGGCCCAAACTAAAGAGGACCTGCTTCACCTATTCATACTGGAGCACCTGTACGAGCAGTGCCCATCCAACCTGAGGCTGTGGCTGATGGACCAGAAGCCGGAGAACCCGCAGTACGCAGGCCAGCTGGCCGACCAATTTGTGGACAGTCGGGCAGGAGATAACAGGGAGGAGTCTTGAAGGAGCAGGCCCGCCTCAACGCAGAGAGAGAGTCACCATGGGACTTCTCAAAGGGGGCCTATGGAGAACCCCCACCAAAGGGGAACCTCCAGCGTCAGGTCCATCCGACCCACTCGAGGGGACCCACGAGACATGGGCTGCTATCGCTGTGGCCAACGAGGCCACATACGGGCCCAGTGCCCCAAGCTCAGGGACAGACCAAGCAGACCCAACGCGCAGAGGGTTGACTGGGTAAAGACCCAGTCGGATGAGGGGCAACATTCCCAGGAAAGGGGGGCTGGCAGCGTACAACCTGTGAAGGAGGGAGGAGGTCCCCAGGTCAGCTCCTCTGGGGGGCTGGATGCTCCAGGCTCCAGGTTTTTGGTTTAGAGGTTGGGCGCACGGCTGCCCCTCCGGAAAGAGCGCCTTGTTTCCCTGGAGGTAGATGGGAGGAAGGTCACTGGGTACTGGGACACGGGCGCAGAGGTGACGCTGGCCCGGCCCAAGGTGGTGGCCTCAGATCGGATGGTGCCCGACACCTACCTGACCCTGATGGGCATGGGCGGGTCCCCATTCAAGGTGCCCATGGCGAGGGTACACCTGAAATGGGGGGTCAAGGAGGGCCCCAAGAACGTGGGGGTACACCCACATTTGCCCACAGACGTGTTAATGGGAGGGGACCTCGAGGACTGGTCAAGTAACGCCCAGAGTGCCCTGGTCATGACTCGTAGTCAGAGTCAGCGAAGGGCACTGCGCCCCGACAACGGGGAAGGTACTCTGCCCGAGGTGCAGGACCCTAACCTGGTGTGGGGGGAACGCCTAGGGACACGGCTCAGAGAGGCTGCGGCCTCAGACCCAGCCAGTGAGAGAGAGCAGGTCCCCATCCCTGTCCCAGCTGCTGAGTTCCAGGCTGAGTTGCAGAAAGATCCCTCCTTGTGGAAGCCCAGGGACCAGGCTGACCTCAGTGCAGTACAGTCCATGGGGAGAGGTTGCAAGGAGAGGTTCCTGTGGGAGAAGGGGTTCCTGTACCGAGAATGGGCTCCCCCAGGGGAAGTAGAGTCATGGGGGATCAGGAGGCAGCTGGTGGTTCCCCAGAAGTTTCGCCACAAGCTACTGTACCTGGCCCATGACATCCTTCTCGCAGGGCACCAGGGAATCCGGAGCACCAGGCAGAGGCTGCTAGAGAACTTTTACTGGCCTGGGGTCTTTACCCAGGTCCGACAGTACTGCCAATCCTGTGACCCCTGCCAGAGGATGGGGAAGGCCCGGGACAAGGGGAAAGCGGCTTTGAGGCCTTTACCCATCATAGAAGAACCTTTCCAGAAGGTGGCCATGGACATAGTGGGACCTCTCAGCAAGACGACCCGGTCGGGGAAGAAATACATTCTGGTGGTGGTAGATTTCTCCACTCACTACCCCGAGGCAGTGGCCTTGTCCTCTGTCGAAGCAGACACCGTGGCAGATGCGCTGCTGACGATTTTCAGCCGGGTGCGGTTCCCCAAGGAAGTCTTAACGGACCAGGGGTCCAACTTCATATCGGCCCTGTTCCGGTGTTTGTGGGAAAAATGTGGGGTCTGGCATAACTGGGCCACAGCGTATCACCCCCAGTCCAACGGGCCGGTGGAAAGATTCAACGGGACGCTGAAGATGATGCTAAAAACATTTATGAACCAGCACCCGCAGGACTAGGACAAGTACTTACCTCACCTGCTGTTCGCGTACAGGGAGGTACCCCAGGAATCTACTGGGTTTTTGCCTTTCGAACTGTTGTGTGGAAGGCGGGTAAGGGGGCCCCTAGACCTGATGAGAGATGAATGGGAGGGGAAGGCCACTCCCGAGGGAGAGTCAGTGGTGGAGTATGTCCTGACTTTCCGAGAAAGACTTCCCGAGCTCATGGGCCTGGCCAGGGAGAATCTGGCCTGAGCCCAGAGGAAGCAGAAGGTCTGGTATGACCGCATGGCACGGGCCCGTGCCTTCGCCACCGGGGATCAGGTGATGGTTCTCATCCCCGTGAGGAAAAACAAACTCCAGGTTGCCTGGGAAGGGCCCTTCAAGGTTATCAAACAACTAAATGAGGTAAACTATGTGGTGGAGCTGTCAAACCGGGCACATCACCGTCGGGTGTACTATGTGAATATGATGAAGCCATACTATGACAGGGGGAATGTGGTGTTGGCCGTGTGTGAACATTGGGAGGAGCAGGGAGATGACCCTTTAGTGGATCTATTCCTTGGGACAAAAGCTGGTTCCCCCCTGGAGGCCATTCCCCTCTCTGATCAGCTGACCCTGGCGCAGCACGCTGAGATCAGAGGGGTGCTGCATCTATAACCACAGCTGTTTTCCAACCAGCCTGGATGCACTAATTTGACTGTCCACCGGGTGAAGACCACATCACATCCTCCTATAAGATGCTCCCCTTTTCGGGTCACTGGTAAAACTGCCCAGGACCTAGAAAGAGAGGTCAGGGACATGCTGGCTTTGGGGGTGATCCAGCTGTCTTCCAGCCCTTGGGCCTCGCCAGTGGTGCTGGTCCCCAAAAGGGATGGGTCGATCTGGTTCTGTGTGGACTATCGAAAGCTCAATGCCATCACCATATCTGATGCCTACCCCATGCCCAGGCCTGACGAGCTCTTAGACAAGCTGGGAGGTGCTTGGTACCTCACCACCGTGGATCTTACAAAGGGCTACTGGCAAGTGCCGCTGGACGCAGATGCCAGGCTGAAATCAGCCTTTATCGCCCCTCTGGGGCTCTACAAGTTTCTGACCCTGCCCTTCGGCCTCAAGGGAGCACCGGCCGCCTTCCAGCGCCTGGTGGATCAGCTACTGAGGGGGATGGAGAGTTTTACTGTGGCGTATATTGACGACATCTGCGTCTTCAGCCAGACCTGGGAGGACCACGTGTCCCAGGTTAAACAGGTGCTAGACCAACTCCGGGAGGCTAGGTTAACCGTAAAGGCTGAGAAGTGCAAGGTGGGGATGGCTGAAGTATCTTACCTGGGCCATCGGGTGGGGAGCGGCTGCCTGAAGCCGGACCCAGCCAAGGTGGAGGCGATCAGAGACTGGCCTGCTCCCCAAACCAAAAAACAGGTCCAGGCCTTTATTGGGATGGCGGGGTACCATTGAAGGTTCGTGCCTCACTTTAGTGCCATAGCCACCCCCATCACTGAACTGTGCAAGAAGGGGAAGCCAGACAAGGTGATCTGGACTGAGCAGTGCCAGAAGGCTCTCCGGGCGCTGAAGGAGGCTCTGGTTAGTGGCCCAGTTCTGGCAAACCAGATTTTGACAAGCCGTTTATGGTGTTCACCGACGCCTCAGACACGGGACTGGGGGCGGTATTAATGCAGGAGGATGAAAAGGGGGAGAGACACCCCATCGTGTACCTGAGCAAGAAGTTGCTACCCCAGGAGCAGAACTACGCGGCCATCGAGAAGGAATGCCTGGCCGTGGTGTGGGCCCTTAAGAAACTGGAGCCATATCTCTTTGGGCGACACTTCACCGTGTACGCCGACCACTCTCCCCTGACCTGGCTGCACCAGATGAAAGGAGCCAACGCCAAGCTCCTGAGGTGGAGCCTGCTCCTGCAGGACTATGACATGGAGGTGGTCCATGTGAAGGGAAGTGCCAACCTGATAGCGGATGCATTGTCCCGGAGAGGGGGCCCTGAACTTCCCCAGGTCACTGGGCAGAGTGACCCCGCTCAGTTCAGTCTCCAAGGAGGGAGAGATGTGATGCAGTAGGGACTGTCAATGTGGGTGATGGGAGAGCCGGAGAGGACTTTAGGTGAGGGACAAGACCTAAGCCTGTAACCTGAGCCAGGTGGATGGGAGGGGGTCAGCACCTTTGCCTGGGAAGCCGGAGAAAAGGAAGGGGCCAGCTGGAGGGAGTTAGTTCAATTTCGGTTTTGGGCTGAGAGGTTGGAATTCAGGGAATCCTAAACTGGGAACTAAGCTTCCTGAACCCCCAGAAGGACTTGATTGAGGGGTCCTGGTTGTGCCTGCAAGCTCTGCTGTAATCTGCGTTCCTGTTGTCCAATAAACCTTCTGTTTTACTGGCTGGCTGAGAGTCACTGTGAGTCCCAGGATGCGGGATGCAGGGCCGGACTCCCCCACACTCCGTGACAAATGGGTTACCGAGGGAGGTGGTGGAATCTCCTTCCTTAGAGTTTTTAAGGCCAGGCTTGACAAAGCCCTGGCTGGGATGATTTAGTTGGGGTTGGTCCTGCTTTGAGCAGGGGGTTGGACTAGGTACCTCCTGAGGTCCCTTCCAACCCTGATATTCTATGATTCTATGTCCCTCCCTGGACAGCCCTTCCCCTATGCTCCTGCTCCCACAGCCTCACCCTGCCCTCGGTGTCCCAGCCCGTGCACTGCAGCAGCAGGCAGCTGCTCCCGCTCCTCCAGGCACCTGCAGCCTGGGCTCCAGCAGGGTGAGGACAGAGCGCACAGGACAGGGGTCTCCCCACACTCAGGGCTGGCGCCTGGCATCACAGGGGCCTCTGGCAGCCGGGAGAGGCAGAGACAAATGAATCATAGAATCATAGAATATCAGGGCTGGAAGGGACCTCAGAAGGTATCTAGTCCAGGAACAAGGGGACACGCCATGCAATAAAGTGGGAAGTTCAAAACACAATGCATCATTAGACAGTGGAACTCCCTGTCCCAGGCAGCTGTAGAGGCAGTTGTAGGCCTCATTTGCTGCTTTATATGGATATGGATATTTACATGGATATCCAGAATTTCCAGAGTTGTCATAATCAGCGCTAACAATTGTGGAAGGGATATTACAGCTCATGCTTCAAGGCTCAGAGATTGCTGTAACTACGAGAGATCAGCCTGAGAGCTCGCGTGAGGGAAAACTTATCCCCCATCTGCTACTGTGGGATTCTTATACCTTCCTTGGCAGCACCTGATGCTGCCACTGTCACCAGGTACTGGGATAGCTGGACCTCCGGTCTGATCTAGTCTGGCCATCCCTACATTCCTCAGCCCTGCTGTGGGGGTCGCTACAGATGGAGATGACAGAGAATTTAGCAGTCGGGGCAGATTTTCACCCGGACAGCAAAATGCTCCTTTCTGGCCCCAGGGCAATCCCTGGGCTCAAATGGGAGATGCTGGAGCTTCTCAACGCAATGGATGTCAGAGCTTTTAAACTCATAGGTTCCTGAACCTGTCTCAGAAAGCGTGGTCTGAAGCAGCCAGACACAGTCTGAAATTAAGGCCAGAAGGCACTACCAGACCATCCCTGCACATCACAGGCCACTAAGCATGACCCAGCACCCACCCACCACGCCAGCAACCACAACAGGTCAAAGTACTGCAGCCCTCAAGAGACTAACCTCCTGCGTGCCAGCGCCAAGCATGGGAGAGATCAGGGACACAAGCAATGGCAGGGGATGGAGGGAGTTCGCACTCGGGATGGAACGTTCCAATCGCTACAGTTGGGCACATTTATAAGCAAATGAAAATAGGATCTTACACTGGCAGGAGTCTGGCAGCCTCTCCTATGGGCCCTCCCAGGTCCGCCGCTGGTGTCAGAAACAAACACACGCATACCCAAAGCAGCAGCTGCCATGGGAGCATGGTCCCTGCTCCCAGCTGCAGGGGAGAAAGCGAGGGCAGAAAAGCTGGGCTGGAAGTTCATTTCCATGGCAGGGTGGAGAGCTCAGACTCCCCCAGGTACTACTGGCTGGCTGCGGCCACCCTGGCAGGATGACAGACACTTCCTACCTTCTGCTGCTGTGCTGGGGCCGTCAGGGCGGGCTGTCCCTGTGCTCTTTTTCCTGCGGTGTTTCTTCCTGTTTGCATGAGGAGATGGAGGCGGCTCCAGCTTCGGGCTCGCAGCGTTGGACATGTTTGGGCTGGAGCTGAGAGCATCTGCAGTGCCATTAGCTATGGAGAGAGACAGAGACGGTAACGTTTAGAGACTCCAGCACCACCATGCTCAGACCTGCCTGACTCCCTCTCACAGAGACAGCCCAAGACACCCCACCCTGCCCCACAGAGACGACCCAAATATCTCCACCTGCTCCTGTGCCACAGAGACACCCCGAACATCCCCGCCTGCTCCTGTGCCACAGAGACGCCCCGAACATCCCCGCCTGCTCCTGTGCCACAGAGACGCCCCGAACATCCCCGCCTGCTCCTGTGCCACAGAGACGCCTCGAACATCCCCACCTGCTCCTACGCCACAGAGACGCCCCGAACATCCCCACCTGCTCCTACGCCACAGAGATGCCCCGAACATCCCCGTCTGCTCCTGTGCCACAGAGACGCCCCAAATATCCCCGTCTGCTCCTGTGCCACAGAGACGCCCCGAATATCCCCGCCTGCTCCTGTGCCACAGAGACGCCCCGAACATCCCCGCCTGCTCCTGTGTTACAGAGATGCCCCGAACATCCCCACCTGCTCCTACGCCACAGAGACGCCCTGGACATCCCCCCTGCTCCTGTCCCACAGAGACGCCCCGAACATCCCCGCCTGCTCCTGTGTTACAGAGACGCCCCGAACATCCCCACCTGCTCCTGTGCCACAGAGACGCCCCGAACATCCCCGCCTGCTCCTGTGTTACAGAGACGCCCCGAACATCCCCACTTGCTCCTGTCCCACAGAGACGCCCCGAACATCCTCCCTGCTCCTGTCCCACAGAGATGCTCCAGTCGCCCTACTCTGGCCAGCAGAGACAGCCCCAGACACCTCACCCCGTCCCACAGAGACATCCCGAACATTCCTGCCCGCTCTTGTCTCACAGAGATGCCCCAAACACCTCCACCTCCACCCACCCATCAGAGATGTCCCAGCTGCCTCCCACTCCCCAGACAGGCCCTAGGACACCCCACCCTGCTGCACGAGTTTGGCCCTGTCCCCAGGGGGAGGTGGGGTGGCTGTTGGAGCACACACCTGCTGGGAGTCCCACCTAGGCCCTGCTCAGGCTCTCTGCTGCAGCTGGCAGCCATCACCAGGCCCCGCGCGGGACTCCTCCTCCAGGGGAGACGACTGGGCTGCCCCTCTCAGGAGCCCGAGTAGGATGGGCTCCAGAGGCTTCTGATACGGAGCTGAAGAAGCCGTATCCCCGGTAGCAACGCACCAAATTTATCCTCAATCATACTGTTCCTTACAATTAATAGCAGAATTAGAAACAATCAGGGAGCTGCCTAATTACTGTCAATTAGAGCGCGCTAATCAAGCTCCGCTCACACACACACACGCTGCCGTTGCACTCACCATTAAATGTCAAATTTCATTAGAGACCAGCAACAAAATCAAAAGCCTGACATTCAATTTCAGCAGCGCACACAGCACAGGCTTCCAATCAGCATAAAAATGCAGACTCCGGGGAAGGCAGTGAGGTGCGAGCGCCTCGCTCCGCAGTTAACCCTCTCTGAAATACACGCCTGCCTTCCCTGAGGGCCAGGTGCTGGGCCTCTGCTCCGAGTCCCGGCCCCATGCCCCCGAGAACCTCCCTCTCTGCTGCTCTGACCCCCTCCCCTTTGACCTCTGAGCACTGGGCTGGAACTCAGGGGATTCTGGTTCCAGTCCAACCCTGCTACTGATCCCCATGGGGACCTTGGCCAAGTCGCTTCCTTTCTCTGGGCCTGTCCCCCCATCTGTTAAGTGTGGTTAGACCAGGAGCTTGGCCCATCAGCATGCCCAGCGCTCTGCGGGACGGCCCCCATCCAAACAGCGCAGTACTGGCAGGATGGAGGAGGCTGGAACAGCCTCACGAGGTAGCAACCAGGGCCCTTTAACACTAGCTCGGATACAGCCCTACGGAACACCCCTGCTCTGCCCTGGCTAAGGGATTGGGAGGGCCCCAAGCTCTGTCTACACTGCAGAGCCTATTCCAGCAGGATCCCTATCTGGACACAGCGTACACCCACAGAAGCGTTTCCGCCAGCACAGCAGTAACAGCACTTCCCTGAACGATGTCAGCTATGCTGACAGATGCCCTCATCCCTCGGGACAGCTGTCAGTCAGGGGTCTGGTTTTCACACTCCCTGACCAGCGGAGCTGCGCCAGCCTAACTTTTACAGGTTCCTCAAGCCCGGGTATAAAAGCATCTCTCTCTCTCTAGTGTCTCACGCTCACCCCCAGTGGAGACGCGCAGTAGCTGGGGGTTTCTGCCGCCAGTTATCCACAGAGAAAGAGTTCACAGAGTTGACAATTAAGGCAGCTGAGTCTAATAAACTGAATCAACTCCCCAAACCAACCACTCACACCAGGGCAGAGACACAGTGTCTTGGCACTGGAAGTGGCTGCTTCCCAGACACAGGGAGGAGGTGCTGTGCTTGGCGCTGGCCCGAGACACACACAAGCTGCTTCAAGAATCCCTGGGCCTGGTCTACCCAGAATGCTGCACCAGTGTAACCAATGGTGCCACGTGAACCCAGTCAGCTAACTCAGCACTGCTGTGTGCAGGGGGATGGGCCCCGGCAGGGCAGTCTGCCCCTGGTATTTAAGCGGAGACAAACAGCTCAGTCACTTCCCTCCCTGCTCCACTCCTGGTGCCTTGCTGCTCAGTGTGTTCCAGCACCCATCCTCTTGCCCGTTGTCTCGGGCAGCACCTCCCCATAGGTAGCAGATCCGGGGTGGGCATCTCCCAACATCCGCCCTGTTAGAGGCGGATGCGAAGGAGTCTTTTAGCTACTTTGCAACGTCCTTAGCCTCCATAACTCTGTCCTCCCTGCAATGACCCCGCTGGTTCTCTTGCAGGTGCCTTCCTTCTGATTCTCCCAGAGACCAAGAGCCCTGGGCATCCCTATGCAGTGGAGCCCTGTGGCACACGCAGGGAAGGGGACAGGGCTGTGTGCCAGCTCTCTGCTCCTCAGCTCACCTGGACCCCTGGGGCCAGCTTCGTGGATTTGATCTCTGACAGGACCCTTCCCTCTAGCTCCCTTTTCCCCCACCCCTTCACACAGCTGTGCCCAGTTGTGAGGCTGGTGCACAGATGCTGGGATGCAGGAAAGGGAAGGCTGCTCTCCCGTCGTAACAGTGACAATACCCCACTGCTCTCTGGCTCTGGGCAGGGTCAGCCCAGAAAATGACCAGGAAAGTGGAACCGACCTGCTAGGCCGAGAAGGCTGCTCCCTCCCTGGTTCACCTTGCCTGTTCTCGTCTCCCCTTTGGCTGGGTTACAGAGTATGAGTGAGGTTCTGTTTGTCCCACCAGAACCCGCTGGGTGGCCAGAGCGGTGGGGAGCTCCCTGTGGAGCAGACATGCACTCAGCAGCTACTTCAGATACACAATTAGCTCTGGAGCAGAGATCTCCACCCTCTCCAAGTCACCGTGAATTGGCAGCGACTTGTTCCCTATTTGTATCAATCTCGGAGTTACTTTGCATGAAATGAGTGGATTGCTCGGGGTGGCAGCAAGCAGAGGCGGCTCCGTCATGTGGAACACGAGCAGAGAGGCTACCACGCCCCTCTGGTAGCTCCTGGACCAGCGTGGGATGCAAAGTGACCTGCCCTCCCTCCCCCCGAGCAACAGCATGTGCCAAGCACAGCCCCTGTTAGCCTCTGCAAGTGGGCTGACAACCCGGGCATGAGCCAACAGCCAGCAAGCCTGAGGGCAGGCAGGCAAATAGCAGTTTGCTGAGCAGCTCTAGCCTGTGATGGGGCCCCATACATCATTACAAAGGCACCTGCCTGGGGGGGTGGGGTAGATTCCACTCCAGCCCACCACTCACCTCTGCGTGTGTGTGAATTCCAGCACTGCCTGATCACCGGCCTACTAAAGAGAGCATGTGTGTGCGAGGACGTGCACAGAGATGTTACAATGGTGAGTGGCTTGACCATACACGGGTAGGAGCCCTGCAGTATTGGGATGGGCGGCTCCCCCATTTCCTGGGGGACCCTGAGGGATCGGGGTAGGCAGCACCCTCATGTCTGGGGGAACCCTGTGGTATCACGTTGGGTGGCTCCCCCATGCCCAGGGAGACACCTGCACTATCGGGTGGGTGGCTCCCCCATGCCCAGGGAGACACCGGCAGTATTGGGGTGGGCGGCTCGCCCATGGTCAGGGGGAACCAGAGGTATCAGGTTGGGCGGCTCCTTCATGCCCGAGGGGATCCTGCAGGCAAATGTCTAGAGGGACCCTCTGGCAAATGAAGTGTAAAAATATCATTAGGAAGGCAAAAAAGAATTTGACAAACAGCTAGCCAAAGACTCAAAAAGTAAAAGCAACAATTTTTTTAAGTACGTCAGAAGTGGGAAGCTGGCTACACAACCAGTGGGGCCACTGGACAATCGAGGTGCTAAAGGAGCTCTCAAGGACAACAAGGCCATTGCAGAGAAACTAAATGAATTCTTTGCATCGGTCTTCACAGCTGAGGATGTGAGGGGGATTCCCACACCTGAGCCATTCTTTTTTGGTGACAGATCTGAGGGACTGTCCCAGATTGAGGTGTCATTAGAGGAGCTTTTGGAACAAATTGACAAACTAAACAGCAATAAGTCACCTGGACCAGATGGGATTCACCCAAGAGTTCTGAAGGAACTCAAATGTGAAATTGCAGAACTGCTAACTATACTCTGTAACCTATTATTTAAATCAGCTTCTGTACCAGATGACTGGAGGATAGCTAATGTGATGCCAATTTTCAAAAAGGGCTCCAGAGGTGATCCAGGCAATTACAAGCCTCTAAGCCTAACTTCGGTACAGGGCAAACTGGTTGAAACTATAATGAAAAACAAAATTGTCAGACACATAGATGAACATAATTTGTTGGGAAA